>NC_063347.1:12266310-12277520 GCF_021869965.1 Rhincodon typus
TGTAGGCCCATGTGATTAGTCCTACGCAGAGTGTGTAGGCCCGTGTGATTAGTCCTACACTGAGTGTGTTACCCTCCTTGATAACGTGCAGCATTGTTTGTGTCACTTCACAAGCTACATTAATGGGTTTGCACTGAAGCTCCAGCAGTCAACATTAGCTGCTTAAGGGATCTGCCTTGTCCTGTAGCTGGTGAACAAGCATCACAATCACTGTGGGAGTTCAAAACCTGCCATTGACTGATGGAGCTTGTCACAAAAAAAATTATGAGTAACTTCTTATGTTTCCAATTCTTTGATCGAAAGGAAAGATATCTACTGGTGGATTTGATCAGGAAAAGGTTGAGTATAGCATACATAGATGGTTCCATAGATCAAACTCGGCATTTATTGTTGAAAATCTCCTCATGCTACTTTTTATCATGCAAAATATGTTATCTGCATATTAAAATAAAACCTGCTTTTGTTCGGATTGGTGGGGGTTGGCGGTGGAGGGGGAGGTGGTGGATGGAGAGAAAAAAAGAGACAGGAGGGAAGAAAAAGCTCGCTCTCTCTCAGATCGTTACATGGTCATTCAGTCGAGCTTGCTCTGAATCCCACATGAGATGGAACCAGACCACAATGTAAATAGCGAGTGCCAGGAAAAGGTTACAACCTGTGCTCACTGGGGGATGCTGCTCCCCCAGAGCCTGTTAAAAGTGAGGATTTCAGCTGAGCGCATTACCTGCTCCAGCACGTCTGCTGTCTGTACAATACAGGGATGATGATCCTCATTCAAGTTCTGAGGCCGAAAGGACACAGCTGTATAATTCGCAATGATTCCTTTGCAAAAACAAAACCCAGTTTCAAAACTGACTGATGTTATTACAGCTGAATCCTGAGAAATACAAGCTCACTTTGCCAAGAATTGTTACTACATGGATCTGGATTTCAATAAACGCCTAATTTAAAGGTGACATGTGCCATAAAACTTCAGAGAACTTAAACAGATCTGACTCAAACTGTGCTCCAACTATTTTTTTTATGAGGGGTGATACAGATGGCCCGTTCCCCAAACTGGGGAAGGAAGGAAAATACTAATCAGAGATCCCACTCCTGATTCTTGTCCAGAAAATCCTCCTGTGCACTGTGTTGTAGTGAGGATTGATTGACTATCCAGTAAGAATCCTTAGCTGGAGCCCATGGTTCAGGCTCATGGGGATAGGTGCACAGAGCCAGTGTCTTGGTTTTGCCTCCAAGTTCAGAGATGGCTGTGAGTTGAAGACCCACTCCAGAGATCAGAGCACAGCATGGAGGGCTGAAACCCCAGGGAGTGCTGCATTGTTTCAGCTGCACCTTTTAAAAGGGACTTGAAGCAAAGATCATTTTGCATCAATTGAATGTAAAAGCTCCCACGCCACTCCCCTGAAGGAAAGTTCTCCGTCGTGTTTCGGACAATACTTTCCCCTTATCAGAACGCTGTGGGATATCCTGAATGTCGTGAAGGGTGTAGTACGAGTCCAAGTGTTTTTTGTTTTATGTTTACACATGGGTGACTCATGTTGCCTGCAATACTGCTTCCCAAAATGAATCAATACCTTCAAGTGAAAAGGAACAGCAAATAATTATGGGGCTTGAGGATTATATCATGATTTTATAAAATTATACAAAGATTGGATTCTGTTGAAAAACATTGAATTCAGAATTGCGAGATATTGATCACATTTGCAGTGTATTTCTTTTAATCAGCCAACAGCAACCTGCTAGAGAGTCAAAGGGGCAGATTAGGAGGGGTTGCGTTCTACAGAATATTCCCATCCTTGAGCAATGTAAAGCATTAGGTTAGCAATGTAGATCATAGGAATACCACACTTAGGAGCAAGAGAAGACCTTTTGCTGTCTTGAGCCTACTCAGCCATTTACTACGATCATGGCTGACCTGATTACATCACATGCCAGCCTTTAACCTTTTACCCCTTTGCCTGTGAAAAGTCTATTTACCTCCCCGCTTAAAATATATATTCAAGGATTCTGTTTCCAATGCCTTTGGAGGAAGAGATTTCCAAAGACTGTTGACCACTGTGAGAAAAATATTCTCTTCATATTTGTCTTAAATAAATAACCCTTTTCTACACTCACTTCCTTAACTCTTTTTGTATATCTATAGCAACTCTTACTATCTGCTTTTTATATTTCTGTCTAGTTTTCTCTTATACTGTAACTTTTCTCTCCATGTTAATATTTTATGTATTCCTTGCTGTTTTATATTAAATATTATTTTATAATTTTGTAGTCTGTCCAATCTTCCAAGCCGCCACCAATCTTTACTTATTTAAATGTTTTTTTCTTTAGGACTGACAAGATGACAGTTGATGTGTACTGGCTTTGCTGATACAGCTGATGTGAGAGACATAAGGATCCATTACCAGGTTTGTTCCATTCCTGATAAGCAGGTGAAGAGCAGCCAGGCTATGAAAGAGTCAAGGAGTAATGCTTGAATGTTAACGGGGCTTTTCCTCGGAGCTTGTGTCAGCCCTCAGCCACTTTACATTCACAGGAATATTGCAGCCAACACTGAAGAGATGGAAAGTGGTACAGCCTGCATCAGGTCCTTCCAGCAACCTGTAAACGCAGACTGTACCGTCTGAAGACAGTTCCTGCATGGTTCACCACCACATCAGGTCCCGGGGTGACCATGACGTTAGAGCCCACCAAAGCTGGCGGTCATTGGGTTATATTATTTCCTGGATGCCACTGTGTGTTTGCTCTGTCAGAACTTTGTCTTATTCTTTTGATTATTTAATTTGCTCGATTCTTCTTTGTTCTAAAGTTGATATTGTTAGTTAGATTTGTAAGAGATGATCCTTGCTGGAAATAGCTCAATCTTCCACAGTGAAGGCACTAGATGCACTGTGCTGGACAATCATATTGTCTGCCATGCTTCCTTGCAACACAGTCCAGCACTTCAACAGAATGGTCCTCACCTTTTGCGTGCTCCTTCTTGGGCCCAAGCCATTTGTACAAATTTGATGTTGAAATCAAGTACATTGAAGCCATCCTGTGGGATAATGGCTGTCCTGATCCAATCATTTCATAGAATCCCTACAGTGTGGAAGCAGGCCATTTTGAGTCATCAAGTCCACACTATCCCTCCGAAGAGTGTCCCACCCAGGCCCATCCCCCTACCCCATCCTTGTAACCCTGTATATCCCATGGCTAATCCACCCAGCCTGCACACCCCGAGGCACAATGGGCAATTTAGCATAGCCAATCCACTAAACCTGCACAGCTTTGGATTGGAAGAGGAAACCAGAGCACCCAGAGAAAACCCACAAAGGCATGGGGAGAATGTACAAACTCCACAAAGACAGTTGCTTGAGAGTGGGATGGAACCCAGGTCCCTGGCGTTGTGAGGCAGCAGTGCTTACTGTATATCACACAAGCCTAATGCAAGGCCCTAAAGCAGTCACTCGTGGTTCTGAAAATTGCCCAGATGTGCCTGGATTCCCTCCTGACTATTGTGCCATTGGCTCTGTCACATCATCTGTCCAGTATGGTTCTTAACATGTGACTATGTCTGATTTATTCTTGACTAATCCAGGGGCAGCTCTCCCAGGCATTAGTGAGGTAGGCTTAGCAAGGCCAAGTGGGCCTGGATTTGCTGCCATCATTTCCAACATCTAGATCGATGTCAGAAGTTTCACTCAGTTTCAGTTGTTTCTTTAGCCTTTGCAAAATGGTTTGATACAACTTGGTGACTTGTCAGCTCAAGTGTCAACCCTCTTCCTCTGGATCTGAGGTGACCAGCTGGGGAGGCAATGGCCTACTGGTATTATAGTTGGACTGTTAATCCAAAGAGTCCTGGGGATCTGGGTTCGAATCCTGTTATGGCAGATGGTGTAATGTGAATATTCAATCTAAAATATCTGGAATTAAGAACCTAATGATGACCATGATTCAATTGTCAGGTTCACTGATGCCCTTGAGGGAAGGAAACTGCTGTATTCTGGCCAACATGTGACTTCAGACTCAGGGAAATGTGGTTCATTGTTAACTGCCCTTGGGGCAAATAGGGATGGTCAATAAATGCTGGCAGAGCCAGTGACACCCCCATCCCATAAATGAATAAGGAAAGAAAAGCTACTGTGGTGGGATTTGAGCAAATGCACATCCCAAAAAAACATCAATAGTCTGGGCTTATCATTCTAGTGACATTACCACAGGATCCCACACCACACTACCATCTCCCCAAATGTCAAAATGTATTTCTTATGCTGGGCCTTAGATGGAGCTGATTCCAGACACTGCAAACTTAATGCTCCATAACTGATGTCAAACAGATTTACTTACTTGCTGCTCCTGGCATCAAGACATTAAAATTAAAGCACTGGAGGGAGTAATGAAATAGCAGTTAATTTGCTTGAATGAGGCATTATAACTCAATAAAGTGGAAATTAACATCCCATTTCACTACACTCCATTTACAACAATGATGTGTTGCTCTAATGAAATCATTTTAATATTAATTTATGTTTTGCAATGAGGCTGAGTATAAACGCAGAGGGAGCTTTAGTCCTTGCTGCTGGGTAACCTGAGCTAACTCTTGGCCCTTCTGTTGATCTATCACAATAAAAAGCAATTAGATTTACAGGGGCCATCTTGACCCAAGGAATGCTTGTAAATCAACCTTGTAAGATTTCTTGACTCACATCATTTAATTCATCAAGATTTAAGTCAAAACATTTTTTCCTATTTTCAAGTTGTTCACCAAGCTGACTGGTTTTCTTGCAAACATTTTGTCTCCCTTCTAGGTGAGATTGTCAGTGTTGTGTAGCCTCCGTTGAAGCGCTGTTGTTCTGTCCCACTCTGAATTTATATGGTTCAGTCTGTCACAGCATGACACCGTGACAGAGCGGACCATATAAATTCAGAGTGGGACAGAACAACAGTGCTTCAACGGAGGCTACACAGCACTGATGATGTCACCCAGAAGGGAGACAAAATGTTTGCAAGAAAACCAGTCTGCTCAGAGACCCAACCAACAACTCCAACAGCAACCCGAGCTACAGATCTTCGTTAAAACATTAAACACTTATTTTCAAATTTATCACTGTGTGCTCGAGGGGGAGAGAAGATGATGTTAGCACACGTACAATGGCAACTTGTATTTATATAGAACCAGGGAGATAGTCAGAGATGTGCGGCAAGGAAACAGACCCTTCGGTCCAACTCATCCATCCAACCAGATATCCTAAATTAACCTAGTCACATTTGCCAGCATTTGGCCCATATCCGTCTAAACCCTTCCGAATCATGTACGCATCCAGATGCCTTTTAAATGTTGTAACTGTACCAGCCTCCACCACCTCCTCTGGCAGCTCATTCCGTACATGCACCACCCTCTGTATGAAAAAGTTGGCCCTTAGGTCCCTTTTAGGTCTTTCCCTTCTCACGTTAAAACTGTGTCATCTAGTTTTGGACACCCTTACCGTGGGGAAAAGACCTTGACTATTCACCCTAACAAAAGCTGACACCAAGCCAAGGCAGGAGTTTTAAGACAGGACACCAAAAGCCTGGTCGAATGCGTCAAAGAAGAGATAGGGAGAGAGGTGAAAAAGTTTGTAGAGAGAATTCCAAAACTCAGGAGAACATCATAAACGAGTTTAATTTCTCTAGTCTGTGCTGCTGTACAGTGATAACATGGCTGATTTGCAGTCTAGGTCTGAAAACCCACCTTTGTCAGATATTCCATACTACCACTAGTTATTAAAAGCTAGTGTAGGAGGCAATGGGCATGGGAATAATGTCCCAATCTCTAGACCAGCAACTGAGTTCCAGTCCCATACCTGGACTAGTTAGTCACAGACAGAGTTTCCACAATGTCATCCAATGGCTAGTAATCAAACTGGAAACCCTTCCGCCACATCTTCACTATTCCTTTCCTAGGAAAAAGTGTGTGTGTGTAAACATCTTACATTAAAAACTTAAATCCATTGCGTTCCAATTGAGCATCAATTATGGAAGAGAGATTCAAACTTTTACCATTTTTTTTTATTTATTAATTTTGTGGGATGTGGTCATTACTGGCTGGCCAGCATTTATTGCCCATCCCTATTTGTCCTTGAGAAGGTGGTGGTGAGCTGCCTTCTTGAACTGCTGCAGTCCTCCTGCTGTGGGTTGGCCCACAATGCTATTAGGGAGGGAATCCCAGGATTTTGACCCAGCAACAGTGAAGGAATAGCAATATATTTCCAAGTCAGGAAGGTGAGTGACTTGGAGGTGAACTTGAAGGTGGTAGTGTTCCCATATATCTGCTGCCCTTGTCCTTCTAGATGGAAATGGTCATAGGTTTAGAAGATTCTGTGTGAGGATCTTTGGTTAATTTCTGCAGTGCATCTGGTAGATAGTACACAGTGCTGCTACTGAGCGTTGGTGGTGGAGGGAGTGGATGTTTGTAGACGTAATGCCAATCAAGCGGGCTGCTTTGTCCTGGATGGTGTCAAGCTTCCTGAGTGTTGTTGGGGCTGCACTCATCCAGGCAAGTGGGGAGTATTCCATCACACTCCTGATTTGTGTCTTGTAGATAGTGGACAAATTTTGGGGAGTCAGGAGGTGAGTTCCTCACTGCAGTACTCCCAGCTTCTGACCTGCTCTTGTAGCCACTGTGTTAATGTGGTAAGTCCAGTTGAGCTTCTGATCAATGGTAACCCCCTGGATGTTGATATTGGGGGATTCTGTGATGGTAACACAATTGAATGTCAAGGGGTGGTAGTTAGATTGACTCTTATTCTGATGGTCATAGCCTGGCATTTGTGTGGCACAAATGTTACTTGTCACCTGTCAGCCCAAGCCTGGATATTGTCCAGATCTTGTTGTATTTAAACACAGACTGCTTCAGTATCTGAGTAATCATAAACAGTGCTGGACATTGTGCAACCATCGGTGAACATCCCAACTTCTGACCTTATGATGGAGGGAAGGTCATTGATGAAGCAGCTGAAGATGGTTGGGACTAGGACACTACCCTGAGGAACCCCTGCAGAAATGTCCTGGAGCTGAGATGACTTACCTCCAACAGCCATGACCATCTTCCTATGTGTCAGGTATGACTCCAACCACTGGAGAGTTTGGCCCCTGATACCCATTGATTCCAGTATTGCTAGGGCTCCTTGATGCCACACTTGGTTGAATACAGCATTGATTTGAAGGGCTGTCACTCTCACCTCACCTCTGGAATTCAGCTCTTTTGTCCATGTTTGAACCAAGGCTGTAATGAGGTCAGGAGCTGAGTGGCCCTGACGGAACCCAAACTGGCCGTCGCTGAGCAGGTTATTGTTGAGCAGGTTATTGCTGAGCTTGATTGCACTATTAATGACACCTTCCATTGCTTCACTGATGATCGAAAAAAGACTGATGGTGCAGTAATTGGCCAGGCTGGGTTTGGCCAGCTTTTATGTACAGGACATACTTGGATAATTTTTCACATTGTCGGGGAGATGCCAGTGTTGTAACTGTACTGGAACAGCTTGGCTATGGGAGCGGCAAGTTCTGGAGCACAAGTCTTCAGTACTATTGTCGGAATGTTGTCATGGCCCATAGACTTTGCAGTATCCAATGCCTCCAACCATTTCTTGATATCATGTGGAGTGAATCAAATTGGCTGACGAAGGGTATCTGTAATGCTGGGCACCTTTAGAGTAGTTCAAGATGGATCATCCACTCGGCATTTCTAGCTGAAGATTGCCGCAAATGCTTCAGCTTTACCTTTTGCACTGATGTGCCAGGCTCTTCCATAATTGAGGAGGGGGATGTTTGTGGAGCCTAGTCCTCCAGTGAGTTGTTTAATTGTCTACCACCATTCACGACTGGATGTCACAGGACTGCAGAACTTCGATCCGATCTGTTGTTTGTGGGATCGCTTAGGTCTGTCTATCACTTGCTGCTTTCGCTGTTTGGCACATAAGTAATCCTGTTTTGTGGCTTCACCGGGTTGATAGCTCATCTTCAGGTATGCCTGGTACTGCTCCTGGCATGCCCTCCTGCACTCTCCATTGAACCAGGGTTGATGCCCTGGCTTGATGGTAATGGTTGAGTGGGGGATATGCCGGGCCATGAGGTTGCAGATTGTGCTGGAGTACAATTCTGCTGCTGTTGATGGCCCACAGCACCTCCTGGATGCTCAGTCTTGAGTTGCTAGATCTGTGCGAAATCTGTCCCATTTAGCACGGTAATAGTGCCACACAACACGATGGACGTTATTCTCAATGTGAAGGCAGGACTTTGTGTCCACAAGGACTATGCGATGGTCACTCTTAGCAATACAGTCATGGACAGATGTGTCTGTTGTATTGGTAAGAGTGACCATCGCACACATCTTGTGGAGACAAAGCCCTGCCTTCACATTGAGAATAACCTCTATCATGTCGTGTTTTGCCCTTTTGTTGATTCTCTGCTGCAGACACACTCTAGCAGCTATGTCCTTTAGGATCCAACCAGCTCGATCTTTAGATTTGCAGGCTAGGTGCGTTAGCCATGAGAAGTGTGGGATTGCAGGGATAGGATGGGAGCTGTTTGGAGGGTCGATGCAGAATTGATGGGCCCAATGTCTTCTTTCTGCACTGTAGGGATTCGATGATTCTAATGTGACTGAATGGGGAGGAGATATTCTGGCACTTGATGGAGATACAGGATCAGGAACAATGACGGCTTAGTGGCTGAAATAGGATTTCTGTTTTCAGATATCAGACCACACACATGAGTGTTTATTCGGATCTATTTAGTCCGGTGTATACATTGAATCAGTGTAACATATACAGGAATAATATAAATCAGTGACAGGGGCTATATTGTTTTTCAATGAAAACACTCTCTTCCTGTCACGTGAAAAGGCCCCATATTTTCTTTCCCAATTTCGAAAGAAAACTGATTACCCATCTGCAGAATTCAACATTGACAAGAAGTCAGAAAATATCAGCGTTCCTGGTGACCAGAAATTCAAACTGAGAAAACCATCTCCCAACCCCGTCAAAAAAATGAATCCTCTGGTCATGGGGCAAGGAAGGGATATCGGGAGTGTGGAGATTTGAGCACCGAACATTTTGTTTTTTTGAGGGCGTGACATATTCAAAAGGTTCACATTAAGTTCATAAATCGCTCAGGCACTGCTAACATGGTTTATGATGTCCCCGGGAGTCCCTAGAGTGCATTTATAAGTAAAATGCTCCCCGCCATCTGTTCTCTTGTGTGAACTGTTGTGTTATATAACCCTTTCCCATTGCACGCCATACATCATTGGACTCATAGCCTGGAACCTCACACCAAGAAGTGTTGCCAGGTCAGCTTCTTACACTGCTGTTGTCACAGATCGGCAGACCTTGCAGTCCCTACACCAGCTGACAACTGTGATTTCTTTCTTTACTCTCTTTGGTGTATTCCCTGGAAGTGAGCATTAGCCAGAGAGAGGACATGTTAAGAGCTAATCGCGCTATGTATGTGGCTGTGTTTCATTTAATCAAGACAGAGATTCTTCCTTTACTGTTGCAAATGGAGTAACATCAACTACTTCAAGAGGGTTTTCATCAAGTCTCCTTCAAAAGACAGAGATTATCTTCCAGAATCTCTTTACAACTCCCTTCCTTAAGATGTCTTTGAAAGCAAAGGTCCGTTGGGAAACAAGGAAGGACACTTTGAGAGCGCTATGCCTCTTTGGAAAAGTTGAAACTGTGAAATATCTTGATGAGCAACTTTCCCGCTAAGCTGTGTGAGGACACAGCCGTTCAGAGAGTCTGCTATGTCCTTCAGTGTGTAGACATATTGCTTTCCAGTTCCAGAAGACAATCTTATGGTCCTCACAGCTCTGCACAGCACTGGCAACATTAGAAGGAGCATAGATGATGTGCATTGGTAAAATTCCTTTACTACTGGGAGCTTTACAATGTGACCGCCTTTTAGACATTATTGTGTATTTGTATCTTGAGACCATTGAAGTGAGGGATATCTATTGAGGAACAAAGCACTCACTCATTTTGTCGTCATTGTCAACATCTGGAATATCTGGTTCAGGAGTAGTATAGAGGAGACATAGAGCACGGTTCCCTTTATGCTAGCTAAATAAGTGCATTAATTCTAAAACCAAAGACAACTAACTTTACTGCAGACTCACACGGCCAAAGGTCCTCTTCTGTACTGAATGATTCTATAAACCATTGTCACCATTGACTGCTCCAGCTATCTCTTTTATCATCGAGCTTGATACTGCACTAGGAGTTGTGTTCAGGACAGTCTGATCAAGGAGAGGGCAAAGTCAAGAACTGAATTCAGGTTTAAACTTCAAAGTAACACAACTTATTATAAAGGTAATTTCATCATAGGCTTACCATAGACCATAAGGTGGCAGTCCCAATTAGACGGAGAGAGAAAACTGGTGTGGTGGTTTAACCTGAGCGTCACCCTGCATCAGGCAAGGGGAGAGGTTGAGAATGTAAGCCCTTCAAAGTAACCTCAGGTGCAAGGAATCAAACTCATGCTGTTGGCATCACTCTGCATTACAAACTGAGCTAATTGGCCTCCTTGACTTACAGTAACATTAATTAAAGACTAATCTCTTTTGTCTCAATTTCAATTGTATTCAACTCTGCTTACACTAGGCTATTTATGGTCAGTGATATGCAGTTCCATGATACTCAGAAGCCATTACACAACAATTTCTCTCATGAACTCTTTGAATAACACTGCCACTTAATACTGAAATTTAGAGGAATTTGTACCGACAATGTGCAATTAACAAATCTGCATCCACCTGATCTCAACCTGGAATTGAACAGTGATTAATGAAAACAGATACGCATGCCATCAGTCCTGTTTGAATATGAACCAAATTCAAGACGTAAAATTCCTTTAAAGAGGAATTTTCGTCATTAAGTTGCATTTTGAAAATGAATTCTCCCAAGTGGTGTGAGCTTAAGTGATTTTTTTTAACAGTGGGCTTAAAAATGAGACTACATTTCGCAACCAATCAGGGATGGGGAATAAATTCTGCTAAATTACTGCCAGGGCTTTTCTTGGAATTCAAATATCTTTGAAATAATTGAATCAGAGATAGTAGGAACTGCAGATGCTGGAGAATCCGAGACAACAAGGTGCAGGGCTGGATGAACACAGCAGGCCAAGCAGCATCATAGGAGCAGAGGCCTGCTGTGTTCATCCAGCCCTGCACCTTGTTGTCTCGGATTCTC
>NC_063347.1:12277920-12296546 GCF_021869965.1 Rhincodon typus
CTTTGAAATAATAACTGATTATGGAATGGTACACCATGTCATATGCAACAGAGAGTTAATATTCTGCCAGCACATTCTGTTACTCTGGATGGCAATGTACTGCATGTTGAAAACGATAACATGGAACTTTTTGGTATTCATTCAATATAGCATTGACAAAAGTTCACTGTGGCTCCTCCCCTACATTTGTTGCTCACGAGTGAATCCACTGGCTCTCAAATACTGAAACGTTCACAATGTTTGAAGATACTGATGGATGTCTCTCAAAGCACTTTATTGGTTCAGTGTTTTCTGTACCTAATACTGCGCATATATCACATTTGATTGTTTTTAATGATGCAGAAATGTATACCATAACACACACACACACAAACACACACACACACACATTTATATATAAATATAAATATATAAATATATATATTTTCTGAAGAAGGGTCCAGACCCGAAACGTCAGCTTTCCTGCTCCTCTGATGCTGCTTGGCCTGCTGTGTTCATCCAGCTCTACACCTTGTTATCTCACATACATATAGTCCCTTGTTAATATAGAGCTTGAATGTTGCTGGAGAAGGAGAGGTGCTGTTGACATCTTTCTCATCACAGACAGACATATCGGGAATAATAACTCTCTGGTGCATTCTCCATGCCTTGATCGATTAAAGCTGTAGTGCTAATCAGCTCTCTTTACACGTGAGCAATAAATTGTTGCTCCTTTGAAATTTGGTACTCTTGCATCTCTCCTGATGAATGCCAGCTTTGAGAGAAAGTTTCGACAGCATTTCTTTCCAGCAGCATCTAAATATCTTTATATATTTCATGGATCTACATTTTCGATGTCTCTTCAATTCTCGCCACATTTCTTCTGAAGCTATAGATAAATACCTGTTTTTCAGTGACCTAGCTAGTGAATATTAGTACACAATGGGATTTTATGGATCATTTGAATTTAATGGTGTCTATCTCTTATATCTACAACAACTCATGAATTTCACAGGAAATTTCACAATCCACCCCATGTAAAGTTAGTATCAAATCTACTAAAAAAAGCTGCAGTGCTGTTTCTGCAGGTTTCTGTGGTTCTCCTGTGCTGTCACTGCACTGAGGGCATCAAAGAGTCACTTTCAACAGTGTTGTTTTCCTTGCTGGGTCTAGTGATTTATTTCATACCTCTCACAGGAGATGTTGAAGCAGGAAAGTAGGGATGAAGATAATGTGGGGACTGAGGGAATGATGCTTAATATAGCTACAATGCTCTAGTCATTGTTGTACGGGGAAAATTCATCCGACTAAATGGCCTTTCTCCCTTATTTAAAGAAAGATATGATTCTTTGGAGGCATTCCATAGATGTTTCACTAGGATGATCACTGGTAATGGAGGGATTGTCTTATAAACAAAGGCTGAATAGTTTGGGACACTACTCACTGGAGTTTAGATGAATGAGAGGTGATTCTATTGAAACATGTAAGGACCTTGACAGGAGAAATGTTGAGAGGATACTCATGGGAGAGTCTAGGACCAGAACGCATAGTCTCAGAATAAAGGGACACCAATTTAAGACTGAAATGAGGAGGAATTTCTTCTGCCAGAGAGTTGTGAGCCTATGGAACTCCTTACCACAGAGAGCTGTGGGGACAGAGTCTTTGTGTATATTTAAAGATGAAATTGACAGATTCTTAGTCAGGAGGGGAATCAAGGCTTACAGGGAAAGGGCAGGAAAGTGGGCATGATCCTATTGAATGTTGGAGCAGGCTGGAGGGGCCAAACGACCTACTCCTGTTCCTATTTCTTGCGGCCTTACGGTCTTAGCTGTCAATTTTGTGCATTTGTATGTTGCAATGGACAATTGGGAATGTCCCTGCAGAAATTTGACTCCTGGATGTATAAAATGTTGCAGTCACTTTCGATGCTAGTCACGAGATAGCAATTAGCCTGAAATGTGGTGCGTCCTATTTCAGTCCATCCTCCACACCCACAGTCCGCCACAGGGACACTGGCACTCATGACTTACCCCTTTCACTGTGTGGTACTGTGCGTAGCCAGCACAAACAGAGGTTTGGTTCTGAATTGTGGCTGGTTCTACGTTGATCACCACTGCAGTAGATAATAGATTGAGCCATCCAGGAATTTATACATTTACACACATGATACATCAAAATTGTAAAGATTCCAAGTATTGGCTAATAATGTCAACGATAACACGATTGACCACACTTGCACTCAAGTCACAAGGTTCTGGGTTCAAATTCACATCAAGGCTTGGGCACAAAAATCAAGCCAGGGCTGCACCGTTCAAAGTGTTGTCCCTTAGATGAGGTACTGAATCAAAGCCCCAAGGCCTGTTCAGGTGAATGCAGAAGATCCCATGGCATTACGCTGAAGAAGATTTACCAGGATGTTGCCCAGAATGGAGGGTTTGAATTATAAAGAGAGACTGGATAGGCTGGGATTTCCAGTTGCTTGTCACTTCAACATACCATGATGCTTCCTGGCCAACATCTCTGTCTCACGTTTTTTGCAGTGTTCCAGCAAGTCTCTGCACGAGCTGGAAGAACAGCACCTCAATTTCCACCAGGGGACCCTGCAGCCTTCCGGACTTCCACGTCTTTACCCCTACCCCTATAATCAGGCTTTGTTATCACATAGTCTGCTATTACACACCACCCATTGTTAGCCACTAATAGTCCCCATGAACAGCTATTCACCCTTCTAGCCTGATCATTAGCCACTCCTTTGTCTGTCCAACCATTCTCGCTCTTTGAGCTCTATCCCCACCTATTGTTTACTCCTTACTCCTTACTCTTTCACCTCACCCTATCTTCTGCAATAAAAAGCAACATTTCCCTAGCTACCATCAGTTCTGAGGAAGGGTCACCCAACCCAAATCATTAACTCTGATTCTCTCCACAGATGCTGCCAGACCTGCTGAGCTTTTCCAGCAATTTCTATTTTTGTCTCTGATTTACAGCATCCACAGTTCTTTTGGTTTTTATTTAGAAAGTTTACCAGGATGTTGCTGGGTATGGAAGGTTTGAGTTATAAAGAAAGGCTGGATAGGCTGGGACTCTTTTTTCCCCTAGAGAGTAAGAGGAAGAGAGGTGATCCTAAAGAGGTTTATAAAATCATAAGGAATAAAGATAATATGAACGGCAAATGTCTTTTCTCTAAGGTGGGATATTTCAAGACTAGGGGGCACATTTTTAATGTGAGAGGAGAAAGATTTTAAAAAAGACATAAGGGGTAATTTTCTATACAGAGTATGGTTCGTATGTGGAATAAACTTTCAGGGGAAGTGGTGAATGGGGCAACAATTACAATGTTTAAAAGACATTCGGACAGGTACGTGAATAAAAAATGTTTGGGGGGACATTGGCAAAGCACAAGCAGGTGGGACTAGTTTAGTTTGGGATTATGGACTGGTTGGTCAGAAGGGTCTGTTTCCATGCTGTAAGACTCAATGGCTCTAAGAACGTGGGAGTCATTGCCTGTATCCTGGTCGATATTTATCTCTCAATCAACATCACAAAGACAGATTCTTTGACTTTTATTTTATTGGTGGGAGCATGCAAATTGACTGCCATGTTTTCTACATTACAACAGAATTCGAAATCACTTCATCAGTTGTGAGATATTTGGAGATGTCTGGCAGTCATAAAGAGTGTGACATCAATGCAAGTCCTTCTTTCTAAGTGACATGTGAAATACATTGGCAAGTTGATTTCCATTCCTGAAGCCTGTTGTTTGACTGTGCGACAGTTTGGATGCCAAGTGGAGGCCAGTGCTTGTTCTCAGCTCTACGTGCAGGAACATTTGAGGCCAGTCCACATTTATGCAACATCTAGTCCAACATTCTATCAGGACCTCTTCCAGAATGCAGTCGGAAGAGCATTTGCGGGAAATGTTCAAAATTTTAGAGGATGTCATGTTCGCCTGAAGCTTAAACATCGAAAATCCAGCACTGTTTGCTTTAAGTACATTTGAAATAAGCTCTGGAGGAGCCATTGTTTCATCACTTGTGCATTAACATCCCCTTCTCTGTCTTAAAAAGTGTGCTGAGATGCCTTCCAAAACATGTTGCTATGGCAACTCCTTTTTTTAATAATAGAAAGGAATGTTTTAACTTGAGGGAAACAGTGAAGCACACCTCCTGTACTCTGGGAGTAAAGAGTTAATATCCTCTTGCTAAGCAGTTTAATTTTATGTAGCTCGTATGCAGCAATTTACTCGAGGAACCTGTCAGTCAGCCATAAATACAAAATACTGTTTCAGGGTATCTGGAGATCTGGCATCGGAGGAAACTAAATACAGAAAATAGCCCCCACCCCTTAGCCCTCCGAAATCCCTGTATATTCCTGAGCTTCAGTGAGCATTTGTTGACAGTGGTGTAGTGTCTGGTTAGAGGTAGGGTTACATGGAACACTGCAATGGAAGCAGGAATAGAGATGTGAGTGGACATTGAACATATGTTTAAACTTAATCCTCAATTTAAATCACCAACAGTGAACTCTCTATATACCCTGACAAATAATGGACTGCTTATTACAATGTATAATATTTCAGATCTTGAATATATGTTTAATAATGTGTATCCAAATTTTGTATTTCTGCCCCTCACCTCATTAGTTCTCTCCCCAGATAAAACCATCCGTTGAATCTCAGTCATTCATTATCTATTTAATCCATGACATTGTCCAGTGTAAGAGCTCATATAAAGAAAACAAGTGAGACATTGTGTTGGCGATGCAATTTCAGATGAGGATCGGAGGATTTATTTTGTGGGGTTGGGGAGGGAAAGAAGGAAAGAGAAAAAGAGTGAAGAATTGAACTTTGTTCATGGTTCCTACTAAACAGCTACATCAAGTCCGCTTATTTTCTTTGCCTCAGTGCATGCAATAAAGGCTCGGTCTTACTTGTTTTAAATGCTGATTTGTCTAAGTGAGCTCAACAGAGCAGATGTGGGCAGGCAGTGGAGAAAGAAACCAAGATGGGTGCTTGCAACGTAATGGGAACACCATCAGGGAAGAAGTAGGGTGATTGAGGAAACTGTGTCATTTTGCCAATTAGCACAGACATGATGGGCTGAATGGCTTTTTTCTGAGCTGTGGCAATGCTCTGATTTTCTTATTCTTGGACACAGATTCTTGTGAGCGAAATCAATGTCTGTTGTATGATCCTTTCTCGTTTTCTCCTTTGGCTGCAATTTCCAATCCACTGCAAATTGGGCTTGAACCTGTGATGCTTCTCCAAATCGATTTCATGGTTCAAGTTTCTGCTGATAGTATAATCACAAATATGAAATCCTTCATGGACCTTTGCAATCAAGCAGCATTTTAGAATTGTTATGCATTAAGAAAATTGTTGTGTCACATTTAAGAGTCGTGACTTGGTGTATAAACACAGCTGAATGTAGGTTTCTTATGAAAAAGGAGCAATTTTACCCAGTGTCTTATGTAATCCAGGTGAAATTTTAATAACCGAAAATGACTTGATAAACTCTACAGACCATTTATATGTGATATTGGTGCACAGTTTCTGAATAAATTAGGATTTTCTTTTAGTGTTTAAAACTTTTAACGCGTACCTTGTTCCTGTATTGTAATGTTAATCAATTGACTTTTACATGTCTTGGGGCAGTTGGGTCTTGAACCCAGCCTTTTGGCTCAGAGGTGGGGATCTACCATTGTGTCATAAAAGCCCTCCCTTGTACCCACAAGCTTACTGTTAGAAGCCCACAGTGAAGATCCGAAAGTAGGAGTAATTTGTGGAAACTTGCCCCACTGTGATTAATTTGATCCAAATCGTGGCCAGTTTTACAAGCAGAGTCTGCTTCCTGCCAGAGGTTTTTAACCAAAGGAAAGGTTGCAGAAACCAACGTTTACACTGGATCTGAATGTGCAACTGAAAATCCCCGATATGTTGGTGCCATTGAACCAGAGAAATGCTCCAACCTCTGATACTTGCTGTGTCTGAAAGCAAAATGGTCCTGCCAAATTTACAAGCCATAATTTGTAAAGGAGTTTCCAAAGAAATGTTCAATCAGCTGATTAGATTAAGGGATGATTAATTTATGTGTTTTGGCATCAATTTTAAGGCATTAATTTTCTCTACGTATGGAATACTCTTACTGTGAGTGATATGGCCTTGACTTTTGAATTGTGAGTCTAAAGAAAACATAACTTGTGAGATTTTAATGACAAAAAACAGATGGTAAACTTACAGGAATTCAAATAAATCATAACCATAGCATTGGATATTTAGTAATACTGTAGTGAAGCCATCTAATATCATGAGGGCAACATATGTTTCCCTTTTTGGCTATGAACTGGAAAAATGAAGCCCGACTATCTCAGTCAATAGAGGGTTGTGAGTTCAAGCCCTATGCTAGGCACTTTCATTTTGAGGGCAGTGCAGTGACTAGTACTGCTGCCTCACAGCACCAGGGACCCAGGTTCGAAATCCACCGTCAGGTGACTATTTGCACATTCTCACAATGTCTGTGTGGGTTTCCTCTGGATGCTCTGGTTTCCTCCCACAGCCAAAAGATGTGCAGGTCACGTGGACTGATCCTATTAAATTGCCCATAGTGTCCAGGGACGTGCAGGCTAGGTGAACTAGCCATGGGAAATGATGGGTTACAGGGATCTGGGTGGGAAGCTCTTCAGAGGGGCAGTGTGGACTTGGAGGGCTGAATGGACTGCTTCCACACTGTTGGGATTCTATGACAGTTTGATACTGTTATTTGGGTAAAAAGTGCCAGGAGGATTTATTTTTCTGCAACTTGAGGATCAAGTGTGAGTGTATGATGTAGCTACACAAGACTATGTTGCTTTTCGGAGCAGTGAATGAGACATCAGTAGTCTGATTAGGGAAGGACTGCCTAGTAACAACCTGCAGACTGATCCAACTGCAGTTTGTTACAGACTTGTAGGTGCAATGGAGATAGAGACGTCCAGAAACTTGCAAACAGGGAACATCTCTCTCTCCCTCCCTCCTCTCTGTGTGAGTGAAAATACAGAAAACTTAGAATCTCAAAAGTATTCGAACACACGAAGAAAAGCCAAACATTGAATCAATCAACTATGAATCGAAAACCAACTGTTGTTCTGTGGGAGACATCATTTCATCATTGCTAAAATTAAAAGAACTGAAATAAATAACATTCTATCCACATGCAACCCATGTTATGACTCAGTTGCGAAGAGTGTGAAAGTATTTGAGCCCACATATTCCACACATATTCACAAATGTGTGAATACACAAATAATGCAGCAAGATGATCAATTTGCCTGACTGAGTCCTATTCAGGACATAGGTATTCCACACTAGGTTTCGTCATTAACGGGAAAATAACTGCACTTAATGTAAACAAACTTAGTCTTTAACAAATGGCCAGAGAAAGACTACTAATTTACTACTATGCTCCTTAAACTAGCTGCCTTTTAACACCACTCCCCCCACCAACCACCCACAAACACACACATACATTCATGAAAAAGATAGACAAAATAGATGGTGTGCTACAAATATCATGAGTGGAAAAAAATAGACAAGGAAAGCAGGACCAAGTCTCCAGACCCTAATGGTGGAAGTTATTTCTCACAGTTCTTTTGATTTGAGCAATGATGACACAATGTTGTCTTAACAGCAATGTTCTATTCAATAGCTGATTGAATGGGCCTTGGTCCATTCTTGTATTAGAATTCTTTCTTCCGTGTCTCTCGCATTTTTGTTTTGCCTTTATACTCACACAGAGAGAAGAGAGAGAGAAAAATGTCCTGTGTTTTCAGGCTTCTGGATGTCTTTGGCTCTGTTGCACACTCAGGTTTACAACAAACTGCAGCTGGACAAATCCAAAAGGTGATACCAGTTGGTCTTTCCCTAATTCAAAGACTCCAAGTTGCCACTGTGCCTCATAGTGTATCCACCTCATTGATCTAAAAGATACATTAGGGCTAAATTTTACAAAACAGCAGTTAAGTGTCAGTTTTGGCAGGTTTCATAGAGGATTTCTCTCCGTGAGCATGAGCAAGATTTCTCCCATTGTTCTCCAAAACGCTCCTCGTTATGTTTACACCATACCACTATGTTGCCACTCTTGTCTTACCTTCCCTGTTGCCAGAAGATGAAGAACATGCCACTGCTGGGACCTGGCATAATTTTTAAAGCTCAGCTGTGCACTAGATCAAGTAGGGTCTGTCAGGAGCTGTCCTTCACCAGGCACATAGTTTGGGGGGAGTGGGGGGTGGTGGGGGGTGGTGGGTGTCAGGGGAGGGTGGGTGGAATCAAGAAGAACTGCTTCTCAGGGCACAAAGGTGACACAGCTCATACTTAAATATAAGGGCACCCTCATAAATTCATTGTTATTTAAGAACCAAGCTACACAAGTGAGTCTTCCGCACTGTTGAGTGAAGCCTAACCTCTCACTATCATTCAATGTGGGATAACTACATACAGGAAAGCTTTGCAGGGGAGGCAACAGTCTAGTGGTATTATTGCTGGACTGTTAATCCAGAGACCTGGAAATACATTCTGGGGACCCATCTGGTTCACTAATGCCCTTTAGAGAAGGAAACTGCCATTCTTACCTGGTCTGGCCTACGTGTAACTCAAGACCCACAGCAATATGCTTGACTCTTAACTGCCCTCTGGGCAATTAGGGATGGGCAATAAATGCTGCCTAGCCAGCGACACCCTCATCCCGTGAATGAATAAAGGAAAAGAAAAGGCGAATGCATGATCCAACCACAGAGTTCCAATGAACTGGATCACCTCCCACCCACTCCCATCTTACAGAATTCCAACTTTCAAGCTACTGCCTGGATCCCTCCAATGAGCCATTACACATGTAGAGTACTTAATATCATCATACAGTTAACCAAAAATTACAAGCTCTACCTTGCTTTTATTTAGTACACTGCTTTAGTCCAGCGAGATCAAATTCTCACACTTTTTTTTGATCATTTCATTCCTGCCTGATCTGAACATGTCTGTTTCTCCCCTTCACCGAGAGGAGCCATTAACAAACCTTGGGAGATTATTAGCTGGCCTTTTGTCAGAGTTGATGATGTCACATTGCCTGTTAACCTTGGCTAACGTGTGAGAAAACTAGAAATAGCAATGCCAGTCTCATTCTTAGATAACAAAGTGTGGATCTGGATGAACACAGCAGGCCAGGCAGCATCAGAGGAGCAGGAAAGCTGACGTTTCCGGTGGGACCCATGTTCAGAAATGGGGGAGGGGGAAGGGAGCTCTGAAATAAATAGAGAGAGGAAGGGTGGGGCTGGGGAAGGTAGGTGGGACAGTGATAGGTGAGTGCAGGTAGGGAGTGGTGGGGATTGGTCAGTGAGGTGGGAGGGGCGGGCAGGTGGGAGAGAAGATGGACAGGTTGTATCAGGTCAAGGAGGCGGGGATGAGATCTCAGTTGTGACAAATGCTGGCTTTTTGCAGTTTTCATTAAACAGGGGATGAGCTTCTTTTTTTCTGGTGTGTAGAACTTCTTGTGCTGGAGGAGATAAACAAAGCTGACTGAAAGCTCAGGATGAGGCACCTTCAAAAGGATTTCGGGAGAGCCAACTTTTGTGCGCTATCCTAATACAGCAACACTCATAATTTGAAATCAAAATACTGCGTTTGCTGGAAATCTGAAACAAACACAGAAAATAATAACAAGGAAGCATAATTTTAAAGTGGAAGACAGGAGATTTAGAGAGGATTTGAGGAAGAATTTGATCACCCAGATGGTGGTTGGGGCCTGGAATGGTCTGCCTGACAGCATAGCTGAGGCAGGAAATCTCACAACCTTTAAGAAGTAATTGAACCAACACTTGAAGTGTCATAACATTCAAGGCTATGAGCCTATTGAGGGAAAGTGGGCCAAGTGCAGACACTAGTGTATTTTCAGCAATACAGACTTGATGGGCTGAAGGGCCTCTTCTGCACTGTTATGATTTTATGATTCTATGAATCGCTTGAGAAACTGAACAGGGTCAAAGAACATAGAACAGTACAGCACAGGAACAAACTATTCAGGCTATCGAGTCTGATGTGTCTTTCTAAACTCAAAACCTTTGCCTCTACATGGTCCGTATCCCTCTATTCCCTGCCTATTCATATATCAGAAGTCACATGACACCAGGTTATAGCCCAACAGGTGACGAAGGAGCAGCACTCCAAAAGCTTATGATTTCAAATAAACCTGTTGGACCATAACCTGGTGAGGTGTGGCTTCTAATTTTGTCCACAGCAGTCAAACAGCGGCACCTCCTCATCATAGTTATTCATATATCCGTCATGGTGGCTCTTAAACATTGGTTTTGTATCTGCCTCCACCATCTGCTCTGGCAGACACTTACCACACTCTGTGTAAAAAAACCTGCCTCTTACATCTCCTTCAAACTTACCCGCTTTTACCTTAAACCTATGTCCTCTAATAATTGACATGTATACCCGAAAGAAAAAGACTCCGACTATCCATTCTATCCATACCTCTCATAATTTTGTAAACTTCTATCAGGTCAACTGTCAGCTTTCCATGTTCAAGTGAAAACAAACCAAGTTTGTCCAACCTCTTCTTGTGTCTAAGAGTAATACAGGAAAGAATAGGGCTCCTTAAAGATCAACAGGGCCCTCTATGTGTGGAACCACAGGAGATGGGTGAGATCCCAAACGGCTTTTCACATCAGTATTTACAATGAATAAAGACAGCGAAGCTAGGGAACTGAGGGAAATAAATAGTGATGTCTTGAAAAGAGTCAACATTATAGAGGAGGAGGTGCTGGAGGTCTTAGAACACATACAGGGAGAAAAATCCCTGATCAAGTGTATCCCAAGACATTGTCAGATGCTATAGGAAGCATGTAATCAAGTTGGAAAAGGTGCAAAAAGATTTACAAGGATGTTACTGAGACTGGGAGGCTTGCATTATAAGGAGAGGCTGGAAACGCAGGGACCTTTTTTCCCTAGAGTGTCGAAGGCTGACCTTATAGAGGTTTATAAAATCGTGAGGGGCATAGATAAAGTGAATAGCCAAGGTCTTTTCCCCAGGGTAAGGGAGTCCAAAACTAGAGGGCATAGCTTTAAGGTGAGAGGGGAAGGATTTAAAAAGGACCTGAGGGGCAACTTTTTCACATGGAGGGTGGTGTGTAATCAGAATGTACTGCCAGATGAAGTGATAGAGTTGGGTACAATTGTAACATTTAAAAGGCATTTGAATAGGTAAATGGATAGGAAAGGTTTAGAGGGATATGGGCCAAACTTAGGCAAATGGGACTAGTACAATTTATGAAACCTGTTCAGCATGGGTGAGTTGGGCTGAAGGGCCAGTTCCCATGCTCTATGACTCTGACTCTATGACTGTCATAGCTTCCAAACTAGGTAAAATCCTGGTAAACCACTTCTGTACCTTCTCCAAATCCAGTGCATCCTTCTGGTAGCATGCTTCAGGGAACTGTGGACCTGTGCGCCTAGATCCTTATGTATGTTAATACTATTAAGGGTTCTGCCACTTGCAGTATACTTCCCTCCTGCCTTAGATCTTCCAAAATGCATCTCCTCACATTTGTCTGGATTAAACTCCATCTGCCATTTCTCCGCCCAAATCCACAGCCTATCTATATCCTGCTGGATCATCTGGAAAACCTTCTCATTATCCACAGCTCTCCCAATCTTTGTGTCATCTGCAAACTTACTAATCAGGCTGTCTATATTCTCCCCCACATCATTTATTTTTTTGTTTACAAATGACTGGGGTTCCAGCACTGATCCCTATGAAACACCGTTGGTCACAGATCTCCAGTCAGAAAAATACCCTTTCACCGTCTCCTCTGACTAAGTCAGTTCTGTATCCATCTTACCAGCTCACTGCAGATCCCATGTGACTTCACCTTTTCTATCAGCCTACCATGAAAGACCTTGTCAACAGCTTTGCTAAAGTCCTTACAGACAACATCTACTATCTTTGTCACTTCCTCATAAAAACTCAATCAAATTTGTGCCTTCCCTATAAAAAGCCTTACGGCCTAGCACTAATATGTCCATATTTTTCCAAATGTCAGTAAACCCTATCCCGAAGAATTTTCTCCAGTAATTACACCACTGACATAAGTCTCACCGGCCTGTAATTTCCCAGAATATCCTTGTTGCCCTTCTTAAACAAAGGAGCATTGGCTATTCTCCAGTCCTCTGGGACCTCTCCTGTGACTATAGAGGATACAAGGCCCCAGCAAATTTCCTCACTTGCCTTGCTCAGCATTCTGGGATCGCTCCCATCAGGTACTGGGGACTTATCCACGTTAGTGCTTTTTAAAACACCCAGTGCCTCCTTCCTTTTTTTTATATTGATATACCCCAGAATATCAATCTAGTCTCCTGAGACTGACCCCCACCATCCCCCAACACCAGTTCATTCTCCTTTGTGAATACCAACGTGAAGTACGGTTGGTTTTGAGATAAGACATGTTCCTTCAAAGCGAATTGGTTTTAACGCAATTGAAGAATTATAGAACGCTATTTATAGAATATGAGCTTTCTCTACCTGTATTGGCTATAATGTGATTTGGTCCCCATAACTTTAAATGTTGTGGCTATGGCGCGATTTTCTTCAAATGCGAGATCGCATGAGAACGGAACTATCTTGTTATAGCAGAACTGCCAGTATTTGTTAAGTACTTCACCAGTTTCCTCTGGCTCCAATTTTAAATTCCCTCCTTTGTCTTTGAAAGGACCTCTCTTTTTCCATAAGACCATAAGACATAGGAGCAGAAATTAGGCCATTCGGCCCATTGAGTTTCCCCAGCCATTCAATCATGGCTGATAGGTTACTCAACCCCATTCTCCTGCTTTCTACCCGTAACCCTTGATCCCCTTGATAATCAAGAACCTATCTATCTCAGTCTTAAATGTACTCAATGACCTGGCCTCCACAGTCTTCTGTGGCAGTGAATTCCATAGATTCATCACTCTCTGGCTAAAGAAGTTTCTCCTTATCTCCGTTCTAAAAGGTCTTCCCTTTACTCTAAGGCTGTGCCCTCAGGTCCTAGACTTTCCTACCAATGGAAGCATCTTCCCAACGTCCACTTTGTCCAGGCCATTCAGTATTCTGAAAGTTTCAATTAGAGCTCCCCTCATCCTTTTAAACTCCAATGAGTATAGCCCCAGAGTCCTCAAATGTTCATCATTCCTGGGACCATTCTCATGAACCTCCTCTGAACCCGCTCCAGGGCCAAGATATGGGGCCCAAAACGGCACACAATACTCCAAATGTGGCCTGACCAGAGCCTTATAAAGCCTCAGTAGTACATCCCTGCTTTTATATTCAAGTCCTCTCAAAATAAATGCCAACATTGCATTTGCCTTCCTGACTACTGACTCAACCTGCAAGTTTACCTTGAGAGAATCCTGGACTAGAACTCCCAAGTGTCTTTGCACTTCAGACTTCTGAATTTTCTCCCCATTTAGAAAATAGTCCATGCTTTTATTCTTCTTACCAAAGTGCATGACCTCACACTTCCCCACATTGTACTCCATCTGCCACTTCTTTGCCCACTCTCCCAACCTGTCCAAGTCCTTCTGCAGCCTCCTCAATACTACCTGTCCTTCCACCTATCTTTGTATCGTCTGCAAACTTTGCCAGAACGCCCACAGTTCCTTCATCTAGATCATTAATGTACAAAGTGAAAAGTTGTGGTCCCAAAACTGACCCTTGCGGAACACGACTTGTCACCGGCTGCCATCCTGAGATAGACCCCTTTATCCCCATTCTCTGTTTTCTGCCAGACAGCCAATCTTCAATCCATGCTAACACCTTGCCTCTGACACCATGGGCCCTCATCTTACTCAGCAGCTTCCTGTGCGGCACCTTATCAATCCTCTTGCTCTTCTTAAAGATAAAATGCCTTGTGATTTTCCTAAATTCTGTTTGTTACAGACATTTCATGGCCCTTTTTAGACTCCTAATTCCTTGTTCAAGTTCTTTCCTGTTATTTTTGTATCATTTGAGGGCTTTGTCTGGCAGCATCTTTGGAGAGAGAAACAGAGATAACGTTTCAAGTCTGGTGTGACTACTTCAGAAGATATGTCGAAGAACAAGTTAACTATGCTTCTCTCCCCACAGATGCTGTCAGACCTGTTGAGGTTCTCTTAAACTAATAATTATTTCCCCAAAGCTGTGAATGGGAATGGATGACACTTGCAAATTGAAAAACATTCATTTTAAAGCATGTTCCAGAGATTGTAGGAACTGCCGATGCTGGAGAATCTGAGATAACAAGGTGTAGAGCTGGATGAACACAGCAGGCCAAACAGCATCAGAGGAGCAGGAAGGCTGAAGTTTCGGGTCGAGACCCTTCTTCAGAAATGGGGGAGGGGAAGGGGATTCTGAAATAAATGGGGAGAGAGGGGGAGGCGGATAGAAGACGGATAAAGGAGAAGATAGGTGGAGGGGAGACAGACAGATCAAAGAAGCGGGGTTGGAGCCAGTAAAGGTGAATGTAGGTGGGGAGTTAGGGAGGGGATAGGTCGGTCCAGGGAGGACGGAAAGGCCAAGGAGGCGGGACGGGGCTAGTGGGTAAGAGATGGGGGTGGGGCTTGAGGTGGGAGGAGGGGATAGGGAGGCGGGGTCGATCTGGACTGGTTTTGGGATGCGGTCGGGGGAGGGGAGATTTTGAATCTTGTGAAGTCCACATTGATACCCTTGGGGTGTAGGGTTCCCAAGCGAAATATGAGATGCTGTTCCTGCAGCCTTCGGGTGGCATTGTTGTGGCACTGCAGGAGGCGCAGGATGGACATGTCGTCCAAGGAGTGAGAGGGGGATTTGAAATGATTCGCGACTGGGAGGTGCAGTTGTTTGTTGCAAACCGAGCATAGGTGTTCCACAAAACGGTCCCCAAGCCTCCGTTTGCTTTCCCCGATATAGAGGAGGCCACAACGGGAACAGCGGATACAGTATATCACATTAGCAGATGTGCAGGTGAACATCTGTTTGATGTGGAAGGTCTTCTTAGGGCCTGGGATGGGGGTGAGGGGGCAGGTGTAGGGGCAGGTGTAGCACTTCCTGCGGTTGCAGGGAAAAGTGCCGGGTGTGGTGGGGCTGGAGGGGAGTGTGGAGCGGACAAGGGAGTCACGGAGAGAGTGGTCCCTCTGGAAAGCAGATAAGGGTGGGGAGGGAAAAATGTCTTTGGTAGTGGGGTTGGATTGCAGATGGTGGAAGTCGGAGGATGATGCGTTGGATCCGGAGGTTGGTGGGGTGGTTCGTGAGGACGAGGGGGATTCTGTTTTGGTTGTTATTGTGGGGAGGGGGTGTGAGGGATGAGTTGCAGGAAATGCAAGAGACATGGTTGAGGGCGTTTTCTACCACTGTGGAGGGGAAGTTGCGGTCCTTGAAAAACGAGGACATCTGGGATGTCCGGGAGTGGAATGCCTCATCCTGGGAGCAAATGCGGCGGAGGCGAAGGAATTGAGAATAGGGGATGGCCTTTTTGCAGGAAGGTGGGTGAGAAGAGGTGTATTCTAGGTAGCTGTGGGAGTCGGTAGGCTTGAAATGGATATCGGTTTCCAGGTGGTTGCCAGAGATGGAAACAGAGAGGTCCAGGAAGGAGAGAGAGGTATCAGAGATGGTCCAGGTGAACTTAAGGTTGGGGTGGAAGGTGTTAGTGAAGTGGATGAACTGTTCGAGCTCCTCATGGGAGCATGAGGCGGGACTGATACAGTCATCGATGTAACGGAGGAAGAGGTAGGGGATACAGCCAGTGTAGCTTTGGAAGAGGGATTGTTCCACGTATCATTTTAAAGCATACTATTTCAATGTGTGAATGGAATAGTGACAATGGTTGGCAACCACTGGGGATTTTTTCTTTATTGTTATTAACGTTGATAATTATTATGTGAGAGTTTAGTGCAGCTAACAAGATTGTTATTTGTTGGAGAGGAGGAAGCAACTTGTATTTATGTAG
The DNA here is from genome assembly GCF_021869965.1 of Rhincodon typus. NCBI lineage: Eukaryota > Metazoa > Chordata > Chondrichthyes > Orectolobiformes > Rhincodontidae > Rhincodon > Rhincodon typus. The sequence goes on from NC_063347.1 coordinate 12,293,866, forward strand.
CATTTTCAACTCGCCATCATGGCCAAAGGCTTTCATTGTGAATCGCCTTCTTTTGGAATGTAGTCACTGATTTTTAATCAAGTGTAGCAGCCAATTTGTGCACAGCAAGATCCTCCAAACAGCAATGAGGTACAAGAAAACAAATAAAAACCGAAAGAAGGGTCACCGGACCCGAAACATTAACTCTGATTTTTTTCTTCACAGATGCTGCCAGGCCTGCTGAGCTTTTCCAGCTGCTTCTGTTTCTATTCAAGAAAACAAATGATCTGTTTTTCATTTGGTGTTACCCGTTGGGGTATAAATATTGGCTTGGATACCTTTCTTATCTTTGCTTTTGCTCTGGGAGCTTATACTTACAGTCAGAAATGACCTCAGTTTAATGCCACATTTGCAAGATGGCACCAAATGAGCACATTCTCAGTACTGCAAAGACGACTCAGCAAAGACGATTTACTGAAGTCCCTGGGGATAGCCAGGCTTAAGAGTTCTAGCTCAGGCCAAGAGTGGGACTACTGAACTAAGTTGACATTCTAATTGTGTTGACCGGAAGATTGGGAATTGTTTCTTTGTATAGACAATGTTATTGTCACAAGCTGGGGACTTGCGTAGCCAATATGATTGATGTGAACTGTGGGTGGGGACATGTTATATTGCTATTAGTGTGTACTAGGTGGTCATTTCATCTAATTATTAAGGTTGGTTCATACGCAGGGTGAGGTGAAGTGTTTGATAGACAATGCGATTATATTGCTGACAGAAGAACCACAGTGTCAACTCTTTTAGTTTTCAACTCATCAGAACATGATGCAAGAATGCCAAATTTCCAGGGCAGGGGCATTGGTGCTGATTTGTTGGCAAGTAGACTCTGATTGATTGAGGTGTTTCTATGGAGAATGCACCAACAAACAGTTATCTCCCAAACTTCTGTTTACATTTTCTTAAACATCATATTTCCTTATTCATCAATTGTCAATACCAGTATTGCTTGTGCTACCAAACAACTATTATGTGATTGGTTTATATGGCGAGTGGAAGGTATGTTTGGTTTAGCTGATATGATTGTATTGAAAACCACAGTTAACTCTAAATATCACTGTTCAGAAGATCATTAAACGTTTGCTAATTATCCTATTTAAATGCTCAGTCTGGCAAGACAGTATCCCTGACTTCTAAATATCACAGTGATAAAAGATTTTCAAAAGTCGAATCACTATTGTGCTGACTATATCTTTACTCAGCCTTTTTTCTTTCTTGTTCCTTTTCTTTAGATTGAATAACTGTATGCCTGATCAATTAGCTGTACAAAGATCAGGAAACTGGACTATTTTCTTAACCTGGAATTTATAGAGCGTCATGTCCAACTATAAAATTCCTTGGCAAATAAGGAACATGTTTACTATGATTCAAGTGCAGTTAAGAGAAAAAATGTAATCCTTTTTGGCTTTTATAAAGTTTACCCACGTCGCTCTTGAAAAGAAGCTTTACAAGAAACGTTTAAAGGCACTTAACTCCATGTTGGATGTGTTATTTCTGGACTGTCTCCCACAAATCATGGAGGAAATATTAGCCCTCAGAAAACAGAGTTTAAAACAGACTGTTAGAGGAATGAAATAAGTGAGAGGGATGTCCAAAGGGATGAATAATGTATTTAAGCCATTAACATTGAGATGTATCATTGTGTTCTCACGTTGTAAAAATTTGGAGGTTGAAATTCTTCCTTTTGATTCATTTTCTGCAGCTGGTTGTATACAGATAGGGATATTTTGCATGAAGCTTACTAACAGGAAAGATTTTACCACAACTTCTATTTTATGTTTCCTCACACCAAATACGCCCCCCAGATGTGTGTCACTATCAAAAACCTATCGGATGTTCCAATCCAAACACTGCCAGGATGTCTGATATAACAAGGTGTAGAGCTGGATGAACACAGCAGGCCAAGCAGCATCAGAGGAGCAGGAAGGCCGACGTTTCAGGCCCAGACCCTTCTAAATTTCTGAAGAAAGGTCTAGGCCCGAAACGTCGGCCTTCCTGCTCCTCTGATGCTGCTTGGCCTGCTGTGTTCATCCAGCTCTACACCTAGTTATCTCAGATTCTCCAGCATCTGCAGTTCCTACTATCACTGCCAGGATGCCTATTGTCTCGGTCCTCTTTATTAACTTATCGGTTTTCCAACTTTCCCACAGATTTTTCTAATTCACATCATCTGATGCTCGTTTTAGAGTACAACAAATTCAAAGGCATGACTTGAAGTGTTTCCAGCTGATGTGGTACTTTGGCAATTGGGTGCTGGAACCAGATCTGAAACAATAGAGGGGAGGCCATGTCATATGTTTGGAGATGGAAAGAGGCATTGTGATTGAACTAATCAGATTTGACAAAAGGTGATCCATGAGGTTAACACAAATGGAAGATAATGTGTGTGAGCGTATGTGTGTGTGCGCGTGCGTGTGCGTGTATGTGTGTGGATGTGTGTATGTGTGCGGTGTGTGAGTGTGTGCGGGTGTGTGTGGGTGTGTGGGTGGGTGTGTGTATGTGTGCGGTGTGTGTGTGTGCGGTGGGTGTGTGTATGTGTGCGGTGTGTGCGGTGAGTGTATATGTGCGGTGTGTGAGTGTGTGTGTGTGTGCGGTGTGTAGGTGTATATGTGCGGTGTGTGTGGGGGTGTGTGTGTATATGTGTG
>NC_063347.1:12296556-12327555 GCF_021869965.1 Rhincodon typus
TGTGTGTGTGTGTGTGTGTGTGTATAGAATACTCTGAGAACTGTTAGACAATCCATTTCTTTAACTGATTAGATATTAATGGGTATAGAGTTTAAGTGGGTGAACAGATTTGAGGGATAGATCTAGCTGAGTGGTAGAACAGACGAAAACAATAGTATGGCCTACTTTTATGCTCAGGTAGAACATGGAGCTGCTGTCTGCCTATGCAGGTAGACATGTAGAACTGTATCGAGATATACTGTAAGAAAACAACAAGTTTACCAGCTACACACTGATAAATACTGTGCTCTCAACCAACGCCATCATATCAGATTATCTCATTTTATTTTTGTGGAACTTTGCAATGACAAAGTAGTTACGACATTCTCTTATGGACTAATGGTGATTGTTACAGGTTCAAAGTGATATACAGGAGTGCCATGGGATTTCCTCAGTATGTATACTATTTTCTTTCTTATGAAGATACACTGTGGTTGAGAATGTACATGGTCTTGTGGCATTTTCTGCTGGTGTCAATTGAGCACAACCCATCCCTTCAATGAGATTCTCAGATTCAATTTAATGAAGAAAGACCCTTGGCCCATTTTGCCTCACCCTTATACTTATTTTTGCCTTGGTTTTTAAATAACTTTTGCCCAGGCATTCCAACCTCCAGACATGCGAAGACCAGATGTAGCATCCAAGGTACACGTGGGCACCTCTCAGAAGTCTCTGCTTGGTAAAGTTAAGCTGCCAATGGGAAATCACCCAGTGTCCGAAATCGCCCAAAGATGGCTCCACTCTGAGTTAGAGTTCGGAGAGATCCAACATATCTATCTGGATAGTTACCCAGAAAACATTAGATAGACTAAAAACGGTTGTAACCCCTGAATAAATGTACAATTGACCTCCTGGATGCACCAACTGCTTTCTCATGGCCCTCTGGACAATCCCCTGGAACTCCCAATTCCCTCGTTCCACCCTGACCCAGCCTCCCTGCCCTGTTGGTGACATGTTCAGCAGGGTAGGGTGGTGACAGAACCTTATGACGGCATCACAATGACACAAGGTTGGAGATGAGCCTTCAAGTCGTTTCATTGTGTGATTATTTTAGCAAGAGTCCTACCACCTCCCATCCACTAACACCCTCCCCACGACACAAGCACACTCACTCCTTTTGATGCCATTGATTCTTGTCGGTTGCAGAGATGTCACAATGTGTTCAAATGCCATTTATTAATCAGATTCAAAGGGACTTTAATGTGCAAAGCAATCATTGACAATACCATGTCCTTCAATGAGTTTGAGCCATGAAGATGGATATACAGCAGGAACTATAGCAAGTAGCCTATTTTTCAGCAAATAATGTCTACTTCTATAGCAAGTAGAACCTATAACAGAATGCACGACAGTAAGTGAGCCTCTTACTATCCAAAAAGTGTCACAATGAATTATCGTGGAATGAACTCATGATGGAAACTACAGCAAAGTCAACCAATACAAATAGGGCTATTTCGCTAGCAAAATGCAGTGATTGGACGTCAGATGTATAAAACGATAGTGCATGTAAAACCAACTCCTGTTACTCCAGCAATGATTAAGGGAATTGTCAAATCAACTTCGTTCTGGCTGGGAATAATGAAAATGATGTTTTGCCATTGGCAAAATAAGCACAGATGAGCCAGTGATAACATGGTGTAGCGCTGGATGAACACAGCAGGCCAGGCAGCATCAGAGGAGCAGTAAAGCTGATGTTTCGGGTCTGGATCCTTCTTCACCGAAACATCAGCTTTCCTGCTCCTCTGATGCTGCCTGGCCTGCTGTGTTCATCCAGCGCTACACCATGTTATTTCAGCTTCCAGCATCAGCAGTTCCTATATCTCACAGGTGAGCTGGTAATGTGTAGCCTTGAATTAGAAAAGAAAACATGAGAGGAGCAGTGTCCAAGTGCTCTAATTGCTGGATAATAATAAATTTGAATGTTTGAAGCTCTTTCTAGAGCCACCAATCCCGATGATCCTTCATTTTCTCTCCAATCAGCGAAAGGTTCTATTTCATTGTCCTGTCTTCCTTAAATCATCTCAGCCTCTGTATGAAGAAAGTCAATGTGTTTTGTTATTGCATTTCACTAGGCTAGACCAGGACTCAGAAAGGGGTGGCATGGTGACTCAGTGGTGCCTTACAGCACCAGGGACCTGGGTTTGATTCCACCCTCGGGTGACTGTCTGTGTGAAGTTTTCACATTCTCCCTATGTCTGTGTGGGTTTCCTCTGGGTGCTCTGGTTTCCTCCCACAATCCAAAGATTTGCAGGTTAGGTGGATTGGCCATGCTAAACTGTCCATAGTGTCCATGGATGTGCAGGTGAGGTGGATTAGCCATGGGAAATATAGGGTTGCAGGGAAGGGGTGGATGTGGGTGGGATGCTTTTTGGAGGGGTAATGTCGAGCTGATGGGCTGAATGGCCTGCTTTCACACTGTAGGGATTCTATGAATGGAAATGTCATTGTGTTTGGGCAGGAAACGAGGACTCAAACTGTTCTCGATGGGGGGAGCAAGATTGAGACGCAGCTTATATTTATTTGGAAAGACAGATAGTTATTTTGTAAGCCTGACGATAAAGGAAAACAAAATTGCCTTTTTTAAATATTAAGCAGAATTTGTTTTGAAGCCGATCGTTAGCTAGTGACTGCATTAGTTAGATTGTTAGTAAGATAAAAAGCTCAATTCAGGCAGTTTAAAAGCATGCTGTTGTGGGCTTGTTCTTTAACTGTGGTTTAATGATGAACATACCTTAGCGCAATAACCATTATAATTCTATAATGGAAGAGTGAAAGTAATTGGAGGTGTTTACACTCTATAATTAAGCAAATTATTCCTGGATTCGCAACAGTTAGGATTTCAGAAAATGTACAAACTCTACAGAATGAGGAATAAAACAATCATTATTTAATTTCCATTTTCTTTTTTATATAAAAAATGTATTGTTGTTACCTTATTGTGAAGTTTTTGACAAGGCTAAACTCCTGATGGCTGTGTGTTCTTAAAATTCAGTTCTATGCCTCACCCATGGGCTGCTGAGAACATCTGTGTGATACCTATTGCTGCATTTGACACTGAGCATTGTCATTTTATTTCGTATGTGGGTTTTTGTTTCAAAGCATTGCTTTTTATCTTTAATTTTATTTTTCCTCCCTGTTAAACTAGAAGGGGTGCAGAAAAAGCTTATAAGGATGTTGCTGGGGCTGGAGGATTTGAGTTACAAGGAGAGGCTGGATAGGCTGGGACGGTTTTTCCCCTGGAATGTCGAAGGCTGAGATTTATAAAACTTACAGAGGTTTATCAAATCATGAGGGGCATAGATAAGGTGAATAGCCAAGGTCTTTTCCCTGGGGTAGGGAAGTCCAAACTAGAGAGCATAGGTTTAAGGTGAAAGAGGAAAGATTTAAAAGGGACCTGAGGGGTAACATTTTCACAGGTAGAGGGTGGTGTGTGTATGGAATGAGCTGCCAGAGGAAGTGGTGGAGGCTGATACAATTACAACATTTAAAAGGCATCTGGATGGGTACATGAATAGGAAAGGTTTAGAGGGATATGGGCCAAATGCTGGCAAATAGCTTAGATTAATTACAGATATCTGGTCGGCATGGATGAGTTGGGCTGAAGGGTCCTTTAGCTTACTGTATGACTCTACAGCAGGTAGGTTCCTAGTTGCTTTTCTTTTGTTTTCTAATCCAGTAAATTGTCTACATCATGCTATATTCACAACTCCTGAAATACTGAAGTAGTCTGTGCCTAAATGCAGCAAGACCTGGACAACATTCAAACTTAGGCTGATATGACAGATGACATCTGCGTCACAAAAGTCAGACAACGACCATTTCCAATAAGAGATCTAACCCTTTGATGTTCAACAAAAGTGATGATGTCTGAATCTTTCTCTATGTAAACATGTCGGAGTTGACCATTGACCAGAAACTTAACTGGACCAGACATGTAAATATTGTGGCTGCAAGAACAAGTCAGAGTGTGATGCCATACTCCCCGTGTGCCTGGATGAATGCAGCTCTGACAACACTCGAGAAGCTCGACACCATCCAGTACAAAACAGTTGGCTTGATTGACATCCCATCCACCCCCTTCAACATTCACTCCTTCCACCACAAACACACAGTTGTTGTAGTATGTACCATTTACAAGATGCATTTTAGCAACTTGTCAAAAAGAAGAAAAAGATTACTGTTTCTGTAGCACTTTCTCCAAGGACCGGTCATTTCAAAGTGTTGACAACCAATGAAGAATTTTTTGAAGAGTTATCTCGTTATCTTTTGTGATTTGTAGTTGGGAAACAGCACTATGGTAATGACCATGTAATCTAAGGTTCTTCTGATTTTGATTGAGAGATCAATATTGGCCTGGGTTAACTCCACTACACTTCATCAAAACATTACCATTGGATCTTTCGCGTCCATATAAACAGGCATTTGAGGTCTTGCTTTAATACCTTGACTGGAAGGCAACATCTCTGATAGTGAATCCCACCTCAGTATTGCACTGGAGCATCAGCTTTGCTTTTTGCACTGGAATCCTGTGTTAGGACTTATGGCTCAGCAGCAAGTGTGCTACCAACTGAGCCACAGCTGTCAAGATTCATCCAAGGACACCTTTCAGCTCCATGACCTCTGCCACATAGAGTGCCAAGGGCAGCAGATGAATACAATGCCAGCAACCACAAGCTCCCCTCCAAGTCACACACCTTTCTGACTTGGAATGATACAGAATTGTTCCTTCAGTGCCTCTGGATCAAATTCCTGAAAGTCCCTGTTTTACAGCATTGTGGGTTATACATTCCAGATGGACTCTAATGATTCACAAAGGCAACTCACCCCCAACATTTCAAGGGCAAATAGGGATGGGCAATAAAGGCCAAAGCCTGCACCCCAAGAAGGAATATTAGTGAATTTACTACCTATAATTCATAACTGCAAACTTGATATCTTTGGAAAATATTGAAAATTTTAGACATTACCAATTACAGCGGATTAATGTTTCAGCCAAACCAATAACTTACCTGTGCAATTCCTTCTTCAGATGGCATTGTTTCAAGCTGCAAAATGGCTCTACAGTGGTCCACAGGTGACCCCCCGAGATCTGTGGTAAAGGTGAACGATCCTGTCTCATCCTCTCGGCCTGTGTGCAGTCTTTAACACGGCTAACCACTCCATCCTCCTCCAATACCTCCTTCTTATTATCCAGCTTGGTCAGAGACTTGGAGGTTTTGAGCTATACGGACAGGTTGATAGGCTATGGCTATTTTCCCTGGAGCATTGGAGGTTGAGGGGCGACCTTATGGAGGTTTATAAAATCATGATGGGGTATGAATAGTGTGAATAGCCAAGGTCTTTTGCCCAGGGTAGGGGAGTCCAAGAGTAAAGGGCATAGGTTTAAAGTGAGAGGCGAAAGATTTAAAAGGGACCCAAGGGGCAACTTTTTCACACAGAGGGTGGTGCATGTATGAAATGAGCTGCCAGAGGACTTTCTGCAAATGGGTACAATTACAACATTTAAAAGGCATCTGGATGGTTATATGAATAGGAAGGGTTTAGAGGGATATGGGCCAGATGCTGGCAAATGGGACCAGATTTATTTAGGTTATATGGTCAGCATGGACAAATTGGACCAGAGGGTCTGTTTCACTCTATGACTCTATTTCTCACTTGAGGGAGTTCTTTTCTAATCAGTTTGGCCAGAGATTTATTGACAATGACTTCTCTTCCTCTCTTTGTGCCAATACGTGTTTGTCCCCAAAGAGGATCTATGTCCTCTTGATATTTATAATCAACATGCTGCCCCTCAACAACATCATTCAAAAATAGAATGTTAGTTTCCACGTGTACATTGATGACAGCCAACTCTACCTCGGCACCACCTCCCTTAGCTTCTTCTGTGAACGGCTGCCAGTTCAGTCTGTGTAATCTGATGTGCAGTGCTGGATGAGCAAAAAGTCTGTGCAGTTATATATCAAGAAAAACAAGGCCAACAGGCCCTTGTCACAGTCTCTGTTCCCTTGCAATGAAACAACGAACTGTGGGTGATAAGCTCAAAAGCAAAAACAGAAATAGCTGATCTGACAGCATCTGCAGGGAGAAAGGAGAATTAATGTGTCGAGTCTTGCAAGCCTTTTTTAGAATTTCTCTCTTCTCTGGTCACTGACTCCATTCCCGCTCCCTGGTAACACAGGCTGAATTGGACAACTTGCAAATTTGATACCTCACCTGACCCTGAGATGAGTTTCATAGAATCCTTACATTATGGAAGCAGGCCATTCAGCCCAGCGAGTGTTAACCGACCCTCCAAAGTACATCCCACCTGGACCCACCCCACTACCGTATCCCTGTCACCCTGCCTTTCCCATGCTTAACCCACACATCCTCAGATAATACAGGCAATGTAGCACAGCTGGTCCACCTAATTTGCACACCTTTGGGCTATGGGAAGAAACTAGAGCACCCAAAGGAAACCCACACAAAAACAGGGAGAAAGTGCAAAATCCACACAGTCGCCCAAGGTTGGAATTGAACCCAGGTCCCTGGTGCTGTGAGGCAGCGGTGCTAACCGCTGAGCCATCATGCTGTTGCTATTGCCCATACAACATCTCATAAGACAGTCCTTACGTCAGCTCACCTGCTACTGTAATCCACACTATATTTCTGCTTCCTTGAAACTTGATTATTCCAATCAATAAAAGCCAGCTTCCCATATTCAATTGCATTAAACTTATGATCATCCAAAATTTTGTTGTCCTTGTCCGAACTAGCAACGTGTCTCGTTAATCATCACACTTGATCTACAGTGGGGGCCTGGTGAAGCAATGTCTTGGTTTTAAAATTCTCATTCTTGTTTTCAAATCTCTCTGAGGCCCTGCCGCTCCTTTTCTCTGTAATATTGTGTAGCTCCCAAACCCTCTGAAATACTGAGATCACCCAGCTTTGGCCTCTTGCACATCCCTGATCTTAATTTCTCCAACACTGGTGGCTATCCATTCACCTACCTCTAGAATTTCCTCTATGAACTCCACCCCCTCTCTGTTTCTGTCTCTCTTACTTCTTGACACTCCTCGAAACCTTGCTTGTTGACTAACTTTTGGCCACTCATTATAATACCTCCTTAAGCAATTCAGCTTCAAACTCTGATTGATAACTGTGAGGTGCTTTGGAATGTTTTACTTTGTTGAAAGTACAACATAAATTCAAGTCTTTGTTGTAATACACAAATACCAAATCAATAGAAATGTAGTCAGAAGTCACACGACACCAGGTTATAGTCCAACAGGTTTACTTGAAAACATAACCTTTCGGAGCTCAGCTCCTTCGTCAGGTGAAGTGGGTGAAGCCTGGGTACCACAATTTCAGTCAGTGATCAGGGACAGCAGGGTATGTTTGCAAGTGAGGCAGGTAGGGGGATCCTGGATTCAGGAACAGGAGAGCCTCAGCTCTTTGACCTTGTCCAACAGGTATGAGGTACTTGCTCCCTGTGAGGATGAGGAGAAGAGGTGTAGGGAGGATTTTTATTTTATTCATTCATGGGATGAAGGTGTTGCTGGCTAGGCAGCATTTATTGCCCATCCCTAATTGCTCAGAGGGCAGTTAAGAGTCAACCACATTGCTGTAGGCCTGGACTCACATGTAGACCAGACCAGACCAGGTAAGGATGGCAGTTTCCTTCCCTAAAGGGCATTAGTGAAACAGATGGGTTTTTCCAACAATCGACAATGGATTCATGGTCATCATTAGACTCTTAATTCCAGATATTTATTAGATTCAAATCCCACTATCTGCCGTGGCGGGATTCGAACCCAGGTCCCCAGAACTTTATCTGAGTCTCTGGATTAACAGTCCAGCAATAATACCACTAGGCCATCGCCTCCCTGAGCCAGCTGACCACTGCATTGTGGTACAGGAGGCCATTCAAAAGGGAGGAGCAAAAAGACAAGTGCTAGTTATAGGGGACTCTATAATCAGGGGGATTGATAGCATCCTTTGTAAGCAGGATCAAGAGTCCCACATGGTGTGTTGCCTGCCTGTGCTAGAGTGAGGGACATCTCTGACCGGCTTGAAAGGATATTGGAGCGGGAGGGCAAGGATCCAGTTGTTGCGGTCCACTTTGGGACAAACAATATAGGCAAGGCTAGGAAGGAGGATCTGTTTGGGGATTATCAAGCACGAGGAACAAAATTAAGGAACAGATCCTTGAAGGTTATAATCTCCGGATTACTACCTGATGCATGTGCAAATTGGCAGAGGGTTAAGAAAATTAGGGAAGTGAACACGTGGCTAAAGGAGTGGTGTGGGAAAGAGGGGTTCCATTTCATGGGGCATTGGCATCAGTTTTGGAACAGGAGGGTCTGACCATTGGGATGGTCTCCACCTGAACCGATCTGGAAACAGTATTCTAGCGGAAAGGGTGAATAGGGTGGTCAGTGAACTGGCAGAAGGGAAGGGGAAAACAACGGGAAGTACAATGGTAAATAGAAAAGACAGCAGCAGGTTAACATGTGTTTAGCTACATTGATTACTGAAAGAAGTTGAGAGGAAGGAAAACTCAGAAGATAATATTTTTAAGGAGATGTTAGAATTCAAAAAGAAGGTATAAAAACTAGCATAACGGCATTTTACCTGAATGCTTGTAGCATTTGAAACAAGGCCGACGAGTTAATGGCACAAATCATCGTGAATGAGTATGATTTAGTAGCCATTACAGAGACATGGTTGCGGATGGTCACGACTGGGAATTAAATAGCCAGAGGTATCAGACTATTCAGAAGGACAGACAGGAAGGTAAGGGAAGGTGGTGTAGCGCTCATATTTAAGGATAACATCAGGGTGATAGTGAGAGATGATATAGGTTCTATGGAGAATAAGGTTGAATCCATTTGGGTGGAGATTAAAAATTCGAAGAAGAAAAGGTCACTGATTGGCATTGTCTATAGGCCACCAAGTAATAATAATCACATTGGGGCGGGCAATAAACAAAGAAATAACCAATGCCTGTAAAAATGGTATGGCAATTATCATTGGCATTTTAATCTACATGTCAATTGGTTGAACCAGGTCGGTCAAGGCAGACTTGAGGAGGAGTTCGTTGAATGTATCCGCGACAGTTTTCTTGAACAATATGTAATGGAACCGATGAAGGAGCAAGCTATATTAGTTCTGGTCCTGTGTAATGTGACAGGAATAATTAATGATCCCATAGTTAGGAATCCTCTTGGTAGGAGCAATCACAGTACAGGCAGTTCTCCTATAACGCAATAGTTGTGTTCTTGTGTGAACTCGTGCTATAGAAAATAGCGTTATAGAAAATCGTCATAGGGAAATCACGTTAGAAAATCACCATGCCTGTACAGCAGAAAGTTTGCTGTATAGGGTACTGGTGAGGCCATACCTGGAGTACTGCGTGCAGTTTTAGTCTCCTTACTTAAGAAAGAGTGTAGTGGTACTGGAGGGTGTGCAGAGGAGGTTCACTAGGTTGATTCCAGAGTTTAGTGGATTGACATATGAGGAGAGACTGAGTAGACTGAGATTGTATTCATTGGAATTTAGAAGAATGAGGGGGGATCTTAAAGAAACATATAAAATTATGAAGGGAATAGATTAGATAGAAGCAGGGAGGTTGTTTCTGCTGGTGGGTGAAACAGGAACAGGGCATAGTGGCAAAATTAGGGAGAGCAGGTTTAGGACTGAATTGAGCAGGAACTTCTTCAGCCAAAGGGTTGTGAATCTATGGAATTCCCTGCCCAGTGAAGTAGTTGAGGCTTCCTCATTGAATGTTTTTTAAAGCCGTGATAGATAGTTTTTTGAACAGTAAGGGAATTAAGAGTTATGGTGAGAGGGTGGATGGGTGGAGCTGAGGCCACAAAAAGATCAGCCATGACATTATGGAATGGTGGAGTGGGCTCGAAGGGCCAGATGACCTACTCCTGCTCCTGATTCCTATGTTAAACATAGATGTGGCAAATACATTTGACAGCCCTCCCTAGCTTCCACCCTTTCACTGACACTTAAACACAAATGGAAAGGTATATGGTGGGGAATGCACTGTTACTTTGATAGCAGTTTGAACTTCCATCAGGTAGCCATTGGTTTCCAGTAGCAGAGAATGAGACACAACCAACTGGGGCCCTCAAGCCTGTTCCTACAACATTTTGTACGCATTGTCCCAACGTAGACCCATCCTGAACGTCACAATCATCCACAGTTGAATTTATTCAAAGAATGAAGCTTGTAGGTTTGTGCCATCTCTCAGGAATAATTGAGGAGCACCCAGTTAATTGATCCATGAATTTTGTTCCATGAATTCTTGCAGGAACAGTGTTTGAACTGTCAGGATCCAAAGAGTCATAGAGTCATACAGCACAGAAACAGGCCCCTCAGTCTAACCAGTCCTCACCGAACATAATCCCCTACTAAACTTGTCCCACCTGCCTGCGCCTGGCCCAAATCCATCCAAACCTTTCCTATTCATGGACTTATCTAAGTGTCTTTTAAACATTGCAGTTGTGCCCTCATCCATCACTTCCTCTGGAAGTTCATTCCATGTGCGAAATACCCTCTGTGTAAAAAATACTGCCCCTCATGTCTCTTTAAAATCTTTCCCCTCTCACCTTAAAAATATGACCCTCATTTTGAAATTCCCCAACCTAGGGAAAAGACACCTACCATCAACTCTATCTGTACCCCTCATGATTTCATAAACCTTTATAAGGTCACCTTTTAACCTCCTACCCTCCAGTGAAAAAAGTCCCAGCCTGTCCAGCATTTCTTCATAACTCAAATCTTCCATACCTGGATAATCTCGTCTGGACCCTCTTTGCTCCTCTATTTTTAATCCACAACCTCATACTCTTAAATTAGCAAACGTTAACCCAGCTCTTTATTAAAATGGAATGAACTGACTGAATATTACTGACCAGGCAATCTTGACCACCTATTCATTCTTGACAAGAAAACAATTCTTCAAAATTGCTTTTGTGTCACAACCACAGAAGTTGAGGAATATTACAGAGAAGGAAAAAGCCATTTGGCCCATTGCGTCAACTCTCCAAAATGAGTTTGTTATTTAGAGCCATTCGTCTGCCTTCTCCTCATAACTTTGCATAATGTTCCTTTTTAAATAACCATCAAACTCCTTTTTAAATGCCTTGATTAAATCTGCTTCCACCGCACTGTTTGCCAATACATTGCCAGACCTTGACAATTTATTGTGTGAAAACGTTTTTCTTCACATCACTTTTACTTCTTTTACTAATTACTAATCTGTTCACCCAAGTAGAACATTTTTCACTTTCTAATTGAGAGAGATAGCACATTGCAATCCTATAGCTGTCAACATTTCAGCAGGATCATTGAACCTGTAGGGAAATGAGATGTGAGAGCATGATATCCCCTCAACAGGTTGTAGTGATTTCAAAGCTGGGGCATTAGGGTTATGAGAAACTTCGATGCAGGATATGTGCAACTTCCTTTGGGAGGATCACCAGACATAGGAACTTCTGATTCAAGCAATCTGTTGTAAAGTTGGTGTTTGTGTGTTTGTCTAGTATAACTATTACTCTACCAGAACTGTTTCTTTACCAGTTTGTAATCTGATCCCATCCTTTTCTCTATTGGTTCCAATATCGTCATCTCATATAAGGGAACAAAAGAAAAGTCTACTCAATTACAGGAAAATGTCTGGTGTAGATCTGGGAAAACTGCTTGGCAGTTCAAAAATTCGGCTTGCAACCCAATTGTTCTGTGTCCAACCATTCTGTGTTTATGTAAGCCTGTTTACAATTGATGTTATCTGTGCTTGATAGATTAAGCCTGGGTGTGGACTCAGAGTAAAGTACACAAACTACAGAAAGAACCAGACATTATGCAGTCATTTTCAAAGTACTTTACGTAATATTAACTAGTATCATCCCTACTTAGATCAGAGATATTGATTATATAATAAAGCCAGGACAACAAATATACACAGGAAGATCAACCATTAGTGCTTGATGACAGCAACAACTTACATTTTACCATCGCCTTTAATGTAACAAGGCACATCCAAGGAGCATCATTGGGTAAAATTCATCAACAATCCTCATCAGGAAATATTGATCAAAGAAATATGTTTTAAAGAACAACATAAAGAAGTAGGGAGAATGAGAGAGGCCAAGAGATTTAGGGAAGGAATTGCAGTGTGTAGGGCCTAGGCAGCTGAAAGGAAGGCTATCAATAATATAATGAATAACATTGTGGATGAATGAGAAACCAGAATTGTAGGAACACAAATATATTGAAGAACTGTTGGGATGGAGACAGTTAAAGAAATAGGGAGGGATAAGGCCCTGGAGAGATATGCAAACAGAATGAGAATTTTAAAACTGAGGCAAGAATCAATGCTGTTCAGCAAATGCAGAGGTGATGGGTGAAGGGAATTTGGTGTGAATGAGAATATGGGCTGCAGAGCTTTGGCTGAGCTGAAGTTTGTGTAGTGTGGAAAATGATTGGCTGGCCAGGAGAGGATTTGGATAGGAGAGGATTTGGATAGTCAGATTTAGAGATATGAGTGAGTGGTTCAATATCAGATTAATTGAGGAAAGGGCACTGTTGGGTGACATTACAAAGGTGGAAGGGCAGTCTTGGTAAGGGAGTGCAGGAAAGTCATGCTGGGGCCAAGTACAGCACCAAAGTTAGGAATAGTCTGATTTAGCAATCAGCTGTTGCAAGGGAGATGATGGCTATCGGACAAAGTTTGGGCTGGCTGCAAACGTAGCCACTTGTTAATTGTCTCTGTCACTGTTCCACCATATAGTTGTCATGGTTATTGGTCAGAAAACTGCAGCAGAGATTTCAAGAAATTTAATTCCTCACCCAACTGTGTTCATAAGGGAAAAAGAAGTCCCCTGTATCTATTTAAAAAGAAAGTGAATTTTGCTGTCCTTACTTAAGAGTAAAAAGATAGGATTTCCATTTGAGCCAGTCCTGTTTGTGTTTTGTTTGAAGTTATGTGTACTAACATTTAAATTGGGTCTGAGATAGTAGGAACTGCAGATGCTGGAGAATCTGAGATAACAAGGTGTAGAGCTGGATGAACACAGCAGGCCAAGCAGCATCATAGGAGCAGGAAGCTCATCAGAAAAGGGTCTAGGCCCGAAACGTCAGCCTTCCTGCTTCTATAATGCTGCTTGGCCTGCTGTGTTCATCCAGCTCTACACCTTGTTATTTTAAATTGGGTCTATTATTTTTTCACAAGCATAAAGTGACTTCCTGACTGCAATTTGAAATTTATGTGTGGTAATCAAACTTTGCAGGAGGAGTAACACAGGTGAACTGACATGTGCTATACCATCACTTGCAATGTCAAATCCCTAGTCAGAAAGTAGCAGTGACTGAGATCTCAGAGCTGACTGATTGCTTGTATAACACCTACGCTCGGTTCGCAATAAACAACTGCACCTCCCAGTCGCGAACCATTTCAACTCCCCCTCCCATTCCTCAGACGACATGTCCATCCTGGGCCTCCTGCAGTGCCACAACGATGCCACCCGAAGGTTGCAGGAACAGCAACTCATATTCCGCTTGGGAACCCTGCAGCCCAATTGTATCAATGTGGATTTCACAAGTTTCAAAATCTCCCCTCCCCCTACCGCATCCCAAAACCAGTCCAGCTCGTCCCTGCCTCCCTAACCTGTTCTTCCTCCCAGCTATCCCCTCCTCCCACCTCAAGCCGCACCTCCATCTCCTACCGACCAACCTCATCCCGCTCCCTTGACCTGTCCGTCCTCCCTGGACTGACCTATCCCCTTCCTAACTCCCCACCTACACTCACCTTTACTGGCCCCATCCCCGCCTCTTCGACCTGTTTGTTTCCTCTCCAGCTATCCTCTCCTCTATCCATCTTCTATCCGCCTCCCACTCTCTCCCTATTTATTTCAAAACCCCCTTCCCCTCCCCCTTTTCTGATGAAGGGTCTCGGCCCGAAATGTCAGCCTCTCTGCTCCTATGATGCAGCTTGGCCTGCTGTGTTCATCCAGCCCTGCACCTTGTTGTCCCTTGATTGCTTGTATCTACTCATTTATAGAGTAGTGGCCGAAGTTTAAAGACAGAATTAACAAGAAGAGGAAATGAGGAAAAGTGTTAAGTAGCTTGAATATTGCAGTGTTCAGATCAGTTCTTACTTAATAACCAACATAATTTATAATAAGGACATGACTAAACTTTCCTGACAATCACAAACTCCCATTTTTGCAGTCACCTTGACCTGTGATTCTAGCAACTGTTACTATTTAGAACATCCATGCAAAGATGTATTTTAAGTACCTTTATGACCACGCATGGACTAGTTTCCATTGTGGCTTCAGGGCATAGGAACAAGATCTGACTGGTTTCAGATGCATTAAGGCAACAGTGTGATGGCTGTAGATCTCTGTATAAAATTCATTGCTCAGAACAAAATCTCTCTCAACTAACTTGCCCCTCCCCACGCCGATGTGGACCGTTACCTCTTGACCTTTGGACCAAAGCCGCCATTGACAGCTGCATCACCTGCAGCTATTCAAGTATGCAACTTGAGTTCAAGTGTTCTTTTGAGGCTTTCTTAAGAAGCAATTAGCCTATGAATTAACATCAGGTTTAAACACTGCACAGGAAGCACTATGGCTATGCAAGGATTGCAATGTTTTCCTCAATGAATAAACCATGAAAAGATCTGGATTCCACTCCAGTGGGCACCTGGCCTCATTATAGTCTAAGGTAACATTTTACATTTCTAAAGGTTGAGTAGTCAAGGTATTTGTTTTTGTCTTTTAGGTATAATATTTGGACAGCTTTCAGATTAAAGCATTTTGCTTCCTAACATGAAGAAGTGAAACTCTGGAAAGGAAAGGGGGAAGAGGTGACAGTGGAAGAGGGACTTTCAACATGCAGAAAGCGTTTGAACTAAAAAAAGGTAGTTATCATCCTAAATATGCAATGCAGCCTGCTGTCTGTTTTCTGACTCAGTTGGAACAACTAGCATCCAAATTCATGACCACTTCCATCCAGAAGGACAATGGCAGCTTTTGCATGAGAACACCACCATCTGCAAATCCCCCTCCAAGGCACTCACCACACTGACTTGGAAATATATCACCATTCCTTCACGGTTGCTTGGTCAACATTCTGGAATTCCCTCCCTAAGGACACTGTGGGTCAACCTACATTGCATAGACTGCAGTGGTTCGAGAAGGCAGCTCACCACCACCTTCTCAAGGGGCAAATAGGAATGGGCAATAAATGATCCAGCCAGCAATGCCCACATCCCACGACTGATGTTAAAAAGAAACTCGAGAGGATGAGGTTGTAGGTAACCTGAAATAAGGACAGAAAATACCAGTTGGAGTCACACAACGTCTGTGGTGAGAAACAGATATGATGGGTGCCATTTCCCTTTCTTACGCTAAGTGTGATTTGGGGTTGAGGGGAGATCAATATATTCGGTTGCAACTAATATGCTTTCCCTGCCAGTAATAAGAATTAATGGACCGCCTGCCAATCAGCTCATTGAGAGCTAACAGGTGAACGAGGGTGAGTGTCTTGCCCTATCACATTCCCTGACACTGGTGACCTGGGCCGCTAGAAGCTACTGGCCAATCAGAGGCTGTTAACTCTTGTGTTACTTAAATTCACCACTTGATGCCTAATCCTTGGGGAATCCAGTGGCAAAAGATGGTGGGTTTTTTTTGTATCTTTTTGCAGGGTGGCAGGGTGGCAGGGTGGCAGGGTGGCAGGGTGGCAGGGTGGCAGGGGGCAGGGGGCAGGGGGCAGGGGGCAGGGGGCAGGGGGCAGGGTGGGGTCATAGGGAGAGCAGAGAGGGGCCTGGCTGTTAGCACCCAGCTTTCTGCCCCACATCCATGTCTCCTTTTGCCCCAATCCAACTCATTAGTCATCACTTGTTCCATGGCTTCCCAATTGGGAAACTAGCTTTCTTGCCTACTGGGGAACATTTTGCTCAGGGAGGTGGTGAGTTGAAGCCGTTAAGTTACCATTCAATGATCACTTAAAGGTCTTAATTGCTGGCACATTGAGAACGCCTCCCCAGACTTTCTCGTCCAGCATTCTTTTAATATTCATTCATGGGATGAGGGTGTTGCTGGCCAGGTAGCATTTCTTGCCCGTCCGTAATTGCCCAGAGGGCAGTTAAGAGTCAACCACATTGCTGTAGGTCTGGAGTCACATGTAGGCCAAATCAAGTAAGGATGGCAGTTTCTTTCCCTGAAGGACATTAGTGAAGCAAATGGGTTTTTGCAAAAATCAACCCTTGTTAGGCTCTTAATTCCAGGTATTTATTGAATTCAGATTTCATGATCTGCTGTGGCGGGATTAGAATATTACTCTGGGTCTCTGGATTAACCGTCCAGTGATTACACCACTGGGCCATTGCCTCTCCATTTAATGGTGAAAAGCAGGTGAGTTTCTCTCCAGGGCAAGCCTGGCCCTTTACTTCCCTTCTTGCTGCCTCTCACCATTTCCACAGAGGGTAAGATCACACTCAGTGTTTCAAATCAAATCATTGTTCATCACAACCAAGTCAGAATGGTTAGGTAGTTTGCTAATGCTGTTATTTAGGGCTACAGTGGCCCTCAATTGCCTGAGGAGAATTGAAAGACATTTTTCAGATATTTCCCTGAGTGTTCCAAGTGTTTACCTTATTTTCACCCCTTCCAGGAGATTACAGGATGTGGCAATGAGCAAATGAATTGTTTATTCACAAGATTTCACAGGTGTGCGCGGCCACTTGAATGGGACCTCTAGGTATTTTTCTTTGTCATTTTTCATCCACCTTTGTAGGTTTTAGCTACTTTGCTAGGGCCTGCCAGTCCCACAGAGAGTTTGCTAATTCAGAGTTCATGCTGCACCTGAAGGAAATGTTCAAAGGAATAAAAGATAGCAAGAGTCTCACACATTGCACACTGAGTGATGGAAAACCCATTGCTATTTCTGCTGTTGCATCTCAACTGTAAAGAATTCAAAATCACATCTTCTTGGGGTTCAGCATCAGGTATTTAATGTACGGTCTTACCAAGTCCCTAAAGTTACACCCTAACTATGTGTTACAGCAAGGAAGTTGAAGGATTGCAGCCAGTTGCAGCAAATGTCAGAGATTTGTTGAACTCTTGCAATAGCATTTCTTCATGCATGTCAGAGTTTATTGACAACTGGCCTTGAACAGATGCTTTGAGGTGCTGTCAAAACATTCTGTTAAATACTGGCTTTGACATGTAATGGAGTAGTGCTGCAGATATCTGTCTGATCATGTACACTCAAGGTTAGTTTCAACTATTATCCAAACAATAACTTGGGAAAGAAACAAAATGTGTTCTAAGTGTGGTATTCCGCCCTTTAGTAATTGTTGTATAAGACAGTTAGTACCTGAAAGGGTTAACTGATATCACAAGCTAAGCTCCATCCACTAGGGGAGAAGCTAACTTGTTTCTAAGTGCCAGTCTGTAAGATGCTCTAGGTCTGAGTTCTATGTATTTAAACAGTAATATGAACTTGCTCTTAACTCTAGCCTGTGTTCTCACAAGAGACTATCGTGTAACTCAGATGTAATATAACGAGCTGTTCAGTGTTATGTAATAAGTATATTCTGTTCTGAGCCTCTTTTCTGCAGAAGGCTTTACATAGACATCCTTCCCCACATGGTATCCATAGCTTAGACTAATATTAATAAGAAACATTGGTGGCAGTGAATCTATTAAAGCATTTCAGAATGTTCCAGTGGACATGACCATGACAGATACCAATAATCAAGACAAGTCACCATTGTCTTACCAGACCATAGGGCTGCTCTCCCATTAGAGAGAGAAAGGTCTGGTGGTGATTTAACCTGAGGGCCACTATACCTCAGGCAGCAGAGAGGTTGAGAACGAGATTTTCTCTTGGCAACCTCAGCCAGTATGGGTATTGAACCCATGCTTTTGGTATCACACTGTATCATGAACCAACTGAGCTAAATCCACAATGCTAATAACAAGACTGTAAGAAACAAACAGAAACCAGACATGGGAGGAAGATCCTAATGCGAATCACTGCTCATCCAGAGAGGCCATGCTTTGATCATACAGGTCTTGCTCAGATATGAAGTACCTTTGCCACATCTCACTCCTTTGCAGTGATGTGTTCTTTGCTATTCCCAAATATTAATTCATTCAACTTGAGGTCCAATGGGTCTCTTTGTTCAATGCATTTTGACATTTGCGCAGGTTTCCATCACCTCCAAAGTTTGGGCACCACTTGGAGCTGATCTTGTCAACTGCAGCGACTGGGTAATTGGTTAAATAATGGCTGTGGAGCAGCTAAGTCTTACCCCTTTGCACCTCAAAGGAGTTGAACACACTTAGTTGGAAAATAGAACAATTTCAAATAAAGAAGTTAAACTGTAAAGTTGAATGAGTAAAATTACTGTGCGGCGTGTACAGCTCTGAGTCTCTGTATAGAACAGCCAAATATTTAGGAATTCTGTTCAAATTATTTTGTTGATTCAGTGATGCCTCAGGTACAGATCACAGAAGTCTGAGGGGAGTTGGGGTGTGATGCTGAGTATTCCAAAGAAGGCAATCAGTTTGCTGATTCCCTGTTTCCTTTCATTAAACAGGACTGCGCCTCTGAAGCTACACTTGCCTTGCTCTTGGATGGACAGAAATAAACAATTAAGCTGCATGCTTTGAGCAGAGACATGCTCAGTGTGATAACCGAGTGGGTTTTGAGCAGTTGAAAATGTGAATGTCCAGGTCAATTATAACTGTCTACTCTGGCCCATCACATGCTGAGATGTGACCAACTCAGTGAAACTCTCCTGATTTCTCATTAAAAAGCTATAAATGAGTGCAAACACTTTGCATAGTTGCTGTGTGAGCTTGGTCTAGCTGGACAACTAGCGATTTTAGATGACCCAGATTTCACAAGCTAAGTCTGACACAGTGAACATCACAATGCAGCAATCGCAGTCTTCTTAATATTTAGAGTTTAGATTTTCAACATTGAAACAAATAAAATAAGTACCAAATTGAAGCTTTGCCATATAATTTACCCTTTGAGGCCAAGAGTGGCCCTCTGATAATACTTAGCCTTAAGTGCACTGATTGGAAACATATGCACGAAGATCAGATAGATGCTGTCTTTGCATATTATCACAGTCTCACATGCAGACAATTACAGCCCCATTCTCACTGAAGCATGAGCAATAATGTTTCCAAGATGTATTACTATGTTTAACAGTGTACTCACGGGCTTTCACCTCTCCGTTTCTATCGTGTCAATACTAAGTCTATAGTGACTGTGGCATCGTATAAAATGGTTGCATATTTCCCGTCATGTTCCTTTGCAGCTCTATGCTTGAAAGAAAATTCAGTAAAAATGCCATTCCATTCTTCAAATATTATAGATTGCGCACAAAGCTTTTATTATACTGTATGTTGTCTTTACTTGTAATCTAATGCCAAATTAATACACGGTGCACAATGTTGTTTCAGGTCCAATGTCACTCTTGTCTATTAACTCTTCAGATTCAAAATTCTGAGGCTGAATAAGCTGGGGCGTAGAAGGTTCAGGGGTGATCTTATCGAGGTTTATAAAATCATGAGCGGTACAGATAAGGTGAATGGCAGGTACCTTTTCCCTGGGATGGGGGATTTCAAGACTAGGGGGCATATTATTAAGGTAAGAGGAGAAAAATTTAAAGAAGACACGGAAGCAATTTTTTTACAAAGTGGTTCGTGTGTCGAATGAACTTCCAGAGGAAGTGGTGGACACGAGTAAAGTTACAATGTTGAAAAAACATTTAGATAAGTACATGAATAAGAAATGTTTGGAGTGCTATGGGCAAAGTGCAGGCAGGTGGGATTAATTTACTTTGGGATTATGATCAGCATGGACTGGTTGGACTGAAGGGTCTGCTTCCGTGCTGTATGACTCTATGACTTCCTTTTACCTTGTACTGGCTTTGTTTCACCTGCACGTAATTCAAACACAGAATGGAAAAGGGCAACTTGTGTTCTTTTTATGCAACACATTTTCTGATCACAATTTGCCTCAAAGAACTTTAAGCAGATGAAATACTTTTCTTGAAAAGTCAACACCATTGTACTGTAGGAAACACAAGGGCGAGGTTTCACACAAGAAACTATGCCAAGGGTCATGTGATAATGACTAGATAATCCATTTCATGTGATGTCAATGGTAGGTAAGTGTTGGCCAGACTCTGGAGGTTATGTCCCTGCTATATTTTGAAGTAGTGCCATGGGATCTTTACATGCACCAAAGAGGGTAGAGGACACCTTGGTCTGTTCTCAGCAAAAAATAGGTCGGTGGCCAGCCCACCACCATAATCGATGTGGTTAATGGTCACTGATATATTAAAATGAAGAAATAAAGATCAACTGACTAACAGGGCAGCATGGTGGCTCAGCGGTTAGCACTACTGCCTCACAGCACCAGGGACCTGGGATTGATTCCAGCCTTGCTTGACTGTCTGTGTGGAGTTTGCATGTTCTCACCGTATCTGTGTGGGGTTCCTCCCACAGTCCAAAGATGTGCAGGTTAGGTGGGTTGGCCATGCTAAATTGCCCTTAGTGTTCAGGGATGTCTAGGTTAGGTGGATTTGTTGTGGGAAATGCAGGGTTTATAGGGACAGGATGGGGTAGGATGCTCTTTGGGCGTCAGTGTGGACTGAATGGGCTGTTTCTATGCTGTAGGGATTCTATGAAAGCATAATGATTTCAATTAAAGAATGTCCATGCCATCATACAGTAATCATGGAGAGGTGGGTAAGAATGGAGGCACTGTTTTCCTTAAAACAACATTTTTCAAAAAGGGGAAAAGGTGGCACCTCTGGCAGTGCAGCAGTCCCCCCGTACTACATTGAACTGTCAGCCTTGATCATTTTGCTCAGTCATGGGGCAGAATTTTGCAGAGGTTGGGGGAAAGTTACAGACTGGTCCCCTCCTCAGGCAGGAATGCTAGTGGGCAGCCAACAGGCCACAAAGAAGCCTGACCCACAGCTGTAGCATGTCACAGGTGGGATGAAGTGGTGGAGAGTAAGATGTCAGCTCCTCAGAGTGGGAGGAGATCCCACCATTACCCACCATCCCCAACCGCAAGCTGTTGGTCAACCAGATTTGTTGGAAGCTCTCAAGAGCTTGGTTTTGGGTATTGATGGGACTGAAACCAAATCATTGAATCCTTACAGTTTGGAAATAGGTCATTTGGCCCATTGAGTCCACATTGACCCTCTCACCTATATTCATCTCCCTACCCTATCCCTTTAACCCTGCATTTCCCATGGCTAATCCACCCATTCTGCACATCCCTGAGCACTATGGGCAATTTAGCATGGCCAATCCATCTAACGTGCACATCTTTGGACTGTGGGAGGAAACCAGAGCACGTGAAGGTAATCCACGCAGACACGGGGAGAACGTGCAAACTCCACACAGACAGTCGCCCAAGGATGGGATCAAACTTGGGTCCTTGGTGCTGTGAGGCAGTATTGCTGACCACTGAGCCAACATGTCACCCATTTTTTTTTCTTTTTTTGTTCATTCACGGGATGAGGGCATCGCTGGCCAGGCAGCATTCATTGCCCATCCCTAACTGGCCAGAGGGCAGTTCAGAGTCAACCTCATTACAGTGGCCTGGAGTCACATGTAGGCCAGACCAGGTAAGGATAACAGCTTCCTTCCCTAAAGGACGTTAGTGAACCAGATGGGTTTTTCCTGACAATTGACAATGGATCATCATTAGATTCTTAATTCAGATTTTTTTAATTGAATTCAAATTCCACCATCTGCCATGGCGGGATTCGAACCTCAGTCCCTGGAACGTTATCTGGGTCAACAGTCCAGCAATAATACCACTAGGCCATTGCCTCCCCTTTATGATGAATGCTCAGTGGATTCCAGAGTAAAGGTCAGGACAGGTATTGGGGCAGGAAGGGTTTTCCACCTTTAGGGGCTGGCACGTGAAGATTTTGGGATTGGATTGTGGAGAGGAGGTGGTCAGGGGGAAGGGGAGGGCATTAGCTTCTGTGGAGGAATGTCTTTCATGCATCAGGGCCACTGCCCCCAACCCCATGCAGAAGATAGTCCCACCCTCTTCCTTCCCTTCTTTTTAAAAAATTTATTTTATATAAACAGTGTTTCCACTCTTGCCCAACTCTCTATACCAAATATATGATGGCATGGCCAGTCAACTATTGAAGTCATTATGTTTGTTAATTGACCTTTATTTATTTGTTTTAATATAGCAGGCTATCAGTGTCCATCAACATCATTAATTATAGGGATGGCCTGGCAATCTGACCTATTTTACACTGGGAACACACCCAGTGGGGGGCATGTGAAATCTAACCTCTCCAGTAGGATCTGAATCTGGCACCTAATTACTCTGACGTGAGTGTGCTAAAAACTGAGCCACAGCTGATACAGACTCTCAAAGCGTTTACAACCACATTTTTACTTAAATATGAGAAACCTGCCAGGAGCCAGCAAACATGGTTTGTTAGATAGAAGAAAAGAATTAGCCCGAGACTGATCGTGGGCATAGAGGTGAGACAACAAGGTGCAAGGCTGGATGAACACAGCAGGCCAAGCAGCATCATAGGAGCAGAGAGGCTGACGTTTCGGGCCTAGACCCTTCATCAGAAAAGGGGGAGGGGAAGGGGGTTTTGAAATAAATAGGGAGAGAGTGGGAGGCGGATAGAAGAGGGATGGAGGAGAGGATAGGTGGAGAAGAAACAAACAGGTCGAAGAGGCGGGGATGGGGCCAGGAAAGGTGAGTGTAGGTAGGGAGTTAGGAAGGGGATAGGTCAGTCCAGGGAGGACGGACAGGTCAAGGGGGCGGGATGAGGTTGGTCGGTAGGAGATGGAGGTGCGGCTTGAGGTGGGAGGAGGGGATAGGTGGGAGGAAGAACAGGTTAGGGAGGCAGGGACGAGTTGGACTGGTTTTGGGATGCGGTGGGGGGAGGGGAGATTTTGAAACTTGTGAAATCCACATTGATACCATTGGGCTGCAGGGTTCCCAAGCGGAATATGAGTTGCTGTTCCTGCAACCTTCGGGTGGCATCGTTGTGGCACTGCAGGAGGCCCAGGATGGACATGTCATCTGAGGAATGGGAGGGGGAGTTGAAATGGTTCGCGACTGGGAGGTGCAGTTGTTTGTTGCGAACCGAGCGTAGATGTTCTGCAAAGCGGTCCCCGAGTCTCCGCTTGGTTTCCCCGATGTAGAGGAAGCCACACCGGGTACAGCGGATGCAGTATACCACATAGAGGTGTTTTCTTATGAAGAGATGTTGAGTATGCTTGGGTCTGTATTCTTTACAGTTTAGAAGAATGAGGGGTGACCTGATTGAAACATACACGATTCTTAGAGTGCTTGATGTGGAGAGGTTTCTTCCCCTTAGAGACATAGAGATGTACAGCAGGAAACAGACCTTTCAGTCCAACTCGTCCATGCTGGCCAGATATTCTAAATTAATCTAGTCCCATTTGCCAGTTTTTGGCCCATATCCCTCTAAACCCTTCCTATGAATATACCTGTCTAGATGTCTTTTAAATGTTGTAATAGTACCAGCCTCCATCACCTCATCTCGTTGTTTGTTCCATACACGTATCACCCTCTGAGTGAAAAAGTTGCCCCTCTCACCATAAACCTATGCCCTCTAGTTTTGGACTCCTCTACCCTTTGACTGTTCGCCCTATCCATGTCCCTCATGATTTTATAAACTTCTATAACGTTACCCCTCAGCCTCTGATGCTCCAGAGGACATAGCCCCAGTCTATTCAGCCTCTCCCTATAGCTCAAACCCTCCAAACTTGGCAACATCCTTGTAAATCTTTTCAGAACCCTTTCAAGTCTGCCTTGTGGGAG
This sequence comes from Rhincodon typus, assembly GCF_021869965.1. Classification (NCBI taxonomy): domain Eukaryota; kingdom Metazoa; phylum Chordata; class Chondrichthyes; order Orectolobiformes; family Rhincodontidae; genus Rhincodon; species Rhincodon typus. The sequence continues at coordinate 12,320,476 of NC_063347.1, forward strand.
AGTCTAGGACCAGAGAGAAAAATCTTAGACAATTTTAAAGAAGGGATTGTTGCATTTAAGACAGAGATGAGGAGGAATTATTCTTTGTGTATGTATGTGTGTGTGTGTGTGTGGGGGGGGGGGGGGGGGGGGGGGGGGGGGGGAGTGGATTGTGAATCTGGGGAATTCTTTAAGATGAAGTGTTGTAGTGATTGGGTTGTTCAGAATTTTCAAGGCTAGGTAGATAGACTTTTAATCAATAAGGGAATCAAGGTTTATGGGGAAAAGGCAGGAAAGTGAAGTTGAGGATTATCAGCTCAGCCATTACCTCATTACATGGTGGAGTAGGCTCGATGGGCTGAATGGCTTTTTCTCCTTCTGTTTCTTATCAATGTTATGGATTGTCCCATACTCTTGCTGACTTGTGCATAATTACTAGATATTGCAAAATTGTCAAAGTTCCTAAGTTTCTTTTGGCTTTGAAATGTCCTCTAGTCATAAAGACCACTATGCAAATGTAAGTTTAACAATTTTTTTTCACAAATGGCTTCTCTACAACTGGATGCAGTGATCCAGCTGTAGTAGGTGTATCCATTAACCAATAGATATATGATTCAAATCTGAAATAACTCCACAAAGGCTGGTATCCCATCACCAAGTTACCTTTTATTCACATATGCATAGTACTTGATACTTACCCAGCTAGCTCAGAGCCAGCTCCTCGATTGAGCAGAACCCCTAACACTGCTGTTTACATCTGTCAGCCAGGGCTCCCTGATTGGAGCAAGTTAACAGCCCCAATCAAGGAAATCATATTCTGAGGTCCACCTGGCTGACCTTGTTCCAATCACTAAAAATCCATCCACGGCCTAGTAATGACAATAGGATAACATATTGACTTACAACATAAATGTATCAGTGATTCTTATCCACTTCTCCTTTGCTACTTAAAGATCTCTTGTCAGAGTTCAGTCTAAATGTGAGGAATCACTAACCAGGGCTTGCGGACTTTTGTTGTCAGCTTATGTGTTAGAGGAAGGGGCAATCTCACAATTAGTACTGGTTTTACATGTGAAAGTATGCTATCAGAATGAAGAAGGGCAAAGCTCTAACCATTGCGGCCCACTTTAGAGACAGAGCCACGCTATCAGAGGGATAATCTTAGCAGGATCCATCTTGAAAAAGGAGGTTCACTATCATGAAGCATCTTAGAACAGAGCTTTCATCACTGCAAACCATTTTGGAGAGGAAGTCTTGTTGGTTATCATAGATCACAGAATCCCTACAGTGCAGAAAGAGGCCATTCAGCCCATTCAGTCTACGCCATTGAGTCTGCACTGGTTCCACAGTCTTAATCCATGGATTGCATCCAGCAAAAGTGACAAGACTCGTGGTGTACCATCATTCTATCCACCAGGACTCTGTAGAAAAATTGGATAGAATTACCAGAGACCCTCAGCTCTTTACAAAAATCCCATTTTTAGGCTCCTTTAGCGGCAGGTACCCAGGTGTTTCTGTTTTATGGCCAATGTCTCAGGGAATAGTCAAACCTAGTCTGCCAAACAGCCACATTTGGGAACAGCAGGCCTGAGAAAATTTGCAGAAACTCTTGGCTCTAATTCGGCTAAGTTCTCATGACATGCTCACAAATTCACCTCAATTTAGGGTGCCATATAAATGGAAGTTGAAAGTTGCTCATTTCAACCAGTACCCCGCTCGTGGCCTCAGATCATTTCTACAAGATTTATCACTTGAACAAAAATGTAAGTGCTTGACAGGGAGAAGGACCTGATAATTATCAGCATCCCAGTTGGCTATAAGTAGATTGCCTTATCATGCTGAAATGTGAGGACCCTTATCCCTCCTTAAGATTGCTTCATGCCAAGATAAATATACAAATAATAGGCCAACATAATCCATAGCAACTGTGCATTCCCACATCATAGCTGTACCTGAGATAGCAATAAAGGCTTGTGTGATGACACTGGGCCTGCTTCTGTGATAAGAGACTGATTGATAGTAACAATAAGAAGAAATGCTTGGGTTGGGAAAGATCAACTCCTTAAAGTGTAGAGGATATTTGAAATTTCATGCAACCAAAACCTGTTCTCCATTATATTTCCTCCCCTAGAATAGATCCCTTAAAAGGAAAACACATGCAATTTGAGCGCCTGTTTGAAAATGTTCAGCCAATGTTGATGATGTGTGTAAAGATTATTTCTTGTTGCCAAGCTCATCGTGTTATTGTTAAACATTTTGGTTGCTGAGCTATTGTGCCAAAATGTGTCATTGTTTAATAGTGTTGCTTTAATTTTCATCAACATCAGAATTGCATCGAGTACCAGAAATCACAATTGGCCTTACAAATGTGTATTTAAATCTGAGCAGTCACTTCAACCTTTAACATGCAAAAAAAACTGTGAAATGTGGTTGGCAGACGTGGTTCATCTCTTACTGTGGGAGTGTCCAACATGTGTTTCAATGCAACGCTTTAATTTAAACAGCCTCATCTTTATATGTGCTTCTAGTCACTGTTCTAATGTTACTGACCTAGTAGGGAAAAAAAAACAAAACCGAAGCTGTGCATTTATATGATAACACAGTGTGGAACTGGAGGAACACACCAGGGTTAAACCCCCCAATTCTGAAGAAGGGTCTCGACCCGAAACGTCAACTTTCCTGCTCCTCTGATGCTGCCTGGCCCGTTGTGTTCCTGCAGCTCCACACCCTGATATCTCTGACTCCAGTATCAGCAGTTCTTATTATCTCTGTGCATTCATATAGAGCTTTTCACAACCAAGGGCAATGTCAGAACACTTTGTAACCAATGAAGCACTTTTGTAGTATTGTCCGGTGTTGTAATGTAGGAAACGTACCAGCTAATTTGTGCACAGCAAGCTCTCACAAATCCATCAATGTTTGAATAAAAACCAATCGAACTGTGGATGCTGGAAATTAGAAACAAAAACAGAAATTGCAGGAAAAGTTCAGCAGGTCTGGCAGCATCTGTGGCGAGAAATCTGAATTAATGTTTCTGGTTCAGTGACCCTTCCTCAAAATGGTTGTCAGACCTGCTGAGCTTTTCCAGCAACTTCTGTTTTTGTCAATGATCTTCAAAGTTGCTTGAAGGCTAAATATTGGCCAGGACTTTAGGAATAACTTCCCTGCACTGTGCTGTTCACTCACTGCTGAATAAATCCCAAATCTGGACACCCACATCTGTCTGGGTAACTTCAAGAATATTAACGGGAATATGGATTTTAACCAGGTTAAAGTCTGGGAGAAGTGCCACAGGGAAGTACAGGTGTGGCAATTGTGGACCATAAGACTTTGTGATTTTCAGTCTCGTGTGAGTGCTGCTCGTCACTCATCAGAGAATCCCATTCTGTTACAGCTCCATGGTGGCTCAATGATTAGCACAGCTGCCTTGTGGTGCCAGGGAACTGGGTTCAATTCCACGCTCGGGTGACTCTCTGGGTGGAGTTTGTACATTCTCCCCATGCCTGTGTGGGTTTCCTCCTACAGTCCAAAGATATGCAGTTGAGAGTCAACCACATTGCTGCAGGTCTGGATTCACATGTAGGTCAGACCAGGGAAGGATGACAGTTTCCTTCCCTAAAGGACATTAGTGAACCAGATGGGTTTTTCTGACAATCGACAATGGATTCATGGTCATCATTAGATTCTTAATGCCAGATATTTTACAGAATTCAAATTCCACCACTTGCTGTGGCAGGATCAAACCCGGGTCCCCAGAACATTATCTGGGTCTCTGGATAAATAATCCAGTGATAATACCACTAGGCCATCACCTCCTCATTGTTTGTGTAGAGGTGTTGTATCACAATGCATAAGCACCTCGGCCCCTGAGCCAGAAACTCCAGGTTCAAGACACAGCCTAGAGATTTGACAGCCAAGGAAGGAATCGTCACAAAAGTGGACAAACAGACTAAGACTCAGAGATAACAAGGTGTAGAGCTGGATGAACACAGCAGGCCAAGCAGCCCTGCTCCTATGATGCTGCTTGGCCTGCTGTGTTCATCCAGCTCTACACCTTGTTATCTCAGATTCTCCAGCATCTGCAGTTCCTACTATCTCTGATACAAGATTAAGACTCAACCTGCTAAATCCTTTCATCACATGCCACTGTCAGACACTAAGAGCAGGAAAGATTCCTGGTCTGTTGTGTGATGGAAAGGAAGCTCTGACTTCCACCATCAGTATTCATAGCCCCTGAGGCAACATGCATGTAAAATGGTGCACATTGCCATAGCAACCCAGGCTCCCCATCAAATAAGAAACATTACTTCTATTGTATGTCCTGAATAGTGTATTCACAGCTTATCAAGTAAGTATTTGAGAGCAGAAGCCAGTAAGTTATTAATGATTTAACTTTAATGCTGTCTTCCAATAGAGAGTTAATCAGTAATTTTATTAACTAGTCCTTGCATTTGAAATCAGCTGATACCCTTTTTTTTAGAAGTTCTTTGGTCTCTTGTGGTGCACGGGTAGTGTCCTAATCCCTAGGCCAGAGGTCTGCAATAAGAAGAAAAACTGGTTAAATTAAGAAAAAGCTTTGGTCTCTTATTAGAATTTTGAACAGGGAGATGAAGGCAAAAGTCAGGGTGTATTCGTAGGTGAAGGAGACAGAAAACCATGAAGAAGACTTGGGCCACAAGCAGTTATTTTTTAAAGTCAAACAGGGCAACTCACCAATGTGGAAAGTTATGGCATGTTCATATCATTGTGTAATAATTCAATGTCATGTTGTGCTGATTGAATGTGATGAGCTCTATAAGTGATCATCACTTTAATTCTACCCACTTTCATGGGTGGGTGCAGCTCCGACAACACTCAAGAAGCATGACACCATCCAGGATAAAGCTTGAGTGGCACCCATCCACTCTCTCTCTCTCTCTCTACTGCTGATGCCCAGTAGTAGCAGCACATAGCACCTACAAGATGGATTGCAGGAATTCACAAGGCTCCTTAGAGACCACCTTCCAAACTCACTACCAATACAATCTAGAAGGACAAGGGAAGCAGATACAAGATCCCTCCAAACTGCTTACCATCCTGGGGACACGGAAATATATTATCGCTCTCTGTGTCGCTGAATCAAACTCTTGGAACCCATCCATTTGTAGCATGCTGGGTCTGCTTATGGCACAGGGACTGCAGCAGTTCAAGAAGACAGCTCACCACCATTTTCCCAAGGACAGCTAGGTGCAGGCAATAAATACTGGCAATGCCCATACCCCATGAGTGAATGAAAAATGTCTCCACTTATCGAATGTTTGCTCAGTTGTGATTTGATGATGCTCAGGAAGCAATAGCTGCCCAGTCTGCTCTCAGTGGTGGACTGAGAAAAGAATGACAGCAGAGCTAATTCCTTACCTTACAGGATGTAACCCTCATCACAAATTGAGCACAAACTGGTGCTTTCTCTGAAAGAAAGCCAGACACAGCCTTGGCATTGGAAATAGAAATGCCACATACGTCTGTGGTCAGATTGGAGCCCTCTACTTTTTGCTGCAAACAAAGGAGCTTTAAGCAAAATCTAACCTGTGCTCTACTTCACCTGGGGGTAACACAGGCTGATACCAGGTGCAACAAGCAGCTAAATATTTCTGTCTCCACCATTTGACATTCATCATCTTGATGAGCATGAAAAGGAATCGCTAGCCCTCTCCCACCCATTGCATGTAACAACAGGCTGTCCAGTTCCCCTGGTGATTCAACCTGTCTTTTTTTGTTAAACTGAAATATTCACAACATCAGCAGATTGATCCATGTGCTTCTTCACAAAGAGAGTGGAGCTGACCCATATTGATACTATTGCACACACTTCCACCAGGACCACAACTAATCCAGAAACTATTTGCTCAGACAGTTTTGTTGGTAGCAACCTGCAATAGGCAGTATAAAACCCAATGAGGCAGCCTTTCTTAAAGGACTATGGGTAACCATTAATGCGGATACATGCTGCTCAGCTCCTGGAGCCTTCAATTCCAGATGTTGCGAAAAGCTTTTGATAACTCCTGTTGTACACAAGTTATATTAATTGTTCAGATTGAGCCACATATGGCAAAACTTGCAAAATGATATCAAACTGGGAAACCAGTGTGAGAAAGTGTTAGAAAACTTGTAGACAGGGCAATTAAGTGGCAAGTAGTGCTCTTTGGTGGGAAGAATAGAAGTTTCACTCTCATCTTAGAACAGAGAACATTGAACAGTACTGCATAGGAATGGGCCTTTTGGCCCACATTGTTGGGCCGAACATGACACCAAATTAGACTAATCTTTTCTGCCTGCCCTTGCTCCATTTCCTTCCATTCCTTGCATATTCATCTGCTTATCTAAAAGTCCCATAAATGCCCCCATTGTATCTGCCTCCACCACCACTCCTGGCAGTGTGTTCTAGACTCCTACCACTCTCTGTGTAAAATACTTGCCCCCTCATATCTTCTTTGAAATTTCCCGCTCTCACCTTAAATGCATGCCCCCTAGTATTAGACATTTCAACATCAGGAAAAAGATTCTGACTGTCAACCCTATTTATGCCTCTCATAATTTTATCGACTTCTACCAAGTCTCCCTTCAGCCTCCGCTGCTCCAGAGAAAACAACCCGAGTTTTTTCTATCCTCTCCTTATAGCTCATACCCTTTAATCCAGGCAGCATCCTGGTGATAACAAGGTGTAGAGCTGGATGAACACAGCAGGCCAAGCAGCATCAGAGGAGCAGGAAGGCTGATGTTTCGGGTCTAGACCCTTCATCAGAAATGGGGGAGGGGAAGGGGGTTCTGAAATAAATAGGGAGAGAGGGGGAGGCGGATAGAAGGTAGATAGAGGTGAGGATAGGAGGTGGAGAGGAAACAGACAGGTCGAAGAGGCGGGGATGGAGCCAGTAAAGGTGAGTGTAGGTGGGGAGTTAGGGAGGGGATAGGTCAGTCCAGGGAGGATGGACAGGTCAAGGGGGCGGGATGAGGTTAGTAGGTTGGAGATGGGGGTGCGGCTTGAGGTGGGAGGAGGGGATAGGTGGGAGGAAGAACAAGTTAGGGAGGCGGGGACGAGCTGGACTGGTTTTGGGATGTGGTAGG
>NC_063347.1:12327655-12327950 GCF_021869965.1 Rhincodon typus
GGGGGAGGGGAGATTTTGAAGCTTGTGAAGTCCACATTGATACCATTGGGCTGCAGGGTTCCCAAGGGGAATATGAGTTGCTGTTCCTGCAACCTTTGGGTGGCATCGTTGTGGCACTGCAGGAGGCCCAGGATGGACATGTCGTCTGAGGAATGGGAGGAGGAGTTGAAATGGTTCGCGACTGGGAGGTGCAGTTGTTTATTGCGAACCGAGCGTAGGTGTTCTGCAAAGCGGTCCCCGAGCCTCCGCTTGGTTTCCCCGATGTAGAGGAGGCCACAATGGGTACAGCGGATGC
>NC_063347.1:12328350-12349085 GCF_021869965.1 Rhincodon typus
AGGGAGGCGGGGACGAGCTGGACTGGTTTTGGGATGTGGTAGGGGGAGGGGAGATTTTGAAGCTTGTGAAGTCCACATTGATACCATTGGGCTGCAGGGTTCCCAAGGGGAATATGAGTTGCTGTTCCTGCAACCTTTGGGTGGCATCGTTGTGGCACTGCAGGAGGCCCAGGATGGACATGTCGTCTGAGGAATGGGAGGAGGAGTTGAAATGGTTCGCGACTGGGAGGTGCAGTTGTTTATTGCGAACCGAGCGTAGGTGTTCTGCAAAGCGGTCCCCGAGCCTCCGCTTGGTTTCCCCGATGTAGAGGAGGCCACAATGGGTACAGCGGATGCAGTATACCACATTGGCAGATGTGCAGGTGAACATCTGCTTGATGTGGAAAGTCTTCTTGGGGCCTGGGATGGGGGTGAGGGAGGAGGTATGGGGGCAGGTATAGCACTTCCTGCGGTTGCAGGGAAAAGTGCCGGGTGTGGTGGGGCTGGAGGGGAGTGTGGAGCGGACAAGGGAGTCACGGAGAGAGTGGTCCCTCCGGAAAGCAGATAAGGGTGGGGAGGGAAAGATGCCTTTGGTGGTGGGGTTGGATTGCAGATGGCGGAAGTGTTGGAGGATGATGCGTTGGATCCGGAGGTTGGTGGGGTGGTACGTGAGGACGAGGGGGATTCTTTTTTGGTTGTTATTGCGGGGACGGGGTGTGAGGGATGAGTTGCGGGAAATGTGGGAGACACGGTTGAGGGCGTTCTCGACCACTGAGGGGGGGAAGTTGCGGTCCTTGAAAAACGAGGACAACTGAGATGTACGGGAGTGGAATGCCTCATCCTGGGAGCAGATGCGGCAGAGGCAAAGGAATTGGGAATAGGGGATGGCATTTTTGCAGGAAGGTGGGTGGGAGGAGGTGTATTCTAGGTAGCTGTGGGAGTCGGTGGGCTTGAAATGGATATCGGTTTCTCGGTGGTTGCCCACGATGGAGACAGAGAGGTCCAGGAAGGAGAGAGAGGTATTAGAGATGGTCCAGGTAAAGTTAAGGTTGGGGTGGAAGGTGTTGGTGAAGTGGATGAACTGTTTGAGCTCCTCGTGGGAGCACGAGGCGGCGCCGATACAGTCATCCTTCTGCGCCCTCTCCAAAGCCTCCACAACCTTCTTGGAATGTGGCGACCAGAACTGAACGCAACACTCTAAGTGTGGCCGAACCAGAGTCTTTTAAACCTGCAACAAGACATCCTGACTCTTGTACTCAATTCCCCAACCAATAAAGGCAGGCATTCCATATGCCTTCTTTACCACCCTATCTACTTGTGTGGCCACTTTCAGGAAGCTATGGACTTAAACCCCAAGATCCCTCTGTACATCAATGCTGTTCAGAGTCCTGCCGTTAACTGTATATTTTTTCTTAACATTTGATCTCCTAACGTGCAGCACCTCACACTTACATGGATTAAACTCCATTTGCCATTTCTCTGCCCATATCTACAACTGATCTATATCCTGCTGTATCCTTTGACAACATCCTAAACTATCCATAGCTCCACCAGTCTTTGTATCATCTACAACCTTACTAACCTATCCATTTACATTTTCATCCAGGTCATTTATACACATCATAAACAGTAGAGGTCCCAGTACGGATCCCTGCAAAACATCACTAGTCATGAGCCTCCAGCCAGAAAAACACCCTTCCACCATTACCCTCTGCCTTCTATGGGCAAGCCAATTCTGAATCCATGTGGCCCAAGTCACCGTGGATCCCATGCATCTTATTATTAAATAAACATCTGAATGGGGTAGAAAAGCAAGGGACATTGGTGAACTAATCATTAAAAGTAGCACTGGATGTCGAAAAAACAATTAAAACTAATAGCAAAGAATTGGCATTTATTTCTAGACTTGGAGAATTTAAAAGTTTAGCCAAATTATGTTGAATTTGCAAAGGATGCTGATCACATCTGTGCTGTGTACAGTACTCCTTCCATTGCTTACCACTGACAGACAGTAGGAGTGGGAGAGCTTCCTGGTTCATCGTGTGATGGAAGTAAAGTTTTGGCCTCCCACTTATCATTATTCATAGACCTTATGTAAAATAGTGCACATTGCCACAGCAACTCATGTCCTTGAGTGAATGGGAACACAGCTCACAGGTCTCCTTGTTATAAAAGGGACTGAGAAATAGAGATGGAAGTGCAAAAATGTTTGACAAGGTTGGTATCCAGAATTGAAAGATTGCAGTCATCAGGAAAGTCTGAACAAATTGAAACTATAGAAGTTGACCTGATTGCGGTCTTGAAAATTATGAATGGATTGGACAGTGTCTATGTGGTGAAGGTCTGATTTTGACTCTGCTTAATGGAATGGGTTTGAAGAGAACTAAAATCTCTCCCATTGATCTTGATTCTTCCAGGAGAACCTGTAACTAGGAGCAAGCCATTGAGGCAGATACCTCGGAGAGCTATTCAAAGGGAAACTAGGTGAGACATGGCAGAAAAAGGAACATAAAAATGCCCTGAGAGGATAAGATGTATGACTGGTTTCATACAAGACCAACATTCATGAAAAAAAATGTTTGTACTAAACATTGATCTTGTTTCTGAATTAAGCAGGGGAGTGAGTGTTGTGTGATCCATCCCACAGTTGAATAACACTTACTATCTATTGCTGAAAGATGATGCAGGTTGCTGAAGCTTTAAGTCTTGCTGTTGTCAGGGCACAAGCAAGAATGCCAAATTTCACACAATTGCAACCACTAGGAGAAAAGGACACTGATTGATTGGTAAGTTGACTGATTGACCAAAGTTGCAGTGGAAAAAGCAATGGGTAACTATGGGGTCCCAAAGTTTGCCGGTAATTCAGATCAGGGCACACAAGGTTTGAATGTGTTCCTTTTGTTTGAAGAGAACACATTCCTGCATATCAGTTGCTTTCAGTAAGTATCAACATTCCATGTTACGAGTTTGGCCGATTATCTTCAATTGGCCATTTAATGAACTTGTTAACCAATCAGCACTCTTTCCTCCAAATGTGTAAATAGTTATGATAGTTTGATATTTAGTATTCTCACATGAGTTCTGATGAGTGCAAGACGAAGGGCTTTATCTCTCCTCAGTTCTGATGTGGACGTGCCGGTGTTGGACATGGAGTGGACAAGGTCAGAAATCACACGACACCAGGTTATAGCCCAACAGGTCTATTTGAAAACACAAGCTTTCAAAGCCTCAGTCCTTCTTCAGATGTTAATGAGAGAGGTAGTATCAGACACAGAATTTATAAGTAAAAGATCAAAGGGCTAGACCACTGATGAGGATGTACTAGGCAATCCTAAGATGCTTCTTTAATCATTTAGACAATGCCCAAATATAATAGTTCACTTCCCGGCTCACACTCTCACCACTCCAGCCGCTCCAATCAAGTAGGCCGCTGACTCATGAGATAAGTTTTTATAAGCAAAAACCTTACCTTCCTGGCTGCTACCTGGCTCGCGCTCTCGTCACTCCCGCCGCTCGAATCATGTTAAAGCTAAACAAATAAGTGGTTAATAATGGGTGTGACTTGTAATCTAAATTAATGACGTTCTAATCGGCTGTGTATTTGAATATCAGAGAATGTGTAGCAGATAAGGTGCTGCCATTAAAAAAGTGACTGTGATCCATTTGCATTTGTACAATTTTTAACACTTGGTGGTAACCCTTGTTATTAGTAAATAGCCACAGCTGCTTTTACAGAACTGAAAGACACAACATGTTAAGTAGTTCTGTAGCATTTGGATTTGTAAATATTAAGGCTATTCAGGGTTACATAAAAGATTAAATGCATAGTGTTCTCCAGAATTCCAGGAATGAAGTTATTCATGTTAACTGGCTCCCGTATAACAGTGGAAGGAACTGCAGTTATTTATACACCAAACCTATGATTAGGTTATCTGTTTGATAAACAGCACTTTGTTGTAGGTTGCATGTTTCAAGTCAGCACTCCAATTTTACACATGACAACACTTCTCCAACTACCATTAGTGTGGTCATAAGCATAGATTTTGAAAAATACCTATAGATGAAATTAGATAAAGCTTAATGAGCTATGTTTGACTGATAGTGGTCTGGAAGTGATAGAGCAAGATGTTGGATAGACACACTACACCTGTCATAGTCTGGGAGAAGACAATAATTGATTTACCTGACAATGAGATGGAAAAAGTGGAATAATACATTAAACCTGTCAGAGAAATGGACTGATAGGGATAATAAATCATATGTGGTAGAGACCAAATGAGAGGGATAATATATTAACCTTGTCAGACATCCTGGGAGATGGGGTGGTTGCAGTTAGACTTGCTAGAACGGCAGGAATAATGGGGTAATAGACTAGATGTGTCTGAAAGATGAAGGAAGATCCTGGAATTTAAAACAGAAAGCTAGCAGGGGGCAATGTTTAAAGCACTTGATATTTTTGACCAGTTCTATAAATACAAGATGCTGTAGCTCTGGGCTCTGAATAATTGGTGAACGTTACAGAAAAAATACCCCAAAAAATAATCCAATACACATTCTCAGAAAGTCAGTCTGGCAGGGTAAATGTTTAGCTTTTAGTTTTTAGTGGTTTTTATTGTGAGTAAGTGTGTGAGATTTGAAACTCAGTCATGTCTCACTAACCTCCTGGAATTGTAGCAAGTGGTCAAAAACTCCGCAGATAAGAGTTATCCAGTGCCGGCAATTTTCTTAACTTTAATGAAACTCAGCATTCTCTATGTTTAAAGAACATATGCAAAGATGCAATTCAGCTAGAGCTGGGAGAATGAAACAAAGATCAGCAAAATGTAAATTTAGAGAATTTATCATGTTAAAAATGTGCAATCTCACTAGCAAAAGAGTAGAGGCAAAAATATTGTGTTTTATTTTGTATCGGCAATGAATGGAGCGTAACTGTTCTAATTTCACAGATCTAACATTGACCCTTCCAGGACAGATACTGTGCCATCAGCTGCAGGTTAAAGCTTCCTCTATTCTGCACAAAGTGCAACAGCTTCAAACTCAGAAGTGCGCCTCCTAATGGTTCACAGTTGAAAATTCATCAATTTTCTAAATTTACATTTTCCTCTCTAAATTTACCTTTTGCTGATCTTTGTTTCATTCTCCCAGCTCTAGCTGAATTGCACCTTTGCATTTTACACAGGCCTGGCCCATTCCCGAACCTGTGCTGTTGCAGTCACCTGAGCCATCTTCCACTTCATCTGGAGGTCTAAGATGGACTGTGTCCGCAGGGATACTATGTACAAAATTCTGGGTAAGGGTGGGTAGATTGTACCCAATGCCACCCTCATCCTGATGGCAATAGTTGCACAGCATGATGCAGCTGCACATATAGACCCTCGGTATACAACACCACGTGTCACTATGTACTGAGGTTTTACCTGTCCCTGATGTTGTGAAGGATGGCCTGGCCTTGTTGCCATGGAGAGCTCCAAGTAGAGTCAGAGAGATGTGCAGCATGGAAACAGACCCTTCAATTCAACTTGCCCGTGCCAACCAGATATCCTGAATAAATATAGTCCCATTTGCCAGCATTTGGCCCATATCTCTCTAAACCCTTCCAATCCATATGCCCATCCAGATGCCTCTTAAATCTTGTATTTGTACCAATCTCCGCCACTTCTTCTGGCCGATCGTTCCATACACGCACCACCCTCTGTGTCCCTTTTAAATCTTTCCTCTCTTACCTTAAGCCTGTGCCCTCTAGTTTTGGACTTCCCTCAGCCTGAGGAACACTCCTGGTCCATTCACCCTACCCATGCCCGATTTGATAAACCTCTATATGATCACCCCTCAGCCTCCAACACTCCAGGGAAAATAGCCCAAGCCTATTCAACCTCTCCCTGTGGCTCACACCCTCCAACCCTGGCAACATCCTTGTAAATCTTTTCTGAACTCTTTCAAGTTTCATAACATCCTTCCTATAGCAGGGAGACCAGAATTGCATGCAGTATTCCAAAAGAGGCCTAACCAATGTCCTGTACAGCTGCAACATGACCTCCCAACTCCTGTACTCAATGCGCTGACCAATAAAGACAAGCATACCAAACACCTTCTTCACTATCCTATCTACCTGCAACTTACTTTCAAGGATCTATGAACCTGCACTTTCAAGGTCTTTTTGTTCAGTGACACTCCCCAGGACCTTCCCATTAAGTGTATAAGTCCTGCCTTGATTTGCCTTTCCAAAATGCCCACCTCACATTTTATCTAAATTAAAACTCCATCTGCGACTCCTCAGCCCATTGGCCCATCTGATCAAGATCCTATCTGAGCTAACCTTCTTTGCTGTCCACTACACCTCCAATTTTGGTGTCATCTGCAAACTTACTAACCAAACCTCCTAAGTTCACATCAAGATCATTTATATAAGTGACAAAAAGCAGTGGACCCAGCACCGATCCTTGCAGCACACTTCTGGCCACAAAAGCAACCCTCCACCACCACCCTCTGTCTTCTACCTTTGAACCAGTTCTGTATCCAAATGGCTAGTTCTACCTGTATTCCATGTGATTTAACCTTGCTAATCAACATACCAGGAGGAACCTTGTTGAATGTCTTACTGAAGTCCATATAGATCACGTCCACCACTCTGCCCTCATCAATCCTCTTCATTACTTCGTCAAAAAACTCAATCAAGTTTGTGAGACATGATTTCCCACGCACAACGCCATGTTGACTATCCCTAATCAGTCCTTACCTTTCCAAATACATGTAAATCCTGTCCCTCAGGATTCCATCCAACAACTTTCCCACCACTGATGTCAGGCTTACTGGTCTATAGTTCCCTGGCTTTTCCTTACCATGTTTCTTAAATAGTGACATCACTTTAGCCAACCTCCAGTCTTCTGGCACCTCAGCTGTGGCTATTGATGATACAAATATCTTAACAAGGGCCCAGCAATCACTTCCCTAGCTTGCCACAGATTCTAGGGTACACCTGATTAGATCCCGGGGATTTATTCACCTTTATTGCCTTTTAAGATATCTAGCACCTCCTCCTATACAATATGGACATTTTTCAAGATGTCGCTGTCTATTTTCCCATGTTCTATATCTTTCATATCCATCTCCACAGTAAACACTGATGCAAAATACTCATTTGGTATTTCCCCCATCTCCTGTGGTTCCAACACATAGCCAGCCTTGCTTAAGTCTCTCTAGTTACTCTTTTGTCCTTCATGTATTTATAGAATCCCTTTGGATTCTGCTTAACTCCATTTGCTAAAGCTATCTCATGTCCCATTTTTTGCCCTCCTGATTTCTCTCTTAAGTATACTTGTAATGCCTTTATACTCTTCCAGGGATTCACTCGATCCCTGCTGTCAATACCTGACATATGCTTACTTCTTATTCTTGGCCAAAACCTTAATTTCTTTAGACATCCAGCATTCCCTACACCTACCAGCCTTGCCCTACACTGTAACAGTAACATACTGTCTCTGGATTCACATTTCCCATTTTCCAGCCATCCCTTTACCTGTGAACATCTGCTTCCTAATCAACTTTTGAAAGTTCTTGCCCAGTACCATCAAAATTGGCCTTCCTCCAATTTAGAAGTTTAACTTTTAGATCCGGTCTATCCTTTTCCACTATTATTTTAAAACAAGTAGAATTATGGTCACTGGCCCCAAAGTGCTCCCCCAGTGACCCCTCAGTCACCTGCCCTGCCTTATTTTCCAAGAGTAGGTTAGGTTTTGCCCCTTCTGCTGTAGGTACATCCACATACTGAATCAGAAAATTTTCTTGTACACACTTAACAAATTCCTTTCCATCCAAGCCCTTAGTAATATGGCAGTCCCACCCTCTGTTTGAAAAGTTAAAATCTCTACCATAACCACCCTATTATTCTTACAGAGAACTGAGATCTCCTTATAAATTTGTTTCTCAATTTTCCACTGACTATTGAGGGGTCTATTGTACAATCCCTTTAAGGTGATCATCCGTTTCTTTTTTCTCAGCTCCACCCAATAACTTCCCTAGACATATTCCCAGGAATATGCTCCCTAAACACGGCCATAATGTTTACCCTAATCAATAATGTCATTCCCCCTCCTCTCTTGCCCTTTTCAATCCTTCCTATAGCACCTATGCCCTGGAACATTAAGCTGCCAGTCCTGTCCATCCCTGAGCCATGTCTCTGTAATTGCTATGATATCCCAGTCCCATGTTCCTAACCATGCCCTGAGTACAACTGTCTTACCTGTTAGGCCTCTTGCATTGAAATAAATGTAGTTTAATTTATCAAACCTACCTCATTCTCTACTTTAGAGATAACAAGGTGTAGAGCTGGATGAACACAGCAGGCCAAACAGCATCAGAGGAGCAGGAAAGCCGACATTTCGGGTCTGGACCCTTCTTCAGAAAATCCCTTCAGCCCTGGAACTGCTCAACCACGTCCTGAAGCAAACCAAGGAAGCCTCATTCTCTACTTTGTTCCTGCCTGCCCTGACTGTTTGACTTCCTCCTTTTCCCAATTGCACCAGCCTCAGACTGATCACATTTCTCACTATCTCTCTGGCTCCCACCATCATCACACCCGCCCCCATCCTCCTGAGCAACTCTAGCAAATCTCCCCACCAGTATATTAATCCCCTTCCAATTCAGATGCAATCCGTCCTTATACAGGTCACCTCTATCTCAGAAGAGACCCCAATGATCCAAAAATGCGAATCCTTCTCCCCTGCGCCAGCTCCTCAGCCATGTATTCATCTGCTCTATCCTCCTATTCCTGCCCTCACATCCTTACCTGGTCTGGCCTAGATGTGACTCCAAACCCACAGCAATGTGGTTGACTCTTAACTGCCCTCTGGGCAATTAGGGATAGGCGATAAATGCTGGGCTAGCTATCGACACTGTCGTCCCGTGAATGAACAAAATATAACATGCAGGACAAGACTTCACCACAAGGTTCCCGTTGGGGACCATTTCCCATTCGTCACATGATTGTACATCACTTCCTAATGATAATGTAGACTGTCTTATCGATACATTCACATTAACCGTTTACATAGCATCCAACCCTTCCACTTCATCAGGTTTCCATGGGTTACTAGGGTAAGATGCTCTCAGTTGAAATTCTGTCAGGGTCAAAATGACATCGTCAAACCTTGACATTTTCAATGCGAATAAGGTCCCTGAGCCTTGAGCAAAGTTGGTGTCCGAAACGTGCCTGTTAAAATGGCGTAGTCTTCATGTAGTCATCATCTGGTGCTGATATTTTAAACTGTCCACCACCCACCCTAGCACCCCTCATTGCCCATTCTCTTAGGCAACCAATGAGGATAAAAATTGGGGTGTAACTTTCATTTTGTCCTAATGACAGTAAGCTTGAGAATTAAATGCAGAAGGTGATGTTAAATACTTTGTTCATGATCTCATGTTTGCTTATTTCTAAAGGGTCTAAAAGAACACAATTCAAATGCTATGGTAGCATTTACAGTTAAATTTTCCAGGGACTTTTTTTTTCTCTAAAATATACTTTAGAATGTTACATAGCTATTCATCTTTCACATCACATAGTCTGTGAAGCAGATTAAACCGGTTTATTCCAATCACGGTATTTGGCGTTCTTGAGGTGCCTCACCACACTGACAGTTATAGGTCATATTTACAATTTTCATTTCATGTCAAACATACAGCCAGAGGGGTTTTTACATAGTTTCCGGTTCTCTGCGGTGTACTATGATGGGAGAGCCTTACACAGAAGTTTTTTTTTTCTGCAGTGATGCTTTGCAGTGACCTCCCTGAGCTTTCCTACATCTGCCAGCATGTAGTCCCAGACCTTGGAATGTGCCAGTTTGTAACACTCGGTTGCTTGACCGTTCTTGATCTGCAAAAGTCAGGCATGTGCAAGAGCACTAGTCACAGAGTTCATGGTCGTCCTGCAGCCGTTGAGGTTTGTCTTGGTGTGTGACCCCGGGAAAAGCCCATAGAGCATGGGGTCTTGTGTCAAAGAGCTGCTCTGGCTGAACCACAAAGGCCTACTCCAGGAGGTGAGTGATGGTCTCTACCCCACCGCCACTGCCACTCTCCCTAGCGGACAGGGTGCCGAATGGGAGTGTAGGAAGGTTCTGACATAGAGGACCCTTCTCACCACAAACACAATCAGACTTGATGCTTAGAGTCATAGAGTTATCGATATATACAGCATGGAAACAGACCCTTTGGTCCAAATTGTCCCTGCTGACCAGATATCCTAGATACATTTAGTCCCATTTGCCAGCATTTGGCCCATATTCCTCTAAAACCTTCCTATTCATATACCCATCCAGCTGCCTTTTAAATGTTGTAATTGTACCAGCCTCCACCACGTCCTCTGGCAGCTCATTCCATATAGACACCACCCTCTGAATGAAAAAGTTGCCCCTCAGGTCCCTTTTAAATCTTTCCCCTCTCACCTTAAACCTATGCCCTCTACTTTTGGACTCCCCCACTCCAGGGAAAAAACCTTGTCTATTCACCCCATCTATGCCCCTCATGACTTTATATAAACCTCCGACACTCCAGGGAAAATAGCCTCAGCCTATTCAGCCTTTCCCTATAGCTCAAACCCTCCAACCCTGGCAACATCCCTGTAAATCTTTTCTGAACTCTTTCTAGTTTGTTTGAACATTCTGGCAATGAAGCAGTCTGCAAAATGATTTTGACAGTCTGCTCAAGGAAATACACAGCAGGATCCTCCATTTCCTTTACTCACAGGAGTCTTGAAGTTATTACACACCCATCGCTGTCTGATGGACTTGTGGTCAAAGAGGTATTTCTTCATAAGTTTTTTGGTGAGGACAGCCGGTATGGCATGGTTCAATGAATGGAAACTTCTGAGGCAATGTGACCCCACCCATGAGGCACAACACCAGGGACAGATAGAGCTGCAACAAGTGGTGGTAGCACACTTGGGCATACCAAGGGTCTATGCATAGCTTGATCCTTCCACACACAAGGAAGGCCATCAGGTTGAATGCAGCATTTGGTGCATTTTCTCTCCCTTTATCCAGAGATTCTTTCATTGTGTCCCTTTCAGCGCAGTCTATTTTCAATCTCCAGATAAAATAAGAGATGACTCCAGGAATTTTGCCATGGTGTAGGATTAGGATGGAGGCCAGGCCCTTATCACCTACAGCAACATTGAGTGAACCTTGCACCTGATAACCAGGTCACTGCCCATTTCTGCCTCATCTTGGTTATATGCTTCTTCCAGGTTTTGCCACGCACTCAAATCTCTATAAAACATCCCCAGTATTTTCAGATGGTCTGACCTGATGCTGAAGAGAACAGACGATCAGTTGTCCCATTTCCCAAGGACATGGCCTTCCCCTTGTTACAGGTTGCTTCTTCTTCTGAGACCAGTTTGAACTGGTCGTAGATGATCATAAGGCTCTGCACCAACAGTGCACCTGAGAATAAGACTGCGACAGAAGACAGTACAGGGAGGAGACTTTGACCTGACTGAGTGTGCTAACTTTGATTGTTCCCACTCCTAGGCCCAAAGGATTCAGTACAACATGTAAAAGGCAGAAAAGGGAGTACAGCCCTGTCTGAGATGAAGATTGATCAGAAAAGTTTCCTATTCCCACCCACTGAGTGAAACTGTGCTTTTGCTCTTACTGTAGAGCAGTCAGATTCAATTGTGGATTCCCTCCCCAACACTATTTTGGAGACCAAGACTGTCCATCATGGAGGTATGTGATAATCTGCCAACAGCCTTCTCCTGGTCTAGGGTGATGAGGCTAGTGTCCAAACATAATCACATGCACTGGCTCTCATCTGTCTAACTTGCTTGTTACCTCCTCAAAGAATTCTAACAGATTTGTCAGCGTGACCTCCTCTTGACGAAGCCATGGTGACGTTTTTATCCTATTTTACCATGCACTTCCGTATACCCCGCAATCTCTTCCTTCACAATAGATTCTGAAATATTACAAACAGCTAAGGTCAGGCTAACCACCCTATAATTTCCCATGATCTGCCTCCCTCCCTTCTTAAACAGTGGTGTTACATTTGCTACTTTCCAGTCCTCTGGGGTCCTCCCTGACTCCAATGTTTCTTCAAAGATCACCACCAATGCCTCCACAATCTTCGTGGCTATCTCTTTCAAAACTCTAGGGTGTGGTCCATCTAGTCTGGGTCATTTATCAACCTTCAGACCTTTCAGTGTCCCCAGCACCTACTTCTTAATGATGGCCTTTACACTCACCTCTGCCCGCTGACTCCCTTCTGGTGTTCCATATCTCTTGTAGGGAACTGGTACCATGGTGATAATGGAACTGGACTAGTTATCCTGAACTACAGGCTATTGTTCCAGGGGCTTTGCTTTCAAATCGCATTGTGACATGTGGTAAAATTTAAACTCAATAAAACTATGGAATACTAATCTAACCTGAAGGTGACCATATAGCTACTGTTGATAATCATAAAATCTAACGTCCTTTAGTGAATGAAATCTGTCACTGGTCTGGCCTACATGTGGCCCAACTCCCAGACCCATAGCAATGCAGTTGGCTCTTAGCTGCCCTTCCAGTCAATTAGGGACGAACAATGAATGCTGGTCTAAGCATCAGTGCCAGCATCACATGGACAATTTTTTAAAAAAAAAGGCAAAGTGAAACTGTCCGAGATCTTTCTGGGAGGTTTTGTCAATTCTACGGCAGACAACGTAATTGGTGATGAGCTTGGAAAGAATTTTATAGCCTACGTTAAGCAGTGAACTGGATCCTCAATGACTGATTTCCTGCCTCTCCCATGGCTGCTTGTAAATGAGAGGGCTGAACCCTTTCCTTATTGTTCCTGTCATATTGCTAGGCAGCAGCATACTCTCACATGCTTGTAATAGGTCTGGTCCCCAGAGATGAACACAACTGGATTGGTCAGCTTCTAGGCCCGAAACGTCAGCCTTCCTGCTCCTACGATGCTGCTTGGCCTGCTGTGTTCATCCAGCTCTACACCTTGTTATCTCCTAAATATGATACTGTATCTCACCGCACCTCAGTATCAATGTGAGCGCAGCATGTAACACATGGATTCTCCAATACACTGATGGTAATGGCTGTAAAATATGAGCTGTAAATGTCAATGTGATTAGAAGGTGAGACAAAACAAAGTGAAGGTTTTAGAGGAGAGGAGAAATTGTGTGGAATAGATTTCCATCTACAATGAAAAGATAACGTGTTGCTTAAAAAAAGTCAGGTGGAGGAATATTGATTATGTATAAGATTAACGTTGATGGAGCTAAAAACAGTACTGGTTAAGAATGGGACTGGATCAATAAGGATGAAGACAAGCCTCATTAGGAACGGGACTGATATCGATGTGTGGAAAAATGTTAACCTCACTAGACAAATGGTCTATGAAACCCTGAGGCTGTAAGTTGGAATTGTTGTCAATGGAATGCGAACTAAACAGAACCTCAAACATCTTACTTCAACAAATTCCTCTGCTGGCATTCTGCTGAAGGTGCCAGGCCAAGTCATGGTACTGATTCCATTGATAACATGTTACTTTCCGTACCTTACCCGAAAGACCAGATAAACATTTATCCTGAGGTTATTGACTTGCTCGCCGAGCTGGCTTGTTTTCATTCAGACTTTTTGTCACCATGCTAGGTGCCAGCATCAGTGAGGCCTCCGATGAAGCGATATTATTCTACTCCGCTTGGAATTTATACTGTCCGGTCCGTTATGGTGAGTAGTGTCATTTCCGGTTTTGATCTGTATGGGTTTGTACATGGGGTCCAATTCTATATGTTTGTTGATTGCATTACGGGTAGAGAACAAACCAGCTTGGAAGCAAGTCAACAACCTCACCCACAATCTGAGCTATAGATCTTTGCCAAAACTTGAAGCATTTATCCTTTTCTTGAGATGTAAGCATCACTAGCAAGGCCGGTTTGTTACCCATCCCAATTGCCCTTGAGCTGGTATGACCCAATTCAGAAGGCAATTAAGTGTCAACCACATTGCTATAGGTCTGGAGTCACGTGTAAGAATGGAAATTTTTTCCGTAAAGGGCATTAGTGAACCAGGTGGTCTTCCCCTGACAATCGAGAATAGATTTGTGGTCATCATTTAGACTCTGGATTCCAGATTTCTTTTTTACTGAATTGAGTTCAATTCAAATTTCACCATCTGCTGTGATAGGATTCAAAACTAGGTCCTCATTGGGGTTGATGGTTTCTATTTGTACATCAGGCTAACCACTAGAGAGCCCCAAACTCAGCAACATTAAATTCTACTGTGATTTTAGATTGCTTGGCCTTGACCCAGTCCACTGGAACAAGGAAAACATTCTAAGTCATGCAATTTTGGATGTTTGTCCATCTTTCACAGGAAATTCAAAGAGTTGTAAGAAGCTGTGATGCAGCAAATGACTTGGATTAAATCAGAAGCTTTGATAAAGTTAACAACCATTCTTTCTCCTTACTTCAACACTTTCAGAACAGAGTTTGATTCTCCTTTGGGGCGGCACGGTGTCTCAGTGGTTAGCACTGCTGCCTCACAGCGCCAGGAACCCGAGTTTGATTCCACCCTCGGGTGACTGTCTGTGTGGAGTTTGCACATTCTCCCTGTGTCTACATGGGTTTCCTCCCACAGTCCAAAGATGTGCATACCAGGTGGATTGGCCATGCTAAATTGCCTGTAGTGTTCAGGGATGTGTAGATTAGGTGGGTAATAGGGGGATGGGTCTGGGTGGGATGCTTTGAGGTTCGGTGTGGACTGGTTGGGCCGAAGGGCCTGTTTCCACACTGTAGGGATTCTATTCTATTCTATCCTCCTCCATACATCACAACTTGTTGAACTGAAACATGATTGTGTTTCATACAAAATGACCTATAGAGCAATGAAAGATGTACAGGGAAATTAAATAATCTGCCTATACTCTGAAGGCGTTACACACAGGGTCAATCATCCCACTGAATAGTCAGAAAATGAAGAGATGATTGCATGGCTCAGGGATTTGCATTAAAAATGTGGTTCTGTGTTCTGTTCTAGCCCATAAATATTCTCTAATACCTACTTTATACAGTATCTTTGGAGGTGATTTTTGTGACACAGGTGACACAGTGACAGGTTCTGACGAAAAGCTAGTCTTCCTCATCTCTGGCTCCAGCATATCGAACACATTTACTCCTAGTGGCTGAAAGTTTTGTAAGATTCCTGTGTTCTTAATAAATAGTCTATTAAACCCAATATAAAAAAATAAATGTTCGGGTCTTATAGCACAGTTGTATTATCCCTACCTCTAGGCCAGACGGCATGAGTTCAAGTCCCACTTGTCTTTCTTATAACATGCTTGAACAGGTTGATTTAAAAATATCTAAAAGTGCACGTTGACACCCTCCAAACACCCACAATATGCACACACACCCTTTACAGTGCTAAGAATCAAATCAAAATTCTGTTTCCTCTCACACTGATGCTAGTCAGTGGCAGGCTGTGTTTCAACTTGCCCATCATTGGGTATACTCTACTTCTATGTATACCGGCAAGTTCTTTGAATGCTTTCGGCTGCCAAACAGTATGAGTTTTGCAGACAGCCTTACAGATTAGATTCTTGATTAATCCATGGCTAGAGAAAATTAGCAACTTACCTTATTGATCCTTTAATCATCGATTTTGCATTTACTCCACATGGCACTCGAAAAGGGGAAGTGTGAGAGGGGTACAGCATGCAACATACTGGAGCCCAACTGCTTTACGCCCCCAGTACACTAGTTCATAACAGTGATCTCCACTCATACGGCAATCCCGCATACTATTAGGCAGAGGGCAATGAGTGAAGCTGCCAATGGGATGAGGAGGTGGAGGGCGGGGGGAGTGAGTAAAATCAGGAGATTAGGCTCGCAGTTCTGAGGAACAGAAATCGCCGAGGAAAAGGTTGTCTGACTGACCATGTAGTGGGCGAATTTTGTCTCCTGGGAAGAGGGTAGGAATGGGAAAAATAAGTATCTTAATTATATGCATTTAGCAAAGTCAGACTGAACAGAAAACCTCAAATTTGGGCTCAATCCCATGCCTGTGAGATTGCAATGATTTATTTGCTGAGTGTGTGATGAGTGCTCCACCATTTAATACAACAATGTCTGATCACAGTTGACCTACAGTCGGAGGAGAGAAATGTGTGCTTGGGGGTACATCAAGCTGACAGCTAATGCAAGTGCGTTAAGTTGATAAGAAAGAAAATCTGAAACTTGCAGTAAATCTTCCTTCTTTCCCAGTTCTGAGCCCCTTTACTGCCTGTCTCTGCGAGATGTAGAAAGTTCCTTCTCCACAGGAGATGAGGAGTTCCAGGTTCGAGGGGGCCCCCCACCTGTCACAGCAGCTCACTGTCTGCGTTTGAGGACTGTCTTGTCCTGCACGTAGAATGTATAAAATGTGAATGATCCTTTTGTTACCAATGAGTGTAGCAAAGCCCAGGGATCACTCCGCAGCTCATAAAGGGTATGATGACAGGTGCATGTGCTAAGCAATTCCATGACATTCAAAGCTCTCTGTCGGGACAATGCAATAACATAGGGGCTAAAATAGCAAAGCAAGTGACGGCTGGGCATTGGTTGCAAGCAGTTAAAGCTCATTAACTGAATGTTTCTGCGTGATACCAGATCTCAGGTCTCTACAGCAAGTCCTGCAGAGCAGGACAGGGGCATTATTACTGGTGTGCTGGCTAATTTACCATTCAAGTCACACCTCTGAAAAAAAACAGGCAGATTATCTGATCGTTATCACATTGGCTTTTGTGGAAGTTTGCTGTGCGCAACTTGGCTGCCATGTTTCCTACATTGCAAAGGCAGCTACACATCAAAACTACTCCATTGACTCGAATGTGCCTTGGGACATTGTAAGGTAGCAGAAAGTATTATCTAGATGCAAAATACTCTTTTAAAAATGATTATTTGTTGTTACAGGAAGGAGAGAGAGAAAGGACAGGGAGTCTTTGGGCACACTGACTTTGATGATAGATCTTTGAACTGTTGACTACTTCCTGTCATCCAATGGCCGAGTTTCTAATCAAAGTGCC
Source organism: Rhincodon typus (assembly GCF_021869965.1). NCBI lineage: Eukaryota > Metazoa > Chordata > Chondrichthyes > Orectolobiformes > Rhincodontidae > Rhincodon > Rhincodon typus. The sequence continues at coordinate 12,345,379 of NC_063347.1, forward strand.
ACTGGTGCCCAGAAATTGTTCAAAATGAGAGTGATGCTGAGAATTGTTGTGTGATCAGGGGGCAGTGAGTCAATTGGTTATCAATCATCTCACAAGCTACTTGGTCAAGGTGCATGTCTCTTTGGAAAATCCATACATTGCAATGTAGGCTTTAGTATGGGGGAAGGTGGGGGAGTGTGGTGAACAGCTAGGAATATGCAGTGAAGAATGGCTTATGTCTGATAATGGGATAAGAAAACTGCAGGTGCTGGAACCAGAGATGACACAGTGTGGAGCGGGAGGAACACAGCAGGCCAGGCAGCAGCAAAGCAGCAGGAAAGTTGACATTTCAGATTCTGAAGAAGGGTCCCGACTCGAAACATCAACTTTCCTGCTCCTCTGATGCTGCCTGGCCTGCTGTGTTCCTCCGGCTCCATGCTGTGTTATCTTATGTGTGATAATAACTTGTCAAGGAATTAATACCTTCAAAAAAAACTGAAAGAACTGCAGATGCCGTAAATCAGGAACAAAAACAAAGTTGCTGGAAAAGCTCAGCAGCTCTGGCAACATCTGTGAAGGATAAAAGAGTTAACTGCGTTCTGAGGAAGGGTCACGAGACCCGAAACGTTAACTGTTTTTTCCTTCAATTAATACCTTCAGTCTAGCTGAAACTTAGGAGCTAAAAGATATAAAAATACACAAATAGAACATCAGAATCCACCTTCAGAGAATTAGGAAGATTAGCCATGTTGCACACATCCTTTCTCATTCATTACTGACTAATTACTTAACTGCCCTATTGATTAACCAGCTATAAATTGTCCAGTACACATATCCAGTACAGTAAATTGTCCACAGACATATCACTGTGACAGCATTGGAAAAATCAAGCTGCCTGTTATTCGATAAATCAAGCCCACTCAGTGAGATAAGAGTAGCATTGCCCTCGATTTTCAGCACGCTGTTGATGGGACTCCCCCCAGCCTTTACTTCATCATTCATCAGTTGCTCAGATGTCAAATTGCAAGGAAGCCACTTCCCTTGGGGTTGTTGTGCAATGTTTGTGTTTTCACATATACTCAAGTGTTGAGAGTTTTGTGACTCTTTATCCCCTTATCCAGTGCATCTTGAGCCTGTTGTTGATTCTAAATTGCACTTTTATGCACATTTAACTTAGTTTAGTGGCTTCCCCCTGAGACTTAAACATAACTTTGCTAATGCAACACAAGTTCCCTTTGCTAACCCTACACATTGCCAGCTCTTTTTCCTACCCTGATGTATCTGCAGCCTAGTTATTTTCCAGTATTCTCTTGATACAATAATCTTTCTAATCTAACTTAACTCTCTATCGCTTGTATGTATGTCCAACTCCCTCTCACTCTGTATTTTCCTATATTGCTATCCTACTGTCTCTTCCTTTACTCGCTTTCTATTTGTTGTCGCCTTTTAGTTTTTACTTTTTTTTACTAATGTCCTTTCCTTTCTTGCGCCCACTTCCCCTCCCACTCCCCTGACTCCTTCTATTATTTTATAGAACAAAGTTATTTTTTGGAATTGCTTATTTTGCCTTTTGGTAACTTAGGAGAGGATAATCATGCTGGTAATTAAACTTCTCAGGCTGACTGTAATGATACAATTGTGTTGCGCTGTGACATTTGATGAAAGATCCGATATTGATCTGTATTGGAGCCGTTAAGATATATTATTTCAAATGCGGAGATATGGATGATGCAATTCCTGGGAGACCGTTTGCCCTGCATTTGTCGCATTTGAGTTTTGAGTATCTATACCTCATGGACTGCAGCAGATCAAGAAGGAAGCTGACCACCACCCTCTTAAGGGTAATTAGGGATGGGCAATAAATGCTGGCCCAGCTCACATTGGCCACGTTCCAAGAATAGCATCATAGAGATCTGTAGCACAGAAAAAGGTCCTTTGGCCTGTCACCTAGGTGCTGGTCAAAAACAAGGAACTAACTATTCTAATCCCATTTTCCAACACTTGGTCCATAGCTTTGAATGAATTGAAAAAAAAGTTACAGCTGAGCTGGTTTGGTTTATCTTTCGTGATTAATGCAGAATTTAAAAAAAAGATAAAGAATAAGGCTATGATTTCCATTTAGGTTTTATTTAAGTACATTTTGGTTACATGATGTATACAGAAGCACAACCTGCTGCATTGCAATGCGTTCTACAAACTAGTCAAATTCTTAGAGGAGTTGAAAGGGTAGATGCTGAAAGGTTATTATCCCAGGCTGGAGAGTCTAGAACGCAAGGCCAACGTCTTTCAGTAAAGAGTCGGCCATTTAGGACAGAGAAGAAGTGATCTTATTTTTACTCAGAGGGCTGCGAATCTTTGGGAAAATAGAGAGGTTATGGATTCCCATCCATGGAAATCATGCGGTAGCCGAAATTGAAGATTGTTCATCGGGAAGCATGCAGAAGATGAAGCGAAATCCAAGGACATGAAGGAAATGATCTAGTGCCGTTGCTAGGAAGGCTGCATGGTTAAAATGGTAAACATGGGGCTCAGTTTGGACACAGAGAGGGAGTGAACCATGAGAAGGGATATTGCTCCATGGTCACAATCTCATTTAATTTATGAACAATCATGGATCCATGGGTGCAGTTACTCACATGCATCAATATCTCTGGAATCTCTTGTGTGATCCAGAAGTAAAAATATCTTTGAATAGACCATGTTAGACTTTCCTGTTTGCATAGGGACAAGAGGCTTAAAAAAGGAGAAGAGGGGTAAATTTTTCCTTGAAGATGGAAATAAATTTGAGAGTACCATCAATTAATTTTTGGATAGTCAGGAAATACAGAGACAGGACAGGAAAGTGGAGTTGAGCTAGATGATGTATTGAATGGCAGAATGTGCTCAAGGAGCCAAATGGCCTGTTTGTCCTCCCAATTTGAATGTTGGAACATGCTTGTATGAATAGTGTTGCATATGTTTTGACCCTGAGCTGAGCTTCAACCCTGGCATATAGACCAGCTACTTCCATGGTATCGCTATCCTCTAGCTGCCTCGTCACACTGCCCTTATTTTTGGCCACTTCCAGACTCACATATTGTTCTCCTCACCAGCCTCCTGGGCTTCACACTGAAACCCATTCAAGCCCCTTCTTCACAAATAGGAACATAGGAATAGGTGTAAGCCATTCAACCCCTCGAGACGCTCTCCTCTCACACACTGGGTAGCAATCTCTAATCATCCCCATCCTAAGGCTTCCCAACCCTTGAAGTTTGTCTACATGAAATAAAAAATCTCCCAAGGGCATCTTAGAGGAAAACTCATATAGTCAATAACTCCTCTGTAGCCCTCAACACAGTTAGCCACTTTTTTCTTCCATTTTCCAGAAAGTTCTGGAAATACATAGAACACCAGCATTTGTGGAGACAGAAGAAGAGTTAATATTTTGGATCAAATGTGACTACTCTTCAGAAGTGAAGAAGTGGAAAGATAACAGGATTTACAGGTGAGTGGGAGGGACGGTGAAAGTGAACCTCTGGGATAGTATAAAGGAAGGGAAAGACTAAATGACAAAGGTGCCATGAAACAAACTGCAAAGGGAGTGCTGGGACAACAAGGTGCAGGGCTGGATGAACACAGCAGGCCAAGCAGCATCATAGGAGCAGAGAGGCTGACGTTTCGGGCCTAGACCCTTCATCAGATGAAAGGTCTAGGCCCGAAACGTCAGCCTTCCTGCTCCTCTGATACTG
>NC_063347.1:12349485-12359008 GCF_021869965.1 Rhincodon typus
GATGAAGGGTCTAGGCCCGAAACGTCAGCCTCTCTGCTCCTATGATGCTGCTTGGCCTGCTGTGTTCATCCAGCCCTGCACCTTGTTGTCTCGGATTCACCAGCATCTGCAGTTCCTACTATCTCTGATGCAAAGGGAGTGCTAATGGTTTCAGTAAAAAAAAGCATTTGTCCAGAGTTAGTCTTAATGGCAAAAGAATGACAGGCTCCTTCTGAAAGAGAAAACATGATAAACAAGGTTCTTACTGACACATGGCAAAAAGAAAAATTGAAGTAGGACATAGAGTTCCTGTTGTGTAATCATTGAACTCAATATTGAGCCCTGGTAAAGTGCCTAGTTGTAGGATGAAGTGCCTTTGAGTTTGTGTTGAACTTTACTAAAATACTTGAGGGGAGATGATGGCCTCGTGGTATAAGTGCTAGACTATTAATCCTGGAAACTCTGGTAATGTTTTGGGGATCCAGGTTCAAATCTCACCATGGCAATATTAAGAGTCTAATGATAATTGTGAATCCATTGTTGGGGAAAAACCCATCTGGTTAACTAATGTCCTTTAGGGGAGGAAACTGCCATCCTTACCTGGTTTGCCTACATGTGACTCCAGACCCTCAGAAATGTGGTCGACACTTAACTGCCCTCTGGGCAATTAGGGATGGGCAATAAATGCTAGCCTAGCCAGTGACACCCTCATCACATGAATGAATTTTTTAAAAACTTCAGCAACCCAAGAACAGAAATGTGAGTGTCATCCTCACTTGGTTCCGCTGATTATTTACTTATCTTTAGAATTATACAATACCCTTTGGCCCTTCATGTCTGTGCTGACCTATCTGTTAATCCCACTTTCCAGCATTTGACCCATACCCTATGGCCCATCCATATCCTCTTTACTCTATTACCCTCCCAGGCAGTGCATTCCAGGTTCTCACCACCTTCTGGGTGAAAATAAAATTCTTAAAATCCCCTTTAAACCACCCTTCTCCTTATATATATGCCCCGTCATTTATGACCCCTCATCTATGCAGCTTCCTAACAACCCTGTCCATGGTCCTTATAATCTTTCACACCTCAATCAGATCCCTCCCTCAGCTTTCTCTGCTATAAAGAAAACAACCCAAACAACAATTGTAGCGATGGCTCTGCATCATTATACTCAAGAAGCTTGACACCATCCAGGACATGGCAGCCCGCTTGATTGGTACCTCACCCACAAACATCTACTCCCTCCACCACTGACGGCCTTAGACAGCACCTTCCAAACCCACGACCACTTTCATCCAGAAGGACAAAGGCAGCAGACACGTGAGAACACCACCAACTGCAATTTTCTCTCCAAGCCACCCAACATCCTGACTTTGAAATACATCACCGTTCCTTCACTGTTGCTGGCTCAAAATCCTGGAATTCCCTTCTTAAGGGCATTTTGGGTCAACCCACAGCAGGGGGACTGCAGCGGCTCAAGACAACAGCTCACCACCACCTTCTCAAGGGCAACTAGGGACAGGCAATAAATGCTGGCCACCCAGTGATGCCCACATCCCACGAATGAATGGGATAGCAAAACCTCAGGACCTTGCTGTGGATAAACAGCAAAATATAATTTCCACTGCGATTTATGGTTTGGTTCCATTTTTGGTTATTGATTTGGTTAATTTGCGGCTTATATTAGTATAAGCACTTCCAATTTTAATCACTTTACCATTGGATGGCCATGTCTTCGGCTGGCTAGGCCCCACGTTCTTGTTCTCTTCCTCTTTTCCTATCGCTCCTGCTTTAAGGCATTCCTTAAAACCAAACTCTTTGAACAAGTTCTGGGCCATATGTCTTAATATCTCTTTATGTGTCACAGTATCAAATTTTGTTTGAGAACAGTCCTGTCACACACCTTGCTGCAGCCGAACCTGGACACTTGACTAACTTCACATTAAGAACTTGGAGAGCTTCCACCAGCAGTGACTCGGTCAAATCCTGTGGAGCAAATGGTAGGACTACCAGAGGATCTATATGTATCAGCATCAGAGCCTTGCTCCAGAGGAACCAACTCCAACTGTGTTTGGATGCCTCATAACAGTGTCCTCTCAGGCTCTCTACTTCGAGCTCTGTTAACCAATGCTAAAGACTGACCAAAGGAAATGGTATAAGTCCACGCCTAATGTCACCCTAAAAGATGGAAGCATTGAGTGGGAGGAGAAACCTGCCAACTGCTTGTATAGCACTTGCAGATCTATCAAGGCAACGGGCATCCTTAAGGCTCGGCAACTCCTTCATGAGCTGGAGCAGCAATGGCAGAGGAAAGAAAACGATGCCAAATTAGTGCTGCAAATTCCACTTCCTCATGCAACGCTGTGCCTTGCCAAATGCAGAAAATCCTGTGGATCCAAAATTGGCCTCCTCAGTTATCCAACCTGACAGATTCCAAGGGACTACTGATGTTTACAAAGTGCTTTAGGACATTTCACTCTACTACTGATGCTAGATAAATGCAAATTATTGTCAATATAGTAAGTGAGCCTTATCATTGCCAAGGAAACCTTACTGTCCATAACCTCACAGTTGGTGCCATTTCCCTCTCCAGCCACTATCTAAGGCTGAACCAGACTTGATGTTCTTTTAACCATCAAAAGTTGATCTACCCCCAGATCTTTGTTCCCCATTTCAACATTTATCTTGCCAGTCTTCTCTTCTTTGCCTTCAGTAAACTTCAGTTCATCCAACACGTAAATTGTTTATACCCTTGTCTGCAGGAAGTCCCACTTGTCTTGTATGCTTTTCTTATTCAAGTTACATTGGCTCCCTGTCCCCAATTTAGAAATATACTTCCACAAAGCCCCCTACCACTCTACTCCCATCTTTCATCTTCTGCAAGAACTTTCATAAAGTTTATTTTTTGACCAAGCTTACCATCATTATGGCTGGCACGGGGGCTCAGTGGTTAGCACTGCTCCCTCAGTGCAGGGTCCTGGGTTCAATCCTACCCTTGGGCGACTGTCTGCATGGGTCTGCTCCAGTTTCCTCTCTCAGTCAAAAGATGTGCAAGCTTCGGCACAACATCGTGGGCTGAAGGGCCTGTACTGTGCTGCACTGTTCTATGTTCTAAGTTAGCTGGACAGGCCATGTTAAACTGCCAATTGTGTGCAGGCTAAGTGGGTTAGCGATTGGAAGTGCAGGGTTATAGGGTAGGGGTTTGGGTCTGGGTGGGATGCTCTTTGGAGGGTCAGCGTGGACATGATGGGCTGAAAGGCCAGCTTCCACCTATCGGGATTCCATGATCACTCTTCCTAATATCTTCGTCTTACCTCAACATTCTTATTTTCTTTGCACCTTTATGAAGGGCATTGGCAACTTTTTCCCTAGGTTGATGATGCTAAATAAATGCAAGTTGTTGTTTGCTCATTTGCACTTTTTAGGAGAAATTTTGTATTTTGTAAAAGAAAAGTTGGGATTTAAAAAAATGCATTTTGCTTACATTGCTCCAATAGAAACAAATATTTCATCCATTTAACACACAATGCTTCCTGAGGGAGATGTGAGCAATGTGGGGAAGGGTTCTCAACTTTATGAAGGATTGTGTACATCTGGATGGAATGAGGGGCCGGGTTGATTCCCCCTGAGCACTACATGTAGAAGACCCCCTGGAGAAGTGGTTCAGTAGCCAGTCACTAGGAGGTGGACAGCCAGAGTTTGGTGACTGCACCCATCATATTCTGAGGGACAAAAATGATATTTGGTGCATTGCCCCGAGCAATGAGCTCAACTCTGTGGGTTTGAAGCACATTAAAGCTCCAAGTAATGGCGCAATGCCACCAAGAAGACAGTGAGAATTAATAGAGAGAGAGAGAAAGAGTATCAATTTTGAACTTGATCTCATTGAGATAGAAGTGTAATAAGATGGATAGCTCATTCCAAGAGTTCGCAGAGGTATAATGGGACAAACAGCCTCCTTCTGTGCTGTAAGGTTCTATGATACAGTGTAGTAAATATTTAAAGTTTTGGCAAAGATCTGTAGCTCGGGTTGTGGGTGAAGTTGTTGAGCTGGTCGCTGAGCTGGCTTGTTCTCGTTCAGATGTTTCATTACCATGCTAGGTGACATCATCAGTGGAGCCTCCGATGAAGCGATGTTATTCTACTCCGTTTGGAATTTATACTGTCTGGTCCGTTATGGTGAGTAGTGTCATTTCTGGTTTTGATCTGTATGGATTTGTATATGGGGTCCAATTCTATGTGTTTGTCGATTGAAGTATGGGTGAAGAACCATGCCTCTAGGAATTCCTGTGCATATCTATGTTTGGCTTGGGCTACTATGGTTACTTTGTCCCAGTTAAATCGATGGCCTTTATTGTCTGAATGTACCGATATTAAGGAGAGCTCATCATGCCATTTTGCTGCTAGCTGATGTTCATGTAGTTTGATGGCTAGTTTCCTTCCTGTCTTTCCGATGTAATGTTTGTGGCAGTCATTGCATGGTATTTTGTCAACCGTGTTCATTCTGCATGTTGTGGGAATGGGTCTTTAATCCTTGTGTTTGTCGTAGCTGGCTGTGGGCTTGTGGGCCACCATGATTCTTAGTGGTCTTAGGAGTCTCGTTGTCAGTTCCGATATGTTCTTGATGTTGTAAATGTTTTGCATAAAACATGTAACAAGTGTAAGTCAGATATATCCATCTGATATCACTGGGAAACGTTGATTGTGAGAGCTATTGGCTTATTGTATAAACACAAGAGGCTCTTAATGTCAAATAAAAACTGAAATAACTGTGGATACTGTAAGTCAGGAACAAAAACAGAAGCTGCTGGAAAAGCTCAGCAGGTCTGGCAGCATCTGTGAAGATAAAATCAGAGTTAACATTTCGGGTCTGGTGACCCTTCCTCAGAACTTTCTGAGGAAGGGTCACCGGTCCCGAAACGTTAACTCTGATTTTTTCTTCACATATGCTGCTAGATCTACTGAGTTTTTCCAGCAACTTTTGTTTTGGTTCTTAATGTCCTTCAGTTAGGGATGTCTGCCTCTCCTACTGAGTTGAACCACACTGAGGTTGATTCTGAAGTTACCTTACAAACGACCCTGTTGTACACAAGCAATGTTATGGGCTCCATACCTCTGTAGCGCAGTCAACAAATCCAACTGCAATTAAAAGTGAACTGTATATTTCTATTTATTCATTTATGAGCTGTGGGCATCACTGACTGGCCAGCATTTATTGCCCATCCATAGTTACTCTTGAGAAGGTGGTGGTGAGCTGCTTTTTTGAACCACTGCAGTCCACCTGCTGTAGGTTGACCCACAATGCCAGTAGGGAGGGAATTCCAGGATTTTGACCCAGCAGCAGTGAAGGAAAGTCAATATATTTCCAAGCCAGGATAGTGAGTGACTTGGAGAGGAACTTGCAGGTGTTGGTGCTCTGTTGTATCTGCTGCCCTTGTCCTCCTAGATGGAAGTGATCATGGGTTTGGAAGGTGTTCTCTGAGGATCATTGGTGAATTTCTGCAGTGCATCACTACACAGTATACACTGCTACTACTGAGCATCGATGATGGAGGGAGAGGATGTTTGTGGATGTGGTGCCAATCAAGCTAACTGCTTTGTCTTGGTGTCAACTTTCTTGAGTGTTGTTGGAGATCCACCCATCCAGGCAAGAGGGGAGTATTCCATCACACTCCTGACTTGTGCCTTGTAGATGGTGGACAGGCTTTGGGGAGTCAGGAGGTGAGTTACTTGCTACAGTATTCTTAGTTTTTGACCTGCTCGAGGAGCCACTGTTGAGTTTCTGGTCAACTGTAATCCCATGGATGTTGATATTGGGGGATTCAGTGAAAAGTACCACTTTGAATGTCAAGACGCAGTGGTTAGATTGTCTCTTTTTAGAGATGATCATTGCCTGGCATTTGTGTGGCATGAATATTACTTGCCACTTGTCAGCCCAAGCCTAGATATTGTCTAGATCTTGTTGCATTTGAACCTGGGCTGCTTCAGTGTCTGAGGAGTCACAAATGGTACTGAACATTGTGCAACCATCAGTGAACATCCCCACTTCTGACGTTATGACCAATTAAGCTTTTTTAATTACAATGGCCATCGTATCATTTGAATGGATTGCTGTCAGTATTATGAATAGGAAACTATATCCATTGGGATCCATTCATTTTACAAATGTTGGATAAAAACATTTATAACATCATTTTACTTTTGTTTTCCTACTTCTTTCTCTATTGCTCCTCTCTTGTGATTCATAGAATCATAGAATCTATACAGTGTGGAAACAGGCCATTCAGTCCATCGAGTCCACACTGTTCCTCTGAAGATTATTTTACCCAGATCTGCCCCCCTCACCCTATCCCTATTACCCTGCATTTCCCATGTCTAATCCACCTAACTGGCACATTGCCAGACAAAAAGGGATAATTTAGCATGGCCAATCCACCTAACTTTGGATTCCTGACTGATTCTGTCATATGGTTGCAATAGTATAATCAACCTGTTCCAGACTGAATACTAACTTTTCAGAGCAGGTTGCTGAAATAACTGCACAGAGACCGGTTTCCCACCACCAAGTCACCCTTTATTTACATGTGCACAGTATACTGGCTATGAGTGAGTCCCTGAAGTCTGGAGACTCTCTGAATCCCCTGTTTATATTGGTCAGCCAGGGCTCCCTGATTGGCTCAGGTCAACAACCCCAGTAAAGGATCTCATTGTCAATGAGATCCATCTGGTTCCAATCACTACAGTCACATTAGGCGACAAATGCAGCATCCCACTTAACATTGTAAAAAGAGGTCACCTTGATTAAACGCCTATCAGCTAAAACTGTCTGATGAACTGTTAATGTTGGACAATGCAACTAATGCTACACATAACCATTTTTGTTGTCTTCTTTCCTTTGATGTGGCATGTTGATACACTTGTTAAAAAAAATAACATTGTGACTTTGGAGATAGCAAGAACTGCAGATGCTGAGGTCAGAGACAACACAGTGTGGAGTTGGAGGAACACAGCAGGCCAGGCAGCGTCAGAGGAGCAGGAAAGAAGGTCCTGACCTGAAACGTCAACTTTCCTGCTCCTCTGATACTGCCTGGCACCTTGTGACCTTGACTTTATAAGTAGAGGCATTGAGTGCAAAAGTAAGGAAGTGTTGCTAAACCTTTATAAACCACTGATTATGCCTCATTTGGTGGAGGGAGGTTGGTTGGCTCAAGTAGTTAGACAGCTCAGTTAGTTAGATCGTTCATATGTGGTTTAGAATTGCCCCAGCCATGTAGGTTCGATTTCCTTATTCTGGGGTCTGTCTCCTTGGACTACCCTCCAGCAAAATCATGGCATGAGCAACCCTCAAATTTTACTCCTGTACCTCAGTTGGAAAGTACTATGTTCAGTTCTGGGTACCACTCTGTAGCAAGCTTGTGAAGCCCTTAGAGAGGATGCAGAGGAAATTTACCAGAATGCAGCAAGAGATGGGCGAATTTCACTTATAAAGAGAGACTTGAGTAACATGGAAGCATAAAACATTGGAGCAGATGCAGGGCACTCCACGTTTCAAGCCTTCTCTGCCATTCAATATGATCATGGCTCATCATTCAACTCAGTAACCCGCTTCCACTCTCTCCCTATACTCTGTGCAACAGGGATTATAATTCTAGATTTACAAAAATGAAACCTGGACATCAGAGGTTATGTTATGCAGAGAGATTATACAAATTAGATCTGTTTACTCTAGAATTTAGAAGGGATCGGGGCGATCTGATTGAAGTCTTCAAGATATTAACAGGAAAAGACAGGGTAGAGAAAGATACACTATTTCCACTGGACGGGGATTCTAGAACTATTACCATAGTCTGAGAATTAGGGCCAGACCCTTCGGGAGAGATATTGGGAAGCACTTTTACACACACAGGGTGGTAGAAACTTGGAACACTCTTTCAAAATGGATACAATGTCACTTGTTAATTTAAATCTGAGATAAAATTTTGTAGAGCAAAGGTATTAAGGGATATGGGCCAAAGTCAGGTGTATGGAGTTAGCCTCAGATTAGCCATGATCTCATGAATGGCAGTGTAGGCTTGAGGGGCTGAATGGCCTACCCCTGTTCTTATGTTCCTACGTATATCTAACTTCTTCTTGAAAACATTCAATGTTTTGGCCTCAATCAGTTTCTGTGGCAGAGAATTCCACTGCTCACCACTCTCTGAGTGAAGAAATTTCTTCTCATCTCAGTCCTAAATGGGCTACCCTGTACCTTTAGACTGTGACTCCTGGTTCTGGACTCCCTGGGCATTTGGAACGCTCTTCCTGTCGTAACCCTGTCTACTCCTGTTAGAATTTTATAGATTGTTTTTGTGAGATCCCCCGTCAATCTTCTAAACTCCAGTGAATTCAATCTTAACCTAATCCTCTCCTCATACGTTAGCCATGCCATCTTAGGAGTCAGTCTGTAAAGATTTGTTGTATCCCTCCATAGGCAGAACATCCTTCCTCAGATAAAGAGACCAAAATTGCACACAGTATTCTAGGTGTGTTCGCACCAAGGCTCTGTACAATTGCAGCAAAACACCCCTGCTCCTGTACCTGAACCTTCTCACTACGAAGGCTAAAATACCATATGCCTTCTTCACTGCCTGCTGCCCTGCAAACTTACCTTCAATGACTGGTGTATGAGGACACCCATGTGGTGAAGCTTAGATACTTCAGGTTAGAAAAGGTTAAAGGAAGATTTGATGCGGGTGTTCAAAATTTTGAGGGAGTTTTACTAGAGGGAGAAACTATCTCCATTGGTAAAAGAATCAATGAATTAAGATAGTTAACAAAAGAATGACGAGGAGAATTTTTATTATGTCTTTAGAAACTGCAATGCTCTTCCTGAAAGGGTGGAAGCAGATCAAATAATATTGAAAAGTGCATTGGATAAATCCTTGAGCAGCAGAATGTGCAGCAGGGGAATTGAGACTCTGTGGATTGTTGGTATAGTTCTCCAGAGAGCTGGCACTGATATGCTGGACTGTTTTCTGATAAGGCTGAGTGAAAATCCATACAAGACATCAGAGTATGTAATAATGGGACAATCCCAACTCGTTGGTTTTCCAGATGATCAACGTCACAATCACAAGATCCGCCATGGACCCAAATGGGTTAATTTTTAAACATTCTGCATGAAATAATTCTGTTAGGAAAAACACATTTTCAGTTTTATTGTCTGTAGTGAGGCTGATCAGAATGCTGTTTGTTGCTATCCAGCTGGACTTAGCTCTTGGAAGAACTATTGTACATCATAAAGAGATGATGGTGGTTCTTATCTTCATGTCCATGCACTTGTCAAGAACATGCATTGGAAATAAAATAAATAAAACAGGTTGAAAGTCTTTCGTATTTCAAGTTTACTTTTTAAAGTGCTACAGATCCAAAAAAAACTGTCATGGTTTTAGTATAGTTTCTGTACAGCAGGCCCATCGGATTCTGAACACACACACACACACACACACACACACACACACAGACACACACTCACACAGACACACACTCACACACACACACA
>NC_063347.1:12359108-12388263 GCF_021869965.1 Rhincodon typus
ACACACACACACACACACACACACACGAGGTTGATGTGCAAGGGCCGATGTCAAAACACAGCCAGGAGCAGATTGACAGACCGGTATCTGAACACTGAGTGCAGGCACTGCGAATGAGGTCCCTTGCATCTTTGCTGAAAATATTGACATCAGTGCGAACTGAGAAATTGTGCTTTATGCACACACTGACCTTTTTGCTAAAATTATACACCAGTGAAATTTCTCCTGTCCCTTTCTACAGTGCTTCATATTTTTATTAGAGTATACCGCAATGCAGCTGGTGTCCAATGGCCAACTTTGGGACTGATTTTGGGAGGTCTTTATAAGTAGGTGGTCTCTAACTCAGAGTATTTGTGCCCAATGCAGGTATTAAGTGGTGGGGTTGAGATGTAATAGTCATTAAATCTGACTCTCTAAGTTAGTAGAACTTTAAGCGAGGTTGGTTTCCCTGTTGCATCACACATAGTAATCAGAGCCTGTCGTGAAAAGGTTTCAGCAAAATAAATACTCCTGCATGGGCTGTATAACTCTATAGTGCAATGAGCAAAGCCAACTGCTTGATATGTGAGCTGTAATCTTCCCAATTGCAATGGTCATTACATCATTCAAATGGGTTGCCTTTAGTATTATAAATGGAAGAACATATCCGTTGGAAACCATCCATGTCACAAATGTTGAATAAAAGTACTTATAATATCATTTTACTCTTGCTTTCCTGTGCTTCTCTTCTTTCCTCCTCTCTTGGACGTCCTGACTGATGCTAGCTTATGGTTCCAATAATGTCATCAACTTGTCAGTTTCCCACTCAATGGAGTATCCAATGGCGAACAGCATCAGAGCCAACCCTAAACTGTTCCCTCCCTGTGGCACATGAGCATCCTTCAGTGAGGGATATTGAATAAGGATCAAGAGAAGACAGGAACAGATGGATGCTATTTAGTTCTGCAAGTCTGTTCCAGCCCTCAGTGTGTTTGTCACCTATCTACAACATAACTGCATATATCCATCTTTGTCCCATGTTTTCTGATATGTTTGATTGACAGATCTATGATTTAAAATGATGATTTGACCTAGCATCAATTGACATTTCTGGAAGAAATGCCTCCCACCCCTTTGTGTCTTTTGTACCCTTACTCCTGAAAGATCTGGTTCTAATTTTTAGCCAATGTGCCCTTGACTCAGAACTCCCAATTAGCAGAGATTATTTCATCCCTTTATGACCTACAATATGTTGATCAATCACCTCTGAACCTGCCAAGGAATACAACCCTAGTTTGTAAAATCTCTCTGTGAAAGTTAACCCTTAGTGTCCTGGTAGCATTCTAGTTTCCCTCTGTCGCCTTTATTACAATTGCTGTAGAAACCAACAACTTTTAAGAAGAGATTCTAACTTGCAGTTTCTAGCTGTAAGAATGACCCAGGAAGATTTTACATTCTAAAACTTAAATCATAATAAATGATTGAAAAAGAAATACTATTGACTAAATACTATTTCCTTTTTGTAGTTAACTTATAGAGTCATAGAATCAAACAGCGCAGAAACTGACCCTTCCATTCAACCAGTCAATGCCAACCATAATCCTAAATTAAACCAGTCCCACCTGTCTGTTCTTGGTCCATATCCCTCCAAACCTTTCTTATTTACGTACTTATCCAAATGTCTTTTAAACATTGTGACTGGACCTGCATCTACCACTTCCCCTGGAAGTTCATTCCACATACGAACCACACTATGTGTAATAAAGTTACCCCTCGTGTCCTTTTTAAATCTTTATCCTCTCACCTTAAAAATATGCCCCCTAATCTTAAAATCCTCTACCTTAGGGAAAAGACACCTGCCATTCACCTTATCTAAACCTTTTATAAACCTCTGTAAGGTCACCCCTCAATCTCCTATGCTCCAGTGAAAAAAGTCCCAGCCTATTCTTAAAACTCAAACCATGTTGAATCTTGGTGGTGAATCTTTTCTGAACCCTCTCCTGTTTAATAATATCCTTCCTATAACAGGTTGACTTGAACCAAATGCAGTACTCCAGAAGAGGCCTCACCAACGTACTGTGCAATCTAACATAACTTCCTAACCCTTATACTCAATTATACTTTAACCCACAGAAAGTGAAGTTCCCATTTTATACTTATCACCCACTTCATTATTCGTGAGATTTACAGTCTCTTTAGGAAACAGTCCACCATTACCCCCAGCTTCAAATGAGTTCCTCTATCCACATTCTGTTAAATAGTAAGTTTGTGACCATCTATGGTTGTCTCAGTTTTCCGAGAGTTTCTACATCTAATGCCACCATAAATCCAGTTCGGCTACGCCAGGATGAAACATCCTGTATCTTGACATGGTTGCTGGATGTGTCTCTTCAATTATATACTGTCTCCCTCCAAAGGTCAAGCAGCTTTTTCC
This sequence comes from Rhincodon typus, assembly GCF_021869965.1. Lineage (NCBI taxonomy): Eukaryota > Metazoa > Chordata > Chondrichthyes > Orectolobiformes > Rhincodontidae > Rhincodon > Rhincodon typus. The sequence continues at coordinate 12,361,522 of NC_063347.1, forward strand.
ATGGCAGACTGGACAGAGTCTACTTTCTGTCTGAGATATCTTGTGATTTTAGGGAAGCTGCTGTAACCTTCTTGTAAGTGTAGTCTTCCTCTGCTCTCATGGCAACATGAATCACATTAAGCTTATATCTAGGTAGAAATGTTAATTACCTCCTTGAGACCCCATCTTTTCATCTTAGAAATAACAGGATGGTTTGCAGAACAATTGTTTACAGTTTCAGACCTGCAACACCTTTTTGGGAGATTCAGAGTCTGCCTATTCTAAACTCAGAGATTGCTGTCATGGCCTCCAAGTGTAAAAACTGACCTCCCATCTAATCTTCACTCTCTATTAAACAGGCCATACAGGTTTATTGTCAGGCACACTTCAGAACAGGTCACAAAGCCTCATCATTTACTGTCAATGCAAAGATACAGTTCCAAATAATAATAATCTTAATAACCTCCAAATTATAATACCGTTAAATAGCAGGGTGACGTGTAATTTTCCAATCTACAGGAATGGTGCCCAAGTGGGGGAACTTTGGATGTTTATAGTTAGGGCATCTCCAATGTTGTCGTCTAATTTACGTAAACACCTGAGCTAGAAACTGTCTGGTGCTGGGGACTCATCAGACTCTAATCTTGTCACTTTCTTCATTACTGATGTTTTGTTTACATTAGTTTTGGTGATTCACTGATCCTGATTTAATATTAGTTTCCTTGGTCTGATATACCAACCTCATTCTCTAGCATAAATACTGAGGCAAAGTAATTATTTCAAATACCAACCATTTCCTGTTTTTACTGATAATACCACTTTCATTGATATTATCAGATTTCAAAGGGCCCACATTGTTCCTGACTGCTTATTTTTTTCTGAATATAATCACAAACAACTTTTGCATTGATTTTGATATCCTTTGCAAGTTTTTGTCATGCTCTTCTTTTGCAATCTGTTTTGTCATCCTTTGCTGTTCTTTGTATTTTTCCCATTTATCAGAAGCTGTACCACGTGGACTGGTTGGACCGAACGGTCTGTTTCCATGCTGTATGACTCTATGACTGAGACTGTACGTATGCATTTTTAATTTTATGTTGAATCTTATCTCTTTAGTTCTCCATGGCCTTTTTTTTTGGCAAGAGGAGCTCATACCCCTTAAGGATATATAATGATTCTATATCACATTAAATTCCTTTTTGAACAACTTTCACTGATTTTCCACCATCTTACCCATTACCAGATTTGTTCAGTTTGCTGTGAACTACATCTCTCCCATTACAGTTAGTGCAACCATTTCAATATGACAGACTTATAAGCTTATTGTTTTAGTGTGTTACAATTCAATGTGGCTCCCATGATAAACAGTCAAACTTGTATTGGGGAAACCTTAATTTCAAAACTGACATGTTTGGAGATAATGGTAGTCAGGCATTGGAGATTTATACATCTTCCGCTTAAGTGCGCTCAGTCTGACTTGTAACCAAATGCTGTTTGGATACATTCCCAGTATTCAAGATCCCATTGTTTCTCTGGAGTGTGTGCTTGAACAGGGGAAAAGGTAAGCTGAACAGGGAGGAAAAAAAAAGTTCATGATATGCTGAATTTTATGAGTATCTACTGACTAGCTGGCCTTCTCAAATCCAAAGCAGCTGTGGGGCCTTTCACACAGCAGCCAAATCTACCTCTTATATCTTTCTATTCTTTCTTTCACTCTCTAACATAGGAATTGTCTTCAGACAGTGGTTTTTAATGGGTGTCTAAAACCTTCACTCGCATAGTCCCCTGACATTATTGCCAAATTGTTCAAAATTGGCATCAGGAATTACATTGCTCGCCTTTTTTTATTACTATTTCATCATCTGTTGGCCATCCCTAACTGCCTTTGAACTGAGTAGCTTGCAAAATCATTTCAGAGGGCAATTCAGAGTGAACTGCAGTTATGTTGTCCACACAGGGTAAAGATGGCAGATTTCCATCCTTTAAGAACAAGGATGAACCCAATGGGTTTTAACAGCAATCAATGAAAATTCTCAACATCACCATCGCTGAGACTAGCTTTCAATTCCAGGTTTATTAATCCGTTGAGTTTAAATCCAACCAGCTACCAAAGTGGGATTTGAACCCATGTTTTCAGAACAAGAGCCTGGGTCTTGTTGATTACTTGTCTAGTGACAGCACCACTACACCACTGTCTCCCTCAAGACAAGCTCTTTGGAGTGACTTGTTCCTGGAAATGAAAGCGAGCTGTACAAATAGAAATATTTGTTTTTTAGTTATCGCTGTGAGTTTTGTGAGGAAGTGAATTGCTCTTTTCTGTCTCCTCCCCTCATTCTTCAAATGTCTGAAACATTTCACACATTAGTTCTTTTTCTCCAAAACGCCCCATGTTGCAAAGTTTTGCAAATTTTTGCCCCAGCCTGGAGTTTTGGTCCCAACAAGAGCTGGTCAGAAAAGCAATACTGTAGTTTTGCTGCCAGACTTTACAAAAGACATTCGACAAAATTTCAAAATTTCCCACAGACATAAATTACAATTCAGTAAAGTTACATTATTAACCTGCTCCTATGATTTTTACCCCATGTCATGTATTTGCTTGCTTTGAAAGAATTAAAAGAAACTGTCAAGGTAGCCAGAGGACCATTTAGTTTACCATAGAATCCCGACAGTGTGGAAACAGGTCATTCAGCCCATCAAGTCCACAGCAACCATCCAAAGAGCATCCCACAAGACACACTCCTAACTTATCCCTGTAGCCCTGCATTCCCCATGGCTAATCCACCTAGCCTCTACATACCTGCACAATGCAGGGCAATTTAGCATGGTCCATCCACTGAACCTGCACATCTTTGGACTGTGGGAGGAAACCCATGCAGACACATGAACAATGTGCAAACTCCAAACAGAGAGTTGCCTGAGGGTGGAATTGAACCTGGGTCTCTGGCACTGTGAGGTAGCAGTGCTAGCCACTGTGCCACCCCATGAAGCTTATCCCTTCAAAATTCCTTCTCATCAACATCCAAATACATTGTTAACTCCCTTAATTCCTGTGTGTCAAGCTCTTACCTAATAGAACATTTGAAATGTTTCACTTTTTAATGAAAAAAAAGTCTCAGATACTTCAACATGAAAACAAACTAGTAGCACCTAAGATTGCATCTCCTCTGATAAACAAAATAATACTCTTTTTAATACTGGGTGAAAATTCATTATTCTGGGATCGACAAGTGGGAAAGGGGTTGGAATGGGCCCTATCACCCTCTCTCATCCCCATGGAAATTACTTTTAATGCTGGAACTGTGCCAGAATGTGTTCCAGGTGTAGTGATGAAGTGGAATAGGCATCGTCGTAGCCCCCAACTCACGTTCTCAAGGAAAAATCAATTTTAGGGTTGACTGATGAAGTTGGTGATGAGTTTTGAACTTGGCACTTCTTTATATTGGAAAACCTAGAGACCAGGAATCAAGGTGATCAATAAAACACAAAGGTGTGTATTTTTTTTCTATAGTAGCCTCCTATGAAGTCCTCAGGCAAGCATGCTTTCTGGTTAGCCTGTAGCTGCCCTTGCATTCCATCCTCACATTTCCTGGCACAAAAGATGGACTTACAATGTAAGTGTAACCTGACAATACTCATGAAACAGCTTAATATTTCTGGTGAGTATTTCAGTCCATTGTGAGGGAAGAATAATATTTACTTTGCCTCACCAAATCACTCCAGAAGAGGTTTGATTTAAAATAGATTAAATGGAGCAAGTGCCTCTTTGCAAGCAAGACAGGAAAAGTCACAATGTTTCTTAACTATGTGACAATCAATAGGAAATTAATAACAATAACTTTATTACAATGGTGTTAGGCATGATAATACAAAGAACATTGCAGCACAGGAGTAGGCCCTTTGGCCTATCACATTTTATTCAACACCAGTTCCACAGACATTTCGCAATAAACTTCCAGTCTTTACAGATTGAATTTTCACACAGCTGGGGAGACTAAGCAGACAATTAAAATCAGTGAGTGAGACTCCATTCGGGGATTCCCGCTCCAAATCCCAGCTCCACCAATTTCCGTCAAGCTGCCTTATATATTTTTGTCTCAGAGCCCAGACATCATCTAGTCCATAGTCCATTGAAACAACTGCTTATTTATTGCTTATTTGGCAGCTTTTTCCCATAGATCGATTTTCTCAATTGCTCAGTGTTTATTTACGCAAAATAAAGTGATGTCCGTGATTCTGCTACAGATACTATAAAAATGCCATTGTCTGATACTTTATATGGTGGTAGGAACAGCTTTTTAAAGGAAGTTATGAATAAATAAATGTTGTTTAAAGGTTTTCCACACATGCCATTGCTACCATGGGGTTCAGGTTGGGATGGAGGGTATGAAAGTTTATCGGGATGTGTCAGAGGGCGAGTGAGAGGGTGTAAGTGGTAAGGGCTGGAGGGCCTATTATTAAATAAAGCAACTGGGACGAAGTCCCAATGTACTGAAGCAGACCCTCTAACTATCCTGATTAGTCACTCAGCTACCCCTTTAGCTGGGAGTTGCAGACCCACAACTGCCCCAAGACAGACAGGGAATCTGAAGTTTGCAGGCAACCCAAACCGAAAACTTTCCGACTCCTTCTATCTGCCGAAATTCACCTCCACATTTCCTAGAGATGGCGATCAGGCAGGCTCAGTGCAATGGGGATGTTCACATAAGCAAAACAAAACAGGGAGAATGTACAGAGTGTTAGCCAACAGCGAGTTCAATCAACAAGTGGCTTCCTTATAAGGACAGCTATCTATTTTGGTGACTATCAACTCTGAAGTAATGACAGGATAATTTTGGTCAATGAAGGTCACCAGCATTTCTCATTGGCACACGTCTATCTTTACTGTGTTACTGTACTGTTTGTTATGAATGGAATTGATGGACCGGATTCACAACACTGAGAATATTGTAAACCATGTTAGCTTAGGGGCTAACATTGTGAGTTGAATTATTTTCTGTCAGGATTCCACTGCTTCCTCTTGGTGGTCTCTCGATGACAAGTAACTAGAACATTGTATCTTTTATGAATGTTCTATAATGACAACAGATTATAAAGAAACTGAAGCTGATTATTGACATCTCCAAATGTTGCTGAGGGGCTGACAAATGAAAGTTGCTTTCCTCTTCAAGCTCTCCCAGAAAGAAAATGGAATTCAGGTGATGTATCTTCATCTTATTGTATGTGTTCCTCATGTTTGGCAAAGACGTGGTATCATTTCCTCCTTTACCAACATCTGTTCGAGAAAGTTTCATTATTTTCCTCTCTGCTGCAAGCTATTTGTGATGTAACACTTACATCATATGTACCACGCCTCAAGTTGTGGGATAGTCTGATATACACCCATCTCTGCAACACTTTCTAAAGCAGTTCAGAACTGTTCTGAGGAAGGATCACTGGACCCGAAGCATTAACTCTGTTTTCTCCTCCACAGATGCTGCCAGACCTGCTGAGCTTTTCCAGCAACTTTGTTTTTGTTCCTGATTTACAGCATCCGCAGTTCTTTTGGTTTTTATGCTCCTCATTATTGTCATTTTGAGACACTGTATAACAGACTTATTGCATATTCAGAAATAGATGTGATATACATTATACAGCCTGATTTATCCAACATCCCATATGAGTAAGCTCTGATGTTTCCCTTACCCATGTCTATTAGGGCTTAAGATACAATAACAATTAGATACCTACTTTTATTATTTTGCTAAACTCCAGATCCCTGAGTGTTTTATTGCGATACACCTCACACCCAATGCTCTATGGCCAGATCTTGACCTATCAGACATGACAAGCCACCCAATCAACGTTCTTTTCTCAGGCCATGTATATTATTGTTCCCTTTGAAATTTGGCTTTTTGCCATGCTCTTCTGATGAGGGCAAGGCGAAAAGCTTTGACAGCATGCATTTTTAGAGCCATACAGTTAAACAACACGGAAACAGACCCTCCGATCCAACTCGTCCATGCTGATCAGGTTTCCCAAACTAAACTAGTCCCATTTGCCTGTTTTTGGCCTATGTCCCTCTAAACCTTGTCTTTTCATGTATCTGTCCAAATGTCTTTTAAATGTTATAATTGTACCTGCACCTATCTGCCTCTTCCTCTGGAAGTTCATCCCATATATGCACCAACCTCTGTGTGAAAAAAATTGCATCTCAAGTCCCTTTTAAATCTTTCTCCTCCCACCCTAAACATATGCCCTCTAGTTTTGAACTCCCCTACCCTAGGGAAAAGACGTTGGCTATTCATCTTATCTATGCCCCTCATGATTTTATAAACCTCGATAAAATCACCCCTCAACTCCCTATACTCCAGTGAAAAAAGCCCCTTAACTGTGTAAGTCCTGCCCTAGTTAGTCTTATCAAAACGCAACACCTCACATTTACCTAAAATAAACTCCATCTGCCCCTCCTCAAACTATTGGCCCATCTGATCTAGGTCCCGTTGTACTGAATAAAATATAATTCTGATACACCCCACATCCCTCACTATTATGCCCAGTTATACACTATACTCCTATAACAATGCTCTGATACACTCCACATTTGATTAAAAAACACATTCTAATTTCTACATCCTCCCACGTGTTTCCATTTTTATGACTCTTTCATGAGTAGAGAGCCTTTTCAAAATTTTTTGTGGAATTGATTTTCTTTCTCACAATAAATTCACTGTTGCCTTCTAATTGTAAGGTGATTGCTGTTGACGGTATACTGCCCTTATGCATGTATCACTCTCCATATGCAAATTGGGATACACTATAATTGCCAGTGGGTCATGCCAGTACTGTGGTGCTAGGATGCTCATCACAGCGTCCCTGCAGTGATTGCAAGGGACGGCAAAATATATAGACTAGGTCATTCGCAGTTTGACTACATGAATGTTTACCATCTCTTTGGTTTGAACTGCAATGCCAAGAGACTGACTGATTTGTATTCAGATTGCTGCAACTGACTCACTCCTCCTAATGACAGAATACAATATTCACAAGCCTCCAATTCTACATAAGGAGACTGTGTATAGTGAGCAGTCAGTACTGTATAGTCACAGTTGCAAACAATCAGTGTAATCCAAATTTAAGGAGGTGAAGAGATATAAAAATCTACCTCCTGGTAAATTACTAGTGAGGATAAAAGTGTATGGAATTAGTGGAGGGATATCAAACTGTATTAAAAATTGCTTCAAAGAAAGAAGAGGTGGGTGTTGAGGTGTACGAATGGGTTTTAAATGTGGTAGGTAGAATTCAACACCAGTGAGAGGTGAAGCATTTTCATGAATAAAAGTAGCAGGGACGATACTCCAAATGAGGTTGGACTGTGTATTGGAAGAGCTAAGAAATTTGGAGTACATTGGAATTATTGGGAGCTGTGAATATATCCAGAGATTAAATGCTCCATTCTACTCTATCCCAGAGAATTGAGGGTGCTTCATTGTTGAATATACTGAAGGCTTCAATATATGTCGTTTAGTTCTCTCAGGGAATCGTGGATATGGGGAGTGATCAAGATCAGCCATGATTGCAAACAGGGGGATTGGCTTGATGAGCCATACAGGCTTATTCCTATTGCTGTTCCTGTTATTCTTGTACACAAGCTCACAGGTCATGGGGAACATTGTGATAAAGGACTCAAAAAAGGCAATGGAACTAAGCTCATTTGGCTGGATGGCTGGTTTGTCATGCAGAACAATGCCAATGGCATGGGGGCTCAATTCCCACATCAACTTCTCAGCTTTGACTGAAGCTTGGTGACCCTCAGGGTAATCCACCACCAGTCATCTCACTCTGATGAGTGAGCAGCCCTATGGTCATCTGGGACTATGGAAACTTTCCCTTGGTAGTAAGATTATATAGCCACTTGCGTCTGTTCTCTCCTTTATCAAGTGGTTGATCCTTGATGTCAAATCTGCTTTTCTCCCCAATCTGATATCCATTGCTTCCCTTAGAAATTCAAAAATCTATTGATTTCTTAGTCTTGAACATTTACAGAACTGAGTATCCACAGCCTTCTGGGTTAGATAATTACAAGGATTCATAACACTGAATAAATTTCTGCTCGTTACAGTCCAAAATCACAGCCCTCCTATCCTTATGCTACCTCCCCATTCTCCATCCAAGGGTAACCACATTTCACCTTCGGCACCATCAAGCTGTTTTTATATGTTTCAATGAAATCACCATCATTCTTTTTAATGCCAGAGATTAAATGCTCCATTCTACTGAATCCCTCTTCATAGGGCAAACCTCATACCTTAGGAATAAAGCTAATTATTCTTCATTTCACCAAGGTAGGTATATTCTGCCTTAGATACACAGACACTAACTGTACACAGTACTAAAGGCATGTCTTATAAAAACCCATTGTAGTTGAAGCAAGATTTTGTGACAGTACAGTGGCTCAGTGGTCAGCACTATTGCCTCACAGTGCCAGTGACCCGGATTTGATTCCACCCTTGGGCAACTGTTTGTGGGGAGTCTGCACATTTGCCCTGTGTTTGTGTGGGTATCCTCCAGATGCTGTTTTCCTCCCACAGTCCAAAGATGGGCTGGTTAGGTTAGGCCATGTTCAGGCATATGCTAGGTGGATTAGCTATGATGGGGTAGGAGTCTGGGTGGGATACTCTTTTGACGGTCAGTGTGGACCTGATTGTCTGAATGGCCTTCTTCCACACTGTAGGGATTCTATGAAGACTTTATTAGACTACCAACCTCCATACAGTAAAATGAAATGTACTGTTTGTCTTCCAAAATCATGGTTGCGCATGTATGTTAACTTGAAATGTGTCTTTGCATAAAGACACCAAGTCCTTCTGAACTAAAACCTTAAAGAGTTTCTCACCATTTAAAAACCATTCAGGTTCATTTTAAAGTTCATTTTAATCATTCTACAAAAATATGTCTCACTTATATGTAATCTTTCAACTTCGTGTCCAATCACTTCCATCACTTTGCAAACTCCATGTCCTTCGTCAGCTTACTTTTCCACCTTGCTTTGTACTGATGGACATCTTGATTACAGTGCACCAAGCCCCAAACATCTAAGCAATTAATATAATTTGTAAATAGCTCACACTTCAGCAACATGCTTAATATACAGCAGAGCAGCAGGCAAATTCACCACTGTCATCCCCAAAACACTTGAGAAATAACAATCATGGGAGACAGAACAGTTATAGGTTTATCAACAAAGGAATTTTTTTTATTATTCATTCACGGGATGAGGGCGTCGCTGGTTAGGCAGCATTTATTGCCCACCCCTAATTGCCCAGAAGCCAGTTAAGAGTCAACCATATTGCTGCGGGTCTTGAGTCACATGTAGGCCAGACCAGGAAAGGATGGCAGTTTCCCTACCTAAAGGACGTTAGTAAACCAGATGGGTTTTTCCAACAATCGACAATGGATTCACAGTTATCATTAGACTCTTAATTCCAGATATTTATTGAATTCAAATTCCACCATCTGCCATGGCAGGATTTGAACCCAGGTCCCCAGAACATTACCTGGGTCTCCGGATTAACAATCCAGCAATAATAACACTAAGCCATCGCCTCATACAAAGATAAATAGGAGCAGGAAATTATCGAATTGAGGGGATAATGAATTTCTTAAAAAATAAATCTGGAATCTCTGGTTTAAGTTTGGGTAAGTTCAAGAATTGCTACAATGTGAAAGATGCAGTGGATGCTATTGTAATGAACTCTGTGCCAATCGTTGAATTCGATCTGAGATTGAGATTTGCAATGCAATAAGTAAGGTTATTAAAATGTTCTAGCTTTGGGTATATGTAATGGAAATGCATTAACTGTGATCTCACTGTGATCAGGGCATCACAGTGGCTCAGTGGTTAGCACTACTGCCTCACAAGACCAGTGCCTTGGCTTTGATGCCACCCTTGGGCAATTCTGTGCAGTTGCACATTCTCCCCGTGTCTGCGTGGGTTTCCTCTGGGTGCTCCAGTTTTCTCCCACAGTCCAAAGATGTGCAGGTTAGGTGGATTGTCCATGCTAAATAGCCTATAGCGTCCATGGGTGCGCAGGCTAAGTGAATTAGCCATGAGAAATGCAGGGTTACAGGGATAGGGTAGGAAGATGTGTCTAAGTGTCTGGGTGATGCTCTTTGGAGGCTCAATGTAGACTCAATGATTGATTGATTTATTGTCACATATACCGAAATACTTTGAAAACTTGGTTTACAAGCAGTACAGGCAGATAACAGCAAGCAAAGGGCGTATGGATCAAAACGACTTATAGGCATACAGGTTACATTGCAGGTTACATTATTTGAGGCTAGAGTCCATTCAACAGTCTGATAACAGTCAGAAAAAAGCTGTTTCTGAATCTGCTTGTATGTAGGTTGAGCCTTCTGTTATCTTCTGCCTGAGGGAAGATGTTGTAGGAGGTTGTTACCTGGGTGCAATGGGTCTTTGACGATGTTGGCTGCCTTTCTGCGGCAGTGAGCCATGTAAATGGAGTCCATGGATGGAAGGTTGGCTTCTGTGATGGTCTGGGCTGTGCATACCACCATCTGTAGTTTCTTACGGTCCTGGGCAGAGCAGTTGCCATACCAGGCCGTTATGCACCCGGACAGTATGCTTTCAATGGTGCATCTGTAGAAGTTGGTGATGGACCTTATGGACATGCCAAATTTCCTGAGCCGCCTGAGGAAGAAGAAGCGTTGTTGCGCCTTCTTGACTGTCACATTTACATGGGAAGTCCAGGACAGGTTGTCAGTTATCGTCACTCCGAGAAACTTGATGCTCTTCACTCTCTCAACGTCAGTTCCGTTGATGTAGATGGGGCTGTGTTCTTTTGTTTCTTTGTGAAGTCAATGATCAGTTCTTTAGTTTTGCTGACGTTGAGAGACAGATTGTTTTCATTGCACAACATCACCAAGCCCTCTATCTCCCTTCTGTAGTTTGACTCGTTGTTGTTAGATATCCGTCCCACTATGGTGGTGTCGTCAGTGAACTTGTATATGGCGTTCGTTCGGGAATTTGGCAACACAGTGGTGGGTGTACAGGGAGTACAACAGGGGGCTGAGGACACATCCTTGCGGGGCTCCAGTGTTGAGTGTTATGGTGGAGGAAGTGCAGTTACCTATCCTCGCTGATTGTGATCTGTGGGTCAGAAAGCTGAGGATCCAGTTGCAGACAGCGGGGCTGAGACCAAGATGTCTCAGTTTTGAGAACAGTCTGGAGGAGACAATGATGTTGAAGGTGGAGCTGTAGTTAACAAGCAGGAGTCTGATGTAGGTGTCTTTATTGTCCAGATGTTCCAGGGATGAGTGCAGGACTAGGGATATGGCATCTTCTGTGAACCTGTTATGTTGGTAGGCAAATTGTAGGGGATTGAGGCAGGTTGGGAGACTGGAGTTGATGTGGGCCATGACCAGCCTCTTGAAGGCTTCATGATGGGCTGAATGGCCTGCTTCAACACTGTAGGGATTCTACGATATGATTTCACCAGTCTGTAGAAGATGCCTTTAGGGTAATGGCAATTTTGTGTAGAAATGTGTGTCAGTTATCCTGAAAGAAACTTCTGTTGCTACGTTATTTCTGTTGCCTTGTGTCAATTTAAATTATGGGATGTCTAGGAAATTAATGCTTTCCTTGTGTGTTGAAGTTTTAAGTTTAATTCAGCGTACTGATGACATGCTTTAATTATGCTTCTGTTTAAGACAAAATACCCAAAGGTGAACACATATACAAAAGCTACAGTACTGCACCATACAATAACTGAGTTAGGTGAGAATGAAAATCATGCTCTGGAAAATAAAAAGTTGCCCCCCGCAGAAACAAACCAAAAATGTAGCCCACGAGGAAATCTCAAGGAGAGCCCAAAACAAAGATATTCTGCTATCAACAAAAATAGAAATTGCTGGAGAAACTCCACAGATCTGACAATGTTTGTAGAGAGAAAACAGAGTTAACGTTTCAAGTCCAGTAACCCTTCTTCAGAACCGACAGCAGCTGGGAAAAGGTGTCATTTATGCTGATGACGGGGCACAGGGAGAGGAGGAAGGAATGAGTAGAGAGGTGGAGACAGATCCCAGAGAGAGAGAGAGAGAGAAATAAAGGTAGGCAAACAAAAGGATTGTTAATAGTAAACCAAGTAATAAGAGAAGCTCAGAGATAGTAAGAACTGCCACTGGTTGTAGAGACCCCAGAGCCCATTATAGAGACTCCTAAGCCCGTTTTAGAGATGACTGAGCCCGTTATAGAGACACCAGAGCTTGTTATAGAGAACCCTGAGCCTGTTATAGAGACCTTGGAGCCTGTTATAGAGACCCCTGAGCCCATTATAGAGACCATAGAGCTTGTTATAGAGACCATGGAGCCTGTTATAGAGACCATGGAGCCTGTTATAGAGACCGTGGAGCCTGCTATAGAGACCCCTGAGCCTGCTATAGAGACCGTGGAGCCTGTTATAGAGACCATGGAGGATGTTATAGAGACCGTGGAGCCTGTTATAGAGACCCCTGAGCCCATTATAAAGACCATAGAGCTTGTTATAGAGACCCTGGAGCCCGTTATAGAGACCATGGAGCCTGTTATAGGCACCCTGGAGCCCGTTATAAAGACCCCTGAGCCCGTTTTAGAGACCACAGAGTTTGTTATAGAGAGCATAGAGCCTGTTATAGAGACCCCGGTGCCTGTTATAGAGACCCCGGAGCCCGTTATAGAGACCATGGAGCCTGTTATAGAGACCATAGACCCTGTTACGGAGACCCCGGAGCATGTTACGGAGACCATGGAGGATGTTATAGAGACAATGGAGGATGTTATAGAGACTATGGAGGATGTTATAGAGACTATGGAGCTTGTTATAGAGACCCTGGAGCATGTTATAGAGACACTGGAGCCTGTTACAAAGACCCCTGAGCCTGTTATAGAGACCATGGAGGATGTTATAGAGACCCCTGAGCGTGTTATAGAGACCATGGAGGATGTTATAGAGACCATGGAGGATGTTATAGAGACCACAGAGCCCATTGTGGAGATACTCCCGATGCCATGTGAAGGACAAGAAGGGAGGAAGACAACTCTGTTTTTAGTTATATTTTAGTTATAGCTTAATATCTTCTATAAGTCAAAATGTTGCTGGAGCATGGCAATTGATTACACATTATGCTGTATTTATTTGTTAAATACAAGTGACAACAAATCATTCAATTCAAATGCATAGGAACAACAATGATTTGGGTGCAATGTGATCACAGAATCATACAGTCATAGTGTACATAGCGCTCATCCAAATACTTTTTGAAGGCTGTGAATTTTCCCATCTCAATGACCCACCAAGGCAATGCATTCCAGGCCCTTGCCACCCTCTGGGCAAAAACCATTTTTCCTCAAGTCCCCTCTAAATCTCCTGCCTTTCATGGTAAAAGTGTGCCCCCTTGTTACTGACCCTTTCAAATGTTCAAAATTATGTCAAGGTGCAAATAAGAAGAGAGAGGCACGCTGCTAAAATGAGGGCTCATAGATACGAGATTAAGTGTAAGACAACAAGAGAACTTCCTCATCCATAAGATGTCAGAATTTTTAAAGGGTTTGAGCTTTAACAGAACGGAGATGAGCAGACAGCAATTTGGCACCAGTTCCCTGCCTCGATCCCAACCCTGAACTATTTTAAAAGAAGGAGGTCCAGGGTCAGACTTACTGCCCTCTGGGTAGCAGTAGGTAGCAAATTGAGGCCAACCAAATTTAATGAGGGGGCATTCAGACCCTTTTGCAGCTTTTCTGACTGTGATTTCCAGTTGACAATGTCGGTAGACTCCATTGTCCTCAACCTGGGGAGACTCAGGATGAGGGGAGGGTCAGCGAGTGAAGATCTCCACCAGACCGATAACAGTTCCAGCTGCTAGCTGGTCATGTTCCCCTGCCAGATCATGGCTTGGCAGTGGTCATTTTGCATCTCCACTTGTCCTTCACAGTTTTTACCTTTTAATCGGCTGCTCCTACATCAGCTGGTTGGGAGTAGATCACTGAGTATTGGAGAGGCTCCCGTTTGTTTCTCACAAGGACAGTGATCCCAGCTCCCTGGCCTTTAACTGGATTTGAAAAGCCCCATGAACTGCATAAACTCTACCATGTGGGATCAGGACCTGGATCAAGTTCCCCTCACCCCGCCCCACTCAGCTCTCCACCAGCGATCAAAAGTCCCGTCAAGAAGTGAGGGGTGCATTTCCAGAGGCTGGAGCTACATCACTTTTACCACATATAGCTGTCAAGGCTGGATCATTAAGTTTGTTCAAGGCTGAGATCGACTGGTTTTTAATCAGTGCAGGAATCGAGGATTATAGTTAAAAGGCAAGAAAGTGGAGTTGAGGATTGTCAGATTTGCCATGATGTCATTGAATGATGGAGCAGGCTCAGTGGGCTGAATGGCCTACTCCTACATCTTTTAAATTCAAGATTAGTTTAGATTAGGTTGATAAAGGAAAATGATTTAAGGGATTTGGGAATAGGGTAAGTAAATATGATTGGTATACTTACTGAGGTGGAAGATAAAAACTGGGCCAGACTGGTTATTTCTGATTTTAAAACATTCAACGCTCACCCACTTGGACAGGCTTACAATTGGGCCTAGGTGAGTCAATAGCCCCCTTCCTTATTGTAACTTCAAGGTAAATGCAACTGAGGAATCAACGTAACACAGGAGTTCAGGAGGAGCTGGAGTCTCTGTTGAGTGATGAAAATTTGAAAGCCAGCACTATAAACACCAAGTCCTTATGGGATATGTTGTGGGATGGTTGTGGGGGGGATGGTGGGGAAGGGGATTTCAATGCAATTTGGAGGAGTACAGACCAGGTAACTAGCACTTGAGTGTTTGCTAATTGTTGTGATTGGAACGAGGTTAGCCAGGTGGATCTCATTCAGTATGAATTCCCTGATTGGGGCTGTTAAACAGAGCCAATCAGGGAGCCCTAGCTGACAGATATAAAAGGAAATGTCAGCGAGTCTCCTCACCTTAGGAACTGGCTCTGAGCTGGCTGGTCAGAGTCCATGTTCTGTGCACATGTAAATAAAGGGTGACGTGGTGACGGGATACCAGTTCCTGTTATTTCACTGTCCAATCTCAATTCATTGCTTATATTGTGGCAACAGTGGATTTTTATTCTCAAAAGGTGTGCTCCTATGCAACTCACCAGTGCAGAAGCCTCTAACAGAAACAGAAATGGCTGGAAAAGCTCAGCAGGTCTGGCAGCGTCTGTGGAGAGAAATCTGTTAACGTTTTGGGTCGGGTGCCCCTTTCTCAGAACCTCTATCTCTCTTAGTGCCAACTAGTATCTCCTTGAACTGTTTGTGTCAAAACCCAGCTGTAAAAACCTTCGAATGAAGCTGAGTCACAGCTGATTTAAGGCAATTACAGAAGGCTGCTCGCAATGACTGCTTCTCTCTGTATTCAGTTGGCTGTTTCTCCCCAGCACTTAATGAGATCTGTCCCACCCCATCAATTCCTGCTGCTGGGCATTGTCAGGATTTAGCTATTCGGGCGTAAATGACTGTGTTCATTAAACTGGGATGACAGTGTGCTCTTCCCTCTCTGCTTTGTTGCTGAACACTTCACTGACAGCAGACTGAGTGTGTGAATTGCATTCCAATAAGCTGCCAATGTCCCAAAGTAATTACATCCTTCTGCAGGCAGCAGTGGGAAGAGAGCTGCCAACTTCACTGCAGAATTAGGGAACTGGGGGAATGAAGACCAATGACTGAAAGACTAGCAACTGTGTCAAGCTTTAACTGGTCCACTCTACTCCAGTGCATGGTGCAGACAGATCACATCTTCAACTGAACTCATTTGGAAAACATTTCCAAAGCATTGTTAATTGAATTTTAATTTGAAGATAGCTTTTCTAAAAAGAAATCTTATTTATCAAGGTGATTTAACCTAGAGCCCTCTACTCAATTAACCATATCACATACTAAAGAGTATTTTAATAGCTTTCTGCATTTCATGAGTTTTTGGGTCAGAAGTTGTTCGGAGCATTATAGCACCTTATGATGCATTGTGCTGTTTACTCAATGCTGTCATTTGAAGAACTCCTGGTAGCTGCAATCTTCCCAGTAATGTCTCAGACTCTCTCTAGCAAGGCACAGAACCTGAGAGCAGGTGCTGGTGTTGTAGTCATGGCACTGGGTGTGTAATCCAGAGGCCCTAAGCCAATGATTTGGAGACACCAATTCAAACCCAAACCACAGCAGATGGTGAAATCTGACTCGAACAAAATTCTGGAATAGAAAGCTGACTGTGTAACATCTAGAAAATGGTTGTTGTAAACACTCATCTGGTTCATCTAATGTCCTTCCTGGAAAGAAATCTGTTGCCCATATGTGGTTTGGCCATCCTGTGATTCCTGATATGCAGCAAAGTGGTTGACTCTTAACTGTCTTCTGGGCCATTTGGAGTGATAAACATTGGCCTAGCCACCAACACCAGCATCCTATGAATGATTTATCATTTATTTAGTGAGAATCTTTTCTGGTAACTTTACTAATCCAATATCTCAGCCTTAATACACCAGTTAACGGTTGACCAGAGAGTTCAGCCCAGGACTGGGACTAACAGTGGTAAGACAAGGATGGGTTCAGTAAAAACAATGTCGTTTCTCTTTGGTACAGAATGAGTATGCTGTTGAGGAAAAGTAAAGAGGCCCTTTCTCCTAACTTTAGCCTTTGCTAATCCCAGATACACCAGGGTTGATTTACGAAATATTCATCACTGGGCAAAAAGGGAGGTGTGTTCAATGGGTTCAATTGTTTTGTGCTTGATTACGTTAGTCTGATCATTGATCTATGCTCCCTCTACTTGATTGGCTTTGCCTGGATGTTGACTCCTAAGTAAAGTGACAGAATTCACGAGATTCTTGAAGCTGAGCTGTGAACACGTGCGTAGACATGCGATTGCAGCAATATTTTTAAAGTACGCTAAATCAACCTGTTGCGCCCTTAAAAACTTATGTCATCTCTGCATCGCTTCAAGGCAAATGAAGTATATAAAAATATTATAAATGAGCAAAAATCTCAGCAAGAGGAAACATGCTTCTGCAGGTGAGGTTCTTGCTGTGCCCCATCCCCAAGATCAGGTCTTCACAATGTCACTGTTTAGATGTTAATAATGAAAGGTACTTCACTCCACAGTACTCACCATAACTAGCCTAAAGCTCAGTCTTTGGCTAAAAGTATCAGGGAAGGGAGAAGCAGGGGAAACATTTTCATTGCTCACTCTAGGGAGGTAGGTTTGGGGCAATAGAGGAGGGGTGGGTGGAGAAAAGAGGTGAAGCACCTCAAGGAACGAAATGAGTTCTGTCATATTTGAAGGTAAGTCGGGAATGAATGAATGTTCCTTATGATTTATTGTTTAGTCTGAAGGCTTCATTGGAAAAGGGAAAATAAGAAACATTGCCCTAGAATCACTGAAATCAGAACCAGGTACGCGTTCAATCTGGAAGAACTTTCATATGTTTTTAATCGTCTGGTTCTTGTTTTTTTAAACAATCTAAACACTGGATACCTGTAGTCAGAAAAAAATGCAGGCATGGTGGATTAGTTCCACTGCAGGGTTGAGTTACCTGAGGTGCATTTTGCAACAACAGTTATAGTTTGCAGAACTGGCCTTAATGACTTGCATCCTTAGTCAGGGTAATTAGAAGCAAGCCTACAACCTCTGAGAACATACCTCCTGACAGCTCTGAGCTAGCTCGCAGTTCTGAAGTCTCTATTGTTTAATTCATGCCAACTTCACACTGTAATAAGTCACTATTGTTAGCTGTACTTTCACAGCTATCTGTTCTGTCAGGTAACCGGGAAGAAAAGGTAAAAGCAACATGTTCTTATCCACAATTTTTTCTGATGAAGGATCTAGGCCCGAAACGTCAGCCTTCCTGCTCCTATGATGCTGCCTGGCCTGCTGTGTTCATCCAGCTGTACACCTTGTTATCTCATGTTCTTATCCACCCCCTTTTGAGTTAGGATGGGTTGGGAGTAGGGAGAGGATGTGTCAGATTTTACATAGAGAAAGTAAGAAAGGTTAAAACATCAGGGAGAATTAAGGTGTGACTTTGAGTCACTCTACAGTTAGAATTTGCATCTACATTTCACAACCTCAGCTCATGCCAAAGAGTATCCAAAGTATTTGACAGCTAATGAAGGCAATTTTAAAATGTAGCCATTATTGGAAAGAAGGAAACACGTGTTTATTTCTGCACAACAAGCTCCCACAAATAACAATTTAATCCTAACCAGATGAATTACTTCAGAGGTTTTGATCAAAGGATAAATTTTGGCCTGGCCCGAGGAGAGATCTCTGCTTGTCTTCCTCAGTTATTGCCTTGGGATATTTTATGCCAACAAATGGGACATACAGAGATTTGGTTCTTCCAAAAGTCTGCAGCTGTTGTGTTATGTATTCAAGTTGGTGGGATGAAGCTAAACCTCCCATTCTCTGAGCCAGTGACAACATTACTTCAGGCTATTTTACTGTGTTTCAGTCAAGGAGAGCAGTTGAAACAGATTGCAAGAATCTTTCTTGCTGGCAAACATTATGTCTTATCTAAACTTGGTACATACTGTTAATTTAATATTGCAGGGCATTGCTCCTATCACTTCCCATTGATGATGCAGACTGTCATCATTACATATGCACATTGAACCTTAACACACCACTACTCACTGAGGTCTTGCTGAAACCCTGTGGGTATAATCAAGGCAAATGTTCATTACCCATCACTGACCCTCTCAGGCACATTGTGGATGTAAAACTATGGGTGGGACTCTCATCAACGTACAATTGTTTGTTTGCAAATTTCTCCATCACCAGAGTCTGTGTGTAAAATTACCTTTGGAGAGAAAGTCAATGGTCATCAACAGAAATGGAAAACAAATGTTCTTGACACCAATTTTGTGCCCCAAACCTCCCTCCCCTCCCAGAATGAGCTGACTCCTTGATGAGGTCTCAGGCATTCAATTGATTCTTTCCTCCTTGGTCCATTATTCCCATTCTAGAATTGATTGCAGGGAATATCTAGCCTTATTCAAAAGTCATGCTAACTTTCCACCAGAAATCATTGACGTTTTCTCCCCCTCTAGAGCCAAGGGACATTGCATACAATTGTAGCACAGACTGATGTCAGGGGATTGGAACCATGGATCTTTCTGGCTTGTATGACTCAACTACTGGCTGAATAAACTTGTTAAGCCATTGAGGGAGCCTGAGAAACAAACCACACTCTGTTTTCTGATGGGAATAAGTTCAACCTTTGACTTTCCACTGAAATTCAGGGCTGTCCGGGAATAGCCTGCTCTGAGAACTCTGCTCCGGTGATGCCATGCTGAGATTTTTAATCTTAACTTTCTTTTTGATGTAGAGCCGAACAAATGTTGATAACACTAGATGCAGTACTCGGGTTATTCAACACATTGATTGGGAAATAAGTATTGTATGGTATTATACCTAACCCACTCACCTATTGCAATATAAATAAACGACACTCTCTCAAGGGCAACTGGGATGAATAACACCGGCTTCCCGTGAAATGAACAGAAGTAACCCTGTTGGAAGTCGAAGGTTACTTCCATTTTTATACTGTTTGCCATGCACAAAACTTTATATTTTGTTTCTTGTGTTTCTATTCAGAAAACATCCTTATAAGCACTGTGAGTGGGACTGAGCTGACTATGGCTGATGGTGAGGTTTTGATTAGCTTAGAATGACCTCTAGATATGGTCTCACCTGTCATTTATATAAAAGATAGAATCCCTACAGTGGAGAAGCATGTCATTTAGCCCAACAAGTCCACAGTGACCCTCCAAAGAGCATCCCATCCAGACACATCCCTCTACCCTATCCCTGTAACACTGCATCTTCATGGCTAATCCAACTAGCCTACACATCCCTGGATACTATGGGCAATTATGGGAGGCGATGGCCAAGTGATATTATCGCTGGGCTGTTAATCCAGAGACCCACATAATGTTCTGGGGACCTGGGTTTGAATCCCGCCATAGCAGATGGTGGAATTTGAATTCAATAAATATCTGGAACTAAGAGTCTAATGATGAGCGTGAATCCATTGTTGATTGTTGGGAAAAACCCATCTAGTTCACTAATGTCCTTTAGGGAAGGAAACTGCCATCCTCACCTGGTCTGGCCTATGTGTGACTCCAGACCCACAGCAATATACTTGAATCTTAACCACCCTCTGTGCAGCTGGGATGGGCAAAAAATGCTGCCTAGCCAGTGACGCCCTCATCCCATGAATGAATAAAGGAATTTAGCATGGCCAATCCACACAGCCTGCACATCTTTGGACTGTGGGAGGGAACCAGAGCACCCGGAGGAAACCCACACAGACACGGGGAGAACATGCAAATTCCAGACAGACAGTTGCCTGAGGGTGGAATCAAACCCAGGTCCCTGGTGCTGTGAAGCAGCAGTGCTAACCACTGAGCCAGCATGCCACCCCACTGGTTGAGCATAAATCCAAAGTGCAGATGTTGGCTCTGATAGTTCATGAAGATCTCCCTCCACACCTTTTCCTTCATTTGTGGAGTGGCTACCCTTAAGCTATACATAACCAATAGTCTCTTCCTGATAGAAAGTGATGCCTGTGGTCTTTCTGGACTATGGTTCCTTCTGTTATTTGTGGCTGATGCTTTTGTGTTGACTGATGACTGACACCTGTCTGATGTCTGACTTGGGGGTCCTTAAACAGGAGACTTACAACAATAATGCGTAGAGCCCTGTGGCCGTCTGGACTCCTGAAAATTGACAGGGGTCAAAATTATATCAGACAAAAAAACCAAAAGAACTGCAGATGCTAGAATTCTGAAACAAACAGAAGTTGATGGAAAAGGTCAGCAGGTCTGGCAGCATCTGTGGAGAGAAATTAGAGTTTACATTCCCAGTCTAGTGACCCTTCTTCTGAAAGGTTATTAACCTCATCAGACAGTTATAGCCTTAATCAACAAAGTTACTCTTTTTTCTTCTTGCATCCTGGCCAATTTATCACTTACCTTGTGACTTGAAACAGTTTTCCCATTTCTTATCTTCCGTTTAATTATTTTCTTTTCTTTGGAGTTTCAATCCATTTTAGATTCTTTAGTTCACTTATACAATTTCCTCTAATCCTCTGCTTCTTATGTTCTTGCTTTCTTTCTCTTTACTGCTGCGATCTTCGCTCTCTCTCTCTCTTTCACACATTCTGTGTGTTGCTGACCAAATGCAGCATTTAGAGTTATAGAGTCATAGAGACGTACAGCATGGAAACAGACACTTCAGTCCAACTTGTCCATGCCAACCAGATATCCTAAATTAACCTAGTCCGATTTGCCAGCATTTGGCCTGTATCCCTCTAAACCCTTCCTATACATATACCCATCCAGGTGCCTTTCAAGTGTTGTAATTATACCCACCTCCTCTACTTCCTCTGGCAGCTCATTCCATACACACATCACCCTCTGCGTGAAAAAGTTGCCACTTAGGCCCCTTTTAAATCTTTCCCTGCTCTCACCTTAAACCTATGCCCTCTAGTTTTGGACTCACCTATCCTGTGGAAAAGATCTTGGCTATTCACCCTATCCATGCCCATCATGGTTTTATAAACTTCTATAAGGTCGCCCCTCAGCCTCTGACGCTCCAGGGAAAATAGCCCCAGCCTATTCAACCTCTCCCTCTAGCTCAAACCCTCCAACCCTAGCAACATCGTTGCAAATCTTTTCTGAACCCTTTCAAGTTTCAAACATTCTTCCTAAAGCAAGGAGACCAGAATTGCACGCAGTATTCCAAAAGTGGCCTAACCAATATTCTGTATATCTGCAACATGACCTCCCAACTCCTATACTCAATGCACTGCATTTGCAGTGAGCCATTTCAATGTGTTGCAGGATAAGACCGTGAGCTCCTATTTGCATTCTCCCCTTGCATCTAAGCATACTGGAGGCAGCAAGGCCATTTTCAATGTATGTGAAATACTACAGTATGTAACTTGAACCAAGCGTTAAAAGCTAATTATTTTCAGGACAGTTTAAAGTCACTTAAACAAAATCTTATGCCTAATTTTTACCAGTCAATCGCCAAGTTCAACTATTCTACATCTGGCACTTAATTAAAAAATACATCAATAAATCTAAGCCATTAAGTTTTTATTACCATGCAGAAGTAGCAAGGACATATTATTAAAGAATTTTGATGCTCTGTACCATATTGCAAAAGAGAGAGGGAAAAGTTCTGCAATTTGAACCAATATATGTTTTTTCCTGCATAGTCTGTATTCTAATCTCCCTCTCCTTTGCTAATGGAATTATATGTCTACTTGGCTATTTTTCCATGGATGCCAATCACCTGGAGCACCTTTTCCAAGTGCCCATTATATATGTGGACATGGAAATGACATTCCAAAGAAAGTAATTGATGCAAACTCAACGAATACCATTAAAAAGGAAGTTGAACTGAAATTTATTTACGTATTACATAGGATCCAGAGAAAGAGATGCCTCGGCCGATTTGTTTTAGCAGTGTTAATGCTTTACTTTAAGTTTTCACCATCTCTGCTTTATCCAACGCTATCAGTATTCCTTTCTCCTTCATGTGCTTACCCATGGCACAAGGACTGCAGTGGTTCAAGAAGGCAGCTCACTGCCACCTTCTCAAGGGCAACTAGGGACAGGCAATAAATGCTGACCAGTCAACAATGCCCACATTCTACGAGTGAGTAAAATTTCTTTCTAATATGTTCTGTGCTATTTATCTCAACAACACCATCTAGTAGCACGTTTCATATTTTAAACACTCTTCGGGTAAACAGATTTCTCCTGAATTCCTTGTGGACTTAATTTGTAACTAAAAATAAATTTATGATCCATCAAATAAGTGGCAGATGATGATGTGGTAAATTCATCCATGGTCAAAATGTTAATTTATCTCTCAACTGATTATGGTACTGGGCTCATTATCCAAAGTGTTGTCTAATTGAGATCTCATGGCACGGTGGCTCAGTGGTTAGCACTGCTGCCTCATAGTACCAGAGGACTTGGGTTCAATTCCACTCTCAGGCAACTGTCTGTGTGGAGTTTGCATAGTCTTCCCACGTCTGTGTGGGGTTCCTCTGGGTGCTCTGGTTTCCTCCCACAGTCCAAAAATATGCAGGCTAGGTGGGTTGGCCATGCTAAATTGCCCATAATGTTCAGGGATATGTGGGTTATGGGGGGATGGGACTGAGTGGAATTCTCCAAGGGTCTGTGTGGACTTATTGGGCCAAAGGGCCTGTTTCCACACTGTAGGGATTCTATGATCTACAAGTTTTGAAGCTGAATTCAATAAGTCTGGTTATTTTATGCATTAACATCTGAAACTGTGACCAGATAAGTTGACTTTCAACATGCGCTGAAGCAGCAGTGTAGTAAACCATTTCAGTTAACGTTATATGAATGAGGAAAAGGGTGGGGATTTTTCTGGTCTGTATAGGCCTGAATCTCCTTGAGAGTATCTTCAAATTGAGGACTTCTCATGAATGTCCTCATTTAATAAAATATAGTTGCAGGGAGATACAATTAAAATATTATCACTCATAATGGGAATGTTTGTTTTTAAAAAAATATTGAGGTGCTTTAAATGAGCACAGAAATCTGACTGAGACACTATTTACGTGATCTGCCAGAGGGATAGGACAGAAGACAAAAGCTGGGACTTGCAATAACTCAGACACCATCAAGGAAGTCTTAATAAACATGCTGAAGAATCCCGACCCGAAACGTCAGCTTTCCTGCTCCTCTGATGCTGCCTGGCCCGTTGTGTTCCTCCAGCTCCATACTGTGTTATCTCTGACTTCAGCATTGGCAGTTCTTACTATCTCTTAATACAGATGCTGATGCAGTTGGGTTAGGAACAAAAACAAAGTTGCTGGAAAAGCTCAGCAGGTCTGGCAGCATCTGTGGAGGAAAAAACAGAGTTAACGTTTTGGGTCCGGTGACCCTTCCTCAGAACTGTATGCACGTAAACTAAGGTCACCCTACTGCTACATGCGCTTTAGGGTTGTTGGATTTTATAACGCTGTACCCTGAGGAAGCCAGTAGCTGACCCATTATATTATTGAGACATGGTTCAGAGATTCAGAAACTCCTCCAAACCAGATCCCCCATCACAGTGCCATCAAAATTGGCCATTTTAAACACAGCTATTCTGAAGATCAACAGGAATAAATGACCATTTTATTTCTTGAATGTTGCTTTTGTTTAGGGTTGTTTAATAATTTTGCCAGAAATTCTTGTGAGATTGTCCATGTTTGATGTATGCAGGACTGATAGAGTGGCTTTCAGATCTGACATTTCACTGACTGCCTGATAACCAATCACTGGAAATGGAAATAGAACCAAGCCCACTCGACGCTGATCTGACCTGTGATAACATCTGAATGGATTCATTTGATAACCGGCTTTCTAATCTTGCCTTTACCATCTGATTGCAAAGTGGAGGAACTCCCAAATATTTCCACTGTGCTTATCAGTGAGGGATGACTGTGCAATAATGGAGCATATTGAGGTTGTTGACTTGTCGCTGAATTGGCTTGTTTTTGTTTAGACGTTTTGTCACTGTGCTAGGTAAAATCATCAGTGAGGCCTCCGATGAAACCTGATGAAGTTACCTAGCATGGTGACGAAACGTCTAAATGAGAACCAGCCAGCTTGGCGAGCAAGTAAACAACCTCACCCACGACACAAGCTACAAATCTTTGCTAAAACCTTAAATGGAACATATTTCTGTGACTTTAATTTTCCCGCGTCAGCAATCATACACTCACAGGCTCCAAGAGCCTTAATGGGCTCAAGCTCCATCGATCCTTGTTTTGGTAGGGCACTATGGCTCACTGGCAGTATTCTTGCCTCTACGTTAAAAGTGTTAAATGTTCAAGTCTCACTTCATCCTTGAGAAAAGACAACTACCATTAACCCTATCCATACTGCTCATGATTCTATAAACCTCTGTAATGTCATGTCTCAATGTCCTACGCTCCAGTGAAAAATGTCCCAGCCTATCCAGTCTTTCTTTAAAACTCAAGCCATCCATACCCAGCAACATCCTAACCAGAACTAGACACGGTATTCCAGAAGAGGCCTCAACAATGTCCAGTACAAATTCAGCATGACTTTCTAACTCCTATACTCAAAGGATTGAGCAATGAAGGCAAGTGTGCTAAAGGCAGCAAGGTGTAGAGCTGGATCAACACAGCAGGCCAGGCAACATCAGAGGAGCAGAAAAGCTGATGTTTTGGGCCTGGACACTTCTTCAGAAATGGCTAAAGGCCTTTTTAACCACCCGGTCTATATGTGACACAAACTTCAAAGAATTATGTACCTGAACCTCTATGTCCCTCTGTTCTACAACACTACCCAAGGCCCTACCATTCATTATACAAGTTCTGCCCTGTTTATTGAATCAAAATGCAATACCTCACATTTCTCCAAATTGAACTCTATCTGCCACTTTTCAGCCCATTGACCCATTGTATGTGAAATGAAAACTGACAATCCAGTGCAGTGCTGAGATAGAGTGCATTACACTGTCAGAGGTGCCATCTGTTGCATCTAAGAGTTCACTGAAATCCTGTCTACCCTCTCAGGTGATGTCAAAGATCTGTTGTTATTTGACATAGATGCCACAAGCCCTTCAGTTCCCTTTAAAATTACCTGTCTTTGTTCTTGAAGTTAGACAGTGAGTGTTTTAAGATTTTGAAGGGTAATACAACCTAATATTTGCAGTTTTTAACACCATGAGGTGAGGAAATCCTGTTGATTTCTTTGAATCTTAGCCTAGGAATGCTAAGGCCAGTGGGCAGCATCCTTACTCAGATGAGCTAATCGAGTGTGGAACAGAGATTGACATGGGAACATATCTTAATATTCAATGGTGTTATCATCACTGATTCCCCCCATAATCAACATCCTGGGAGTTAGCATGAACCAAAAGATCACGGAGTTCACCATATAAAAATGATGGCTACATGAGCTGATCAAAGGCTAGGAACACTTCGGTGAGTAGCTCACCTCCTGACTCCCCAAAGCCTGTCCACCGTCTACAAGGCACAAGTCAGGAGTGTGATGGAATACTCCCCATTTGCCTGGATAAGTGCAGCCCCAACGACATTCAAGAAGCTTGACACCATCCAGGACAAAGCAGCCCGTTTGATTGGCACCACATCCACAAACCTCTACTCCCTCTACCACCAACGTTCAGGAGCAGCAATGTATTCTACCTACAAGGTGCACGTAGAAATTTGTCCAAGATCTTCAGCATATTTCAAACACATGACCATTTCCATATAGAAGGACAAAGGCAGCAGATACATGGCAATATCCCCACCTGCAAGTTCCCCTCCAAGCTGTTCACCATCCTGACTCTGAAATATGTCACCCTTCCTTCACTGTCTCAAAATCCTGAATTCCAACCCAACAGCATTGGGCATCTACCTACAGCACATAGACTGCTGTGGTTCAAGAAGGCAGCTCACCACCAACTTCTCAAGGGCAACAGGGATGGGCAAAATATGTTGGCTAAGTCAGTAACACCGACATATCACAAGTGAATGCAAAAAAGGACTGATTATGGAATGAGAGATAGTAGGAACTGCAGATGCTGGAGAATCCGAGACAACAAGATGCGGGGCTGGATGAACACAGCAGGCCAAGCAGCATCATAGGAGCAGAAAGGCTGACATTTCAGGCCTAGACCCTTC
>NC_063347.1:12388663-12407499 GCF_021869965.1 Rhincodon typus
GTTTCTGATGAAGGGTCTAGGCCCGAAACATCAGCCTTTCTGCTCCTATGATGCTGCTTGGCCTGCTGTGTTCATCCAGCCCTGCATCTTGTTGTCTCTGATTATGGAATGGTTCAGTTCCAGCCAGGCAATCAATTTGTCATTGAACATTCAAGAAAACCTTTAAATGTGTTTTATTTAAACATGAAATCATTTTAAATCAAAATGTTAAAATCACAGAACTATTAGGGCATGACTATTGGGCAGACAAACAGCACTGACCACCTGAAACAAAAACAGAAATTGCTGCTAAAGATAAAGGGTCACCAGACTCAAAACTCTGCTTTCTCTCCACAGATACTGCCAGACCTGTTGAGTTTTGCTAGCAATGCATGTTTCTTGTTTCAGATCTCTGACATTCACAAGTCTTTGTTTTGTTTTAGCACTGAGCATCTATTGAGCACAATAGCCTGCTAAACATATTGACTGCTATTCGTATGTTTCATTGACTCGGACACACTCACTTGTGCACCTGAGCTGTCTCAAGCATTTCAGTCAGAAATCACATGACACCAGGTTATAGTGCAACAGGTTTATTTATAGACAGTCAGTCAATATGATATTTTATGAATTCCTACTTTAGAAATAAAACCAGTCTGCCTCCAAACTGAAGCACAAGCATGTTCTAAACAAGGTCTCACACCTAGCATGCATTGTCTGACCTAAAAGGTCACCTCTTCTTTACACTGATAAAAACATGACAGTGACTTCAAAGGATTGACATATACATATTAATCAATTAAAGCCTTCTAACTGATTAAAGATTTAACAGCATCTTAGGTTTGTTTAGTACATTCTCATGAATGGTGTGAACCTTTGATCTTTTACTTATAAATTCTCTGTCTGAGCATTTCATTTCTGAAGAAGGGTCCAGACCCGAAACATCATCTTTCCTGCTCCTCTGATGCTGCCTGGCCTGCTGTGTTCATCCAGCTCTACACCTTGTTATCTCAGATTCTCCAGCATCGGCTGTTCCTACTATCTCTGTCTATAAATTGTGTGCTTTCTCAACAAAATAAAATGTATCTGCAAATATAAATTCATCCCATAGATTCACATGTGTGTGTGTGTCTGTGTGTGTGTATGTGGTGTGTGTGTGCGCGTGTGTGCGCATGCATGTGTGTGTGTGCGTGTGTGTGTGCACATGTGTGTGTGTGCGTGTGTGTATCTGTGTGCGTGCACACGACATGAACCCAAGATCCCAGTTGAGGCTGTCCTCATGGGTACCGAACTTGGCTATCAGTCTCTGCTCAGCGACTGTGCATTGTTTTGTATCCTGAAGTCCACCTTGGAGGACGTTTACTCGAAGATCCAAGGCTGAATGCCCTCAACCGCTGAAGTGTTCACTCACTGGGAGGGAACTTTCCTGTCTGGTGATTGTTGTGCAGTGTCCATTCATCTGTTGTTGTAGCGTCTGCATGGTTTCACAAATGTACCATTTTATTTTGCACATAACTTACAGTCAGTCAATATGGTGCTTTATAAATTCCTACTTTAGAAATAAAACCAGTCTGACTTCAAACTAAAGCACAAACAGGTTCTAAGCAAGGTCTCACACCTAGCATGCGTTGTCTGACCTAAAATGTCACTTCTTGTTTACATTGATAAAACCTTTAGTTCTCCCAGGACCGTGACTTGAAAGGAATTTAGGGATTTACATGTACATATTAATCAATTAAAATCTTCTAACCGATTAAAGATTTAACAGCATCTTAGGTTTGTTTAGTACATTCTCATCAATGGTGTGAAGCTTTGATCTTTCACTTATAAATTCTGTGTCTGATACTACCTCTCTCACTTACACCTGAAGAAGGACTGAGGCTCTGAAAGCTTGTGTTTTCAAATAAACTTGTTGGACTATAACCTGGTGTCGTGTGATTTCTGACTTTGTCCACCCCAGTCCAACACCGACACCTCCACATCAAGCATTTCAGTGCTGAGGGAGTGCTGCATTGTCTTAATCCAATGGGAGTACTGTCCTTTGGATGAGATGTTAACCTCTGACACCTGCCTGTGTGCTCCAGGGCTTCAGGCACAGATTCAGTTTCTGAGAAATTTGAGTAAGATCAGGGGATTCCTCACCTGTCTTGGCGCAACACTTTTCCTTCAGTCAGTGCCAATGAAAGCAGGTTGACTGATCACTTGTTTTCATTGCATTTATTGGACCTTGCTGTGTATAACATGGGTCATTCAACAATGGTCACTGTAAATCATTGCACAGTAGATGCTGTGGTGTGACATAAATCCCATTTGAATCAGCGTTGTTTTTCCACATTCCAGTCTTGCAAACCTCTAGCAAGTGCTGAGTTAAAAGAGGGAGGGAGAAAAAGAATGATAAGCATCCATTTGTCCTGGAAACAGACCAACTAAAACAGCCCTCGTTGTTAGGTAGCTGATACACTCTGCACATGTCCTCATGGCCATCTTCACTGAAGCGCATCCTCTCAAATTCTTCCTGGAGGAAATGGATGTCTCCTGAGATTAGAGGAACAGGCCTCAGCGAACTGAATTTCTTATACTGCCACACAAATGAATCTTAGAAAAATAGAGGAAGAGAAAAAATCTACCACCTGGAACATGTCCCAGGGAAGCACTTAACTTTCGGAGTAATTACCTGCAGAGAATCCTTCCCCTTTAATATCCCCAGGGAATCTCTTCCCTTTAATGGCTTGAGCCTGGTAAGGGAATTAACTACGGGCCTGATCAGCAAGCCTGGCGCCAAAAGCTAAATTGCTGCTGTCTCTCGTTTCTCACTCAATTCAAGCAGGAGCTTTCTCATGGGCAAAGACAACGTTCCCAGTAACTCCTCCAGAATGAAGACCTTGTCGTCAAGAAGTTTCTTCAAAAGTTCAAACCCCGAAACTGATGAAACACACAGAGAAGAACTCTGAAAACAAAATCCAATGTTTCTTCTAATCAGGGCATCATCTTGTCAGCAACTTGGTTTGCTTATCGGGTTTCAGTTCTCTCGCCCTCCTGAAATGTCCCCTTACTCTCAGAATGGCTCCAAAGCTATGGGTCTCTAACCCTTCCTAGAAGTGGCTGTGAGCCCGAACAAAATCAGCTCTAAAAGTGTTGGCACCTGGAAGTATCCTCAACTGACCTTTTGCGAAGGTAGGCTCTTCCACTGGACCGTCATCACTGGAAGGGTCAGTGATCTAGCGTCTGATTCTTTTCCTCCTCCTGTCTTTCTATTCTACACGTTTCATAAGTAATGGGTCTGATGTTACATTAGCATCATTTAATCGACTGATGTCACACAAAGTCTCTGGGTGAAGACAAGGAGTTCTACACCAGCTTTTCAAGGGAGCAGATATATCTTTACCAGCTGTCTATGGTCACGGTCATTATGCCTGACTCAATACTTAGCACTAACTTGCAATAAACCTTGTTACAATGACTAACTTGTAGATATCCTATGACGATGTATCCTCTACCACTAGTCACTGGATAGGCCCTATTGTGTTGTGTCCCACGATTAGCATGTCAGTATACCTTTTAGAGACATGCTCATGATATCATTACTGTGTCATTGCACGCAATCTGATGGTATAAAGATCTCAGACTCCATCTTAACTTGAGTCACTTGATGACATGCTGACAAAAGCATCTTACTCTTTGAAACCAAATAGCTTAATGTTCTAAAAACTGAAAGAACTGTGGATGTTGTAAATCAGGAACAAAAACAAAGTTGCTGGAAAAGCTCAGCAGGTCTGGCAGCATCTGTGAAGGAAAAAACAGAGTTAACGTTTCGGGTCCGGTGACCGGTTCTGAGGAAGGGTCACTGGACCCGAAACATTAACTTTGTTTTTTCCTTCACAGATGCTGCCAGACATGCTGAGCTTTTCCAGCAACTTTGTTTTTGTAGATTCCTGTTCTAACATTTTCTCTTCTGCACTGTAGGGATTCTATGATTGTATAATTCTGTGTTACAGCTACGGCTGTGAAAGAATAGCTTGCCTGTATTACTGAGCTGGAATAAATATCTGATGGATCTTTCAATACCATATTACCCACATCCCAATTTCCTACATTATGAGAGACAACAGAAACATTGTTACATCAGGTAAAGTTATCCTGCTGGAGGCATAATATGCTTCATGGTTAACAACAGTAACCATCTACAAAAAGAGTCCAAGACCTTAGTGGTAGATATTTGGAAACATCACTGTTGACAACAGCCCTGAATAGCAAAGAATTCAGACAATCAGCAACATCAGCTACTATAGATCAGTAGATGGGCATTTATGAACCAGGAGATGCTAATTTTTTGCAATATTTAGGATTAAAATTTAAATTTGAACCTGATTCTCCTTAAAAAAATCCCAAGTACTGAGAGTGAAATGCTCTTGAAATCATAATAATAAAGCTTTCTGTAAAGAAAATACAGCTAACACAAAAGCTAAAGCAGTTTTCCATGCTAACAAATCTTAGCTGTGTCAATGCTGCTTAGTCGATCCTGTCATTTCCTTTCTTCAAATCAGCACCAAAGCAGAGGGAACCCCAAATGATGTGATCACTCTTTATTTAGCGTGAACACATCTTGAGGCTGAAACTTCCAATTATAACCCTTTGGACCGCGAAGTAATGGCCCTTCAAAACAACACTCTTATGGGGACCAAGGTTAGAAAAGGGGAAGTAACAAGAAAAATGAAGGGAAACAGAAGCAGAAAAGGAAAAGTAAAAGGATATTAAAAAATCCAGTAAAAGAAATAAACAAAAACTGAACTACAATTAAAAAACTGAAGGCCTCCAAAGAGAAATGAAGATAAATACTTACTAATTGACTGGACAGCCAATGATACCTCTACTGAATTACAACTATTCACACAACTGCAGTGCTATTTGAGAGATAGTAGGAACTGCGGATGCTGGAGAATCTGAGATAACGAGATGTAGAGCTGGATGAACTCAGCAGGCCAAGCAGCATCAGAGGAGCAGGAAAGCTGACATTTTGGGCCTAGACCCTTCTTCAGAAATGGTGCAATTTTACAGCTCAAGCCTTAAATTATTCCAACAGCAATGCTCTGAAAATGTTGCTTGCTATCGGCAAGGAAACTTAAAAAATTAATTTGGGCTTTGCAGGGATGGTCAGAAAGACCCAGAAAGGTTTCAGAAGGTATTCAATGACCAGATCAAGGTAAGAATTAACTTCAGAATTGTTAGTCTCCAACTCATGCCGTACAGACGGCAACAACAAGAGTTAATGGGCCAGTTTGTCAGAAGATGCCGCAGCAAAGGAGTTGACTGTTCTGAAGAAGAACTCTCAGAGAGGCTCAGCAGTTAGTAACTTCCTTGACACCAATTAAAGATTTCAGAAAGAATCTTGTGGCAAGAAAATGGCTATACTATTAGTGTTTTCCTTGAAGACAGATACAAGTAGGAAACTATGGCGGCAGGTCAACAACTGTTACATGCTTTTGGTGGAGTCAATGTTGTTGCTATCATTAAGAAAGCGCACCAAACCAACAGAATCTACATGAACAAAAACACCTAGATCTTTCTTTTAAGAGTCTCATTCTTCCTAATATAGTGTATGAGCTCACATAAACTTGTTGATGTTAGTCTTTGTAACTTCCAGTGGGGCTTCTAAGGTCTGCAAAAAAGAGCTTGGAGCCTTTTACAAGCAGATTCTGCTCTTTAGCACCACACTGCCACCATGTTGTAATGTCTGGGATCTGGGAGTCATTTCTTGATTAACTGCTTGATAAACCTTGATGAACTGCCATTGTTATCCATACTGTCCTCGTCATCTCCAGTGGATGCACTGATGGGATTTTTATCTTCAGCAGGGCACTTGCACCTGATGAGATGATACTTATATTAGCCCCCAAGAACATTAGAATTAGATGTGGATAATAGGGTGCTGAAGGATTCAAAAGACTTTGATTGCAGCTCTTGGTAACTATAAATACTACAATCTTAGGCAGTCGCACGTCTGGGTTCAAGCTAAATATCCCGGATTTAAATTGTAACACATTCCCCTCAGCATGTCATGATGTTAAATAAATTCTGTAAATAGAGACTGAGACCTTTATACCATCAGGTTACAATACATTGGATACCATGAGCAAGTAGATCTACTGCATACTAGTTGTGAGGCATAATTTGACAACATGCCTGTGATTTCCTGCCATAAATGGTAGAGAGGAAGCAGAAAATCAACCCTATCTTTGGCAGCATACTTATTGCTAACATCTTCCTCATGGTCCTGCTGATTTATGGCCCAGGGATGGAAAGATGTATGAAAGGAAGCCACCAAGCAGGATATTTAGGAAGATTGCCTCAATGCAGTGATGCTGATTGAACATTGGGATGAAGTATTAGCTGCCAGCTGGGTATGAGGACTTGGTAAGAGGGTGGAGGGTCACTGAACACAGCATGTGGCTAGAATCTGACACAGTGGTAGAGGTAAATCCAATCAGAGATAGTAGGAACTGCAGATGCTGGAGGATCCGAGACAACAAGGTGCAGAGCTGGATGAACACAGCAGGCCAAGCAGCATCATAGGAGCAAAAAGGCTGACGTTTCGGGCCTAGACCCTTCATCATGGCTTTCAAGGGCAAATTGGATAATTATCTGAAGAGAAATGTTTTGCAGGGTGACAGGGAAAGGACTAGGGTTTGAATCTAGCAAAGCCATAGTGATCACCGGACCCGAAACATTAACCCTGATTTTTTTCTTCACAGATGCTGCCAGACCTGCTGAACTTTTCCAGCAACTTCTGTTCTTGTTCCTGATTTACAGCATCCACAGCTCTTTCGGTTTTTCCATAGTGACCACATCAGATTGAATGACCTCTTTCTGCGGCTGTAGCTACTTTCCAGTTCTTGTGTTGTCATCATAACGTTGTCCAGCACGGAAACAGACCCTTCAGTCCAACTTGTCCAAGAGGACCAGATATCCTAACTTAATATAGTTCCATTTGCCAGCATTTCGCGGATATCACTCTAAACCCTTTCTGTTTATTTACCCATCCGGATCTCTTTTAAATGATGTGCTTTGAACAAATACTTAGAATATCTTAAGACCTTAGCATGCAATGTTGCTGTAAGCTAATTCCGTTGTTAGCTTTACCCCAGTGAGCAAACTGTCAGCTCTGAATCAGACAGTTGTAAGCACAATCTCAAGCAATTGCACCTTCAGGTTGACGCTAAATATCTCAGAATTAAATTGTAGCATGTTCCCCTCAGCATGTCATGTTGCAAGTGGCCTCTGTAAGATAGAGGCTGAGACCTTTATGCCATCAGGTTACAATACATTGGATACCATGAGCGCGTAAATCTCCTGTATACTAGTTATGAGGCAGAATCTGACAATGGGATTCCCTTTTTTTTCTTTATTCATTCACGGGATGAGGGTATCACTGGCCAGGCAGCATTTATTGCCCATCCCAGCTGCACAGAGGGTGGTTAAGAGTCAATGACATTGCTGTGGGTCTGGAGTCACATGTAGGCCAGACCAAGTAAGTTTGGCAGTTTCCTTCCCTCGAGGGCATTAGTGAACGAGATGGGTTTTTCCTGACAATCGGCAATGGATTCATGGTCATCGTTACATTCTAATCCGAGTCAAAATGGAGCAGAGGAAATTTCTTGTCCTGACTTGACCAACAATGACTGCAACCAGCAGGCCAGTGGTATTTAAACATATGCATCTCACTCTGACGATGTTACTAGGACCTGACCTGCCATTTTAACCTGAAACGTGAATGTGCCTTCACGATCAAAACAAACCTGCCAGGAGCAGCAGTCAAAAGAGGCCTACTAAGGGAAAGCTTTTATTTAGTTTCCGTGCCGGCAAAATATCAAATGCGTAAGTGGACTGCAACATCAAATTTTGATGTTTATCAAATAGATGTAATCTAATTGGCAAAGACGTTGATGCAATCATCTTCGTGCATTCACGATCAGTGTGAGAGGGTGTCTAGACCTGTTTGAGAGTGTTTATTCCTTGATGTGTGCTCCATGCATGTGTTTCAGAAAGATTCAACTTACAAAGCACAGACCTTTTTTTCACTTTAGTGAAACACTGAACTCTCCATCCAATCTAATTCTCCTTTATCCCCTCTTCCAGCTGTGCAGCAACACTGTCAGTGTGCATTTGTATAGCCCTGTAATGTAGTGAAATGTCCCACAGCACTCCGCAGAAGCATTGATCCCATACTGGCGCAGGAGTCCGAAAGCATTATGTTTTAAGGATCATCTTAAAGAACTCTACACCCAGCGAGTGGTGAGCCTGTGGAATTTTCTGCAATGCAAAGTGACTGAGGCTAAAGCATTCAGTGATTTCAAGAAGGTTACATCTGGTTCTTAGAGCTAAAGTGATCAAAGGGCAGAAAGTGGGAACAGGAGACTGTGTTGCTTGATCAGTCATGATATTCATCATTCATGGGAAGTGGGCATCACTGGCTAGGCCAGCATTTGTTGCCTATCCCTAATTGCCCAAAGGGCAGTTATGAATCAACCACATTGCTGTGGGTCTGGACTTACACATATTTGAACTATAGTCCCCAGAACATTACTTCAGTCTTTGGATCAATAGTCTAACAATGATACCACCAGGCCATTGCCTCCCCAATTCATAGTGAATGGTGAAGCAGGCTTGAATGGCCAAATGACCTACTCCAGTTCCTGTTTTCTATGTTTCAAAAGGAGGAATGAAAGGTGGAGTGGCAGAGAGATTGGGGGAAAAATTTCCAGAGCTGTCTGCTCCAAAATCAAATGACCATTTATCATACGGGAACCTAGCCTGTTGTATTGGTATTGTTCATTCCTCCCTCAATGACCCCCGTTTATCCATACCATCCTTATCCCATTCTGTCACACGCATTGAATACTTCTGCCTTCCAGACTGAGATACATCCAACCACCTTGGTCTGGGCCATTCAGGCAACCAAGCTGTAGTCTTCCACCTGCCTACATTCCTGACCCCACATGGTCTCACTCCGGGAATTTATGAAGGAGCCAGGACCACAGCTCTTGGCTTTGTTCCACATCTTTTGGGAATCTCCCTTAAATCCAGGGATGATGTAAAAGGATCAGAAGATGTTACAGAATTGGAAGCCTTTCCTCTTCCGCAGTGTCTGAGAAATGAGAGTTGGAAAGGTGCTCAGGGCAGGAATATTGGAGTCAATGTACAATGTGAGGGCTAGAAAGGCAAACCTGACCCAATTTTACCCTGACTTAACCCAGGCTTCGCTTCTATTGATTGTTAGCAATGGTAATCTGGGCGACTTAATTTCTCCTGTTCACTGCCCAATGGCCTTAATGATCACCAGTAGTGCCCATGCAGATCCTCTTAAGGTCAGATTCAAAGCACAGTTTCTGATAAAACTGGAGCTCTCCTGTGACTGTATGGTGGTGTTCTGCACTGAATCCCGTGTTGTTTAAAGTAATGGCTCTGGAGGATTTAATGTTCACATCACATTGAGCTCCATCCAATCTGCTGATGTTGTATAGTCTACAGGCGGAAACAGTTGAATTCTGCGTGACGAGAGCAAATGTATTCTGTACAGCGTCTGAGTCTTTTTTTTATATCCAAAAGTGCTCTTAAACACAACTGGACAGTTTTATTTCCTGTCCCCAAATCACCCACGTTTTTGTTTCATCTATTACCTACCACCAGTAAATCACCCGTGTTTTCCAATTGAATAATCTAAGTGCAAAGCCCATTATTGGCAAAACAAACCATTAAAGGTGAGATAGAGGTAGGGAGATGGGGAGGGGATTAAATCAAAATGGAGTTGGAAGGGGTTGCTGAGAGTTTTTAATGATTATTTCTAACGTAACTCCACCTATTGCTTCCATGCAATCAACGACCTTGTTATGTCAGACAAGTGTCTCTTCTGTTTAGACTCACCACTTACCAGTGGTCTATCGTATCCCACTGAGAATTACACAGGCTCTAGATCAGCAGACAGAAAGGGACGATTGGTGACAGCAAATTACTCGAGCCAGAATATCACATCTGAAGATATGACACCCTGCAGCCAACAGCTGAACCAGAGAATAATGTACACATTTTATCTTTAGTTTTCTTTTGGCCTCAAGCTCACAAAAAACAGATTTCAGCTGCATTTCATTTGGAACTTGATGACAGCACATTGTTCTCCATCTCTCTAGCTGTTCCATATCTGTTTTCTCTCTCTATGTCTCTCTCTCTCGTTTTTTAGGTGCTGCTCATTCTTTGCTTGAGTGCTTTCTCTCTGTGTACGCTCTGTTTGCCCTCTCTCTAGATTGACACTGCACATGCTTCCTGCTCTCTCTGTGCTGTGCTCTCATTTTTCTCTCCCACAGCTTTTTACTTCTCCCTGTGCTTTTGCATTTGCAGTGTAACTCTGACCCTCTGCTCCCTTTCTAAGATCTCTCTTTTTCTGTACATTTTCTGCCTCCATTTCTATCCCTTGGAAGCTTTTATCTTCACTTAGCCAGGAACTGGGGAGTATAAGGGGGCAAGGGTGAGGCTGATTGGACCACAGTCTCTTGGTATGTCAGCCTCCCTGACGTCTCTAAGATTTATGTCCCCAGATGTATCCAAACAACATATGTAACACGGTAATAAATGATTCATGTGTCGAGGGAATGACCACTGTTTTGCCAGTCCCTTGCTCTCTCTTTTCCCCACTCGCTCAGATTCACATCAATCCTTCTTGACTGAACGTAACATCTCTGCTTTCAACATCATCTATTTCCTCAAAAGGTTGGTTAACCCTTTGTGTGCCGCATGCCATTGACAATGCTGTTAAGCTTCGAACATTCTCTCGCATGGCTGAGTACTTTTGCCGTTGCTTGTTTTGTTTGTAAATTTGCCTCTGCGTCAGGTTTTCCTTCTTCATTGGACACGGGCATCACCTGCCAGGCCAGCATTTGTTGCCAATCTCTTGATCAGAGTGGTTCGCTGGGCAATTTCTGTGGGCAATTAGAGTCAACCATTTGTTGTGCGTCTGGAGTCACATGCAGACCAGACCAAGTAAGGATGACAGATTTCCTTCCATGAAGGACATTAAAGAACCAAATAAATTTTTATGATGTGTTAACAATAGATTCAACATCATCATTACTACAGCACACTTTCAGTTCCAGACTTATTAAAGAGTCACAGAGTCATACAGTGCAGAAACAGACCCTTCAGCCCACATGTCCATGCCGACCAGATTTCCCAAACTGAACTAGGCCCATTTGCCTGCGTTTGGCCCATACCCCTCTAAACCTTTCCAAACAATGCACTTGTCTTTTAAATGCTGTCATTTGCCTCTACCATTTCCTCTGGCAGATCGTTCCATGTACGCACCACCCTCTGGGTGAAAAGGTTGGCCCTCAGGTGCTGTTTAAATCTTTCCCCTTTCAACTTAAAAAACTTTTAGTTTTGGACCCTACTACCCTGGGGAAAAGAGCTTTGCTATTCACCCTATCCATGTCCCTCATGATTATATGAACCTCTATTATAATTGAATTGAAATTAAATTTCACCAATTGCTGTGGTGGGATTTAAATCTATGCCCCCAGAACATTAGCTTGGGATCTCTGGACTACTCCGCCACTGATTTAACTACAGCTCCACCAATTCCCATCATTGTGACTCCTAGGGAACACCCTGAGGATGGGTAGATTTGCTGTGATTGTGGCTAAGGTCTGGCGTTTGCACAGGACTGGCATTTTTGCCCTTCAACCGGCTCATACCCCTCCTTGAACGAGGAATGCATGAGAGAGTGAGGAAAAGCTTCACACATCATTGATATCCTCAACTGAATGAGCTCAGAAATTCACAAGAAATTCTCCCTCAGTGCTCACTCTGGTCAGATCACAAGGAGGCTATTTACTAGGTATCCATGGACACATGAACCGTCACTGTTACTGAAACAATCATGTCACTTTTCATCCATCATCTCACATTTGCTTGACCATCCATTCCTCGATGTACTGACGAATGCTGGGATTTGTGTCCAGGAGTGCACAGCCACTCTCTGATACCCTCTCCACACATTGTAGTTCTGCTGGTTACACTTGTGCCTTTTGAGTCGGAAGACAATGAGGTTGAGTCTTATTTTATCATAACTCAAGGCTGACTCTCCCCTTGGGTAGTGTTGTGGAACACCGAGACCTAAAGGTTCAGATACATAATTCTTTGAAGCTTGCTTCACATATAGACAGGGTGGTTAAGGTGTTTAGCATGCATGCCTCCATTGCTCAGTCCTTTGAGTATAGGAGTTGGGAAGTCATGTTGAGGTTGTACAGGACAGTGGTGAGGCCTCTTCTGGAATATTGTATCCAGTCTGGTCTCCCAGTTATAAGAAGGATGTATTAAACTGGAGAGCATTCAGAAGAGATTTACCAGGGTTGTGACGGATATGAAAAGTTTGAGTTATAAAGAAAGGCTGGATGGGCTGGACTTCTCTCACTGGAACGTAGGAGGTTGACAGGTGAAGATTATAGAATAGTGAGGGGTGTAGATAGGATTATTGGTTATTGTCTTTTCCCCAGTTTGGGGGATTTCAAGACTAGGGGGCACATTTAAGATAAGAGGAGAGAGATTTAAAGAAAACACGAGGGTCAATTTCACACAGGATGGTTTGTGTGTGGAATGAGCTTCCTGAGGACGTGGTGATGTGGGTATAATTGTAACGTTTAAAAGACATTTACATAAGTACATGAATATGAAAAAATTGTAGGGATATGGGCCAGGAGCAGAAAGGTGGGACTAGTTTAGTTTGGGGTTATGTTTGGCATGGACTGGTTGGACCGAAGGGTCTGGCTCCATGCTGTATGACTCTATGAGGCACTGATGGAAAGCCACACTGTCAGGAGCGCTGCCTTTCAATCGGACCATTAACCTTTTCCGGTGAATATAAGAGATTCCTTGGCAATTTCAGAGAAGAGTAGTAGAAATGTGGGGTCATATTTCTCCCTCAACCAACATCACTAACGTAGATAGCCTAGTCATCAACTCATTGCTGTATTTCATGTGACAGCACTGGCTTCATTGATTGCAAAGTCCTTGGGAATCTTCAGATGCTGTGGAAGGCGCTATGGAAATGCAAATCATTATTTCTCAATGAATGAGCAGGAACATTAGGTGAGCTATTTGAATGGGAAAACCATCACATACCAGTGTCATCTGATCTCTGCAATATGTCATGGGTCAGTGCTGAGAAAGCAAATATCCAAAGGCACCTGTTACTCTGAATCAAACTCCAAACCCAGTGCAGCCAAAGAATGGAACCAGCACCAGCTAAGGCATTTCATTGTAGTTTCAGTGCCAGTGTAACAGGGCAGCTTAGGTCCTGTAATGACTTTCAAAGCAGGAACTGACAGTGCTCTAACCACTCCTCTGCTTCATCCTCACCCCCTCCTTCCAACTCCCACTGACAATCGAGGGACTTTGAAAGATGATTATCCTCAGTGTGGAGTTGTGGGATGGTATAGGAGAGAAATCAGTTTTCTAGATCAGATGAAGTGTTTCTCTTTTATTATTCATTTACAGGATGTGCGCATCACTGGCTGGCCAGCATTTACTGCCCATCGCTAGTTGCCCTTGAGAAGCTGGTGGTGAGTTGCCTAGGGCAGGGTATCTGATCCACTAAAGGACAGAACAAATGCTCAATCCTGGAGTGGAGCCAAAGAATCGTAGGAAGGGTTGAAATGATTTTTCTGATATCTGGTAACCTATCACGAGCATCAGAAAATCTACAAATTCGCAATAGGTCAGACAGCATCCATGAAGAGAGGGCAAGCTAATATTTTGAGTCTAGACTTGAACTGTTAACTTGCTCTCTCTCCACGGATGCTGCCTGATCCGCTGTGATTTCCAGCATCTTTTGTTTTTAGTACAGATTCCAGCATCTGCGGTAATTTTCTCCTGTCAGAAAATCAACATCAGGAGGAACTGTTGAGGAAAGTTAGTATATAAATAAATGCCATGGAATTCCAGTATAATCCAAATGTTGCATAGAAACCTCTGAAATAGGAGACAAAATACACCCATGAGCCTGTTCCACCATTCAATAAGATCACAGCTGATCTGATTGTGGTTTGAATTCCATATTGCCAACGACACCTGAAAATAAAAACAGATGTTGCTGGAAAATCTCAGCGGGTCTGGCAGCACTGTTGAAGAGAAATCAAAGTTAATGCTTCAGGTCCGGCAATCCTTCCTCAGACACCTGGTAACCCTTGATTCTCTCACAAGAATATATTCACCTCTGTCTTAAAGATGTGTAATGATCCTGCCTGCATTGTTTCTGAAGCAGGGAGTTCCAAAATTGCACAATCCTCTGGGAGAGAGAAAAAAAATCTCATTCTGTTCTGAAAAGAGCAACTGATAATTGTAAAAATAATGGCCTCCAGTCCTGGACTCACCCCACAAGAGCAAACATCCTTGCCATATCCACCTAGTCAAGATCATTCAGGATCTTTAGTCAGAAAGAAAAAGAAAGCATGTATAAAGTTTAGGAAACTGAAATCAGACAAGGCCCTTGAGGAGTAGAAAGGGAGCAGAAAATAACTTAAACAAGGAATTAGGAGGACTAAAAGGGGCCCTGAAATATTCTTGTCAAGTAGTATTAAGGAGAATCCCAAGGCATTTCATACATATCGTAGGAGCAAGAAGGCACTATGGAATTGGTGGGTCCACTCAGTGACAAAGAAAGGAATTAATGCGTGAAGCCAGAGGAAATAGGTGGAGTCCTTAAAGACTACTTCACAGGAGTATCCATCAGGGAGAAAGACATGGTTGATGGTAAGATTAGGAAGGGACATTTGCTAATCTGGAGCATGTCAATATTAAGGAAGATATGTTGATTGTCTTTAAAAACATTAAGGTAGATGAATCCCCAGGGTCTGATAGGATC
The DNA here is from genome assembly GCF_021869965.1 of Rhincodon typus. Taxonomy (NCBI): domain Eukaryota; kingdom Metazoa; phylum Chordata; class Chondrichthyes; order Orectolobiformes; family Rhincodontidae; genus Rhincodon; species Rhincodon typus. The sequence continues at coordinate 12,403,548 of NC_063347.1, forward strand.
TATCCCAGTTTGCTGAGGGAGGCAAGGCAGGAGGTCATTATATCGTCTTTAGACTGGGCTAGGTTCCAGAAAACTGGAGAATAGCCAGTATTGCTCCTTGGTTTAAGAAGGGCAACAGGATTAATCCAGGAAAATGAAAGGTTGGTGAACCTTACATCAGTGGTTGAGAAATTATTGGAGAAGACTCTTAGGGACACAATTTACTCACATTTGGAAAAGAATGGACTTATCTGCATGGCTTTTTGCAGGAGAGGTCTTGTCTCACAAATTTGATTGAGTTTTTTGAGGAAGTCACAAAGGTACTTGATGTGGGTAAGGCAGTAGATGTTGTCTACATGGACTTTGCTAAAATATTTCACAAGATCTCTCAAAGTAGACTGGTCCAGAAGACACATGAGATCCACCGTGAGTTGGTAAATTGGATACAGAATTGGCTTGGTCATAGAAGACCATAGAAGGTAGTTTATCTTAGAAGGTAGTTGTGGAGAATTGTGGGACTAGATCTGTAAGCATCTTTTAGCTTTGGTTATATTGCCAAGTTGACTTATAATGTTTTGGATGAATCGTTAGACTCAGCTTGGTATTGTTCAGGCAGTGAGTAATAGTTTAAAGTAGTTTGATTATTTCTCTGATACAAACTTAATAATGGCCTATTCCATTCCTTATTGTTCAGTATTGCTAGTTGTGGGTATTAACCTGGGCAGCAATGAACAGTAGCCATCTGGAATTGTCTCCCTCAAAATGTTGTCGAGGGTGGGGAAGGCGAGGATCATTTCAAAATTGAGACTGATAAGTTTTCGCTAGGCTGGAGTTTTACGAGTTTCAAAACCAAGGTTGATTGATGTAATTACAATATCGATTAGCTGGGGCTGTCTCTTAATCATTCACGGGATGAGGGTGTCTCTGACCAGGCAGCATTTATTGCTTGTCCCCAATTGCCCAGAAGGCAGTTCAGAGTTAACCATGTTGCTGTGGGTCTGGAGTTACATGTAGGCCAGATACAGTTTCCTTCCCTAAATGACATTAGTGAACCAGATGGGTTTTTTCCCCCAAACAATCAACAATGGGTTCATGGTCATCATTAGATTCTTAATTCCAGATATTTTATTGAATTCAAATTCCACCACCTGCCATGATGGGATTTGAACCCGGGTCTCCGAAATGTTATCTGGGTCTCTGGATTAACAGCCCAGCAATAATACCACTAGGCCATTGCATCCCCTTAATGAATGGCAGAAAAGTCTCATGGCACACCATTGTGCCTATGCTCCATGGTAGAGCTATATCAATCCCCCAATCAGCAAACAGGAAATGACCACTGCAGATAGGGTTTCTAGCACTTACTTACGGGTCAAATCAGTTCAAAAGGGATGAAGATTCATCTCCATGGCCTCAGAATCCTGTGGACAGCTGGAAGCTATTTATTAGTAGTGTTTGGATTTTTCTTACCATTGATACGATGCCTGCTAATAATCCAGTACCATTTTGTATCCAGGCAAAGCTGCTTTCTGCTGTCCTCCTCCCTTAGCCTTAGTCTGTTTGTATGAATATGTTTGCATTGTTTGAGCTGCCACCACCATCTCTAATAAATGAGCTATATCTCTAGGTGCAATTGAAATTGAAAATAACAGATTGAGATCCAATTGTTCTAGAACCCAAAACCGGAAAAAAAACCACATCACTTTAGTTAGACTCACTATGAAAAACTAAAAGTAAAGGCCTGATAATGTGGTATTGATAGAAAGGCCTACATTTGATTAGAACCATTCACGGGCCCAGACTGTCCAAAAGCACTTGGAAGCCAATAATAGGTGTAATAATGTCACTGGACTAGCAGGGCTCTTGTGATGACATGGTAGTCTCCCTGTCTCCAGTCTACAAGGCCCAGGTTCAAGTCCCAGTGTTTAGTAACACCTCTAAACTGACTGATTGGGAAAATATCTTTGTCACTGGACTAGCAATCCGAAGCCCAGGCTGATAGAGTCAGAAACAGACACTTCGGTCTAACCAGTCCATGCCAAACATTATCCAAAACTAAATTAGCCCCATCAGCCTGCTCCTGGCCCATATCCTTCCAAACCTTTCCTATTCATGTACTTATCCAAATATGTTTTACACATCGTAATTGTACCCACATCCACCACTTCCTCAGGAGGGTCATTCCACACACAAACCACCCTCTGCGTAAAAAAATTGACCCTCATGTCTTTTTTAATTCTTTCTCCTCTCACCTTAAAACTATGCCCCCAGTCTTGAAATTTCCCATCCTAGGGGGAAAAAAAACCAACTACCATTGACTCTTTCTGTACCTTCATTATTTTATAAACTTCTATAAGGTGGTCTCTCAACCTCCTACACTCCAGTGGAAAAATCCCAGCCTGTCTTTATAACTCAAACCTTCCATACCAGCAACATCCTGGTTAATCTCTAATGAGCCCTCTCCAGCTTTATAATATCCTTCCTATAACTGGGTGACCAGAACTGGACATAGTATTCCAGAAGATGCCTCACCAATGTCCTTCAAAACCTCAACATGACTTTCCAACTCCTGTACTCAAAGGACTGAGCAATGATGGCAAGTGTGCCAAATTTCTTTTTAACCACCCTGTATATATGTGACACAAACTTCAAAAGATTATGCACCTGACCCATAGATCCCTCTGGTCTACAACATTACCCAAGGCCCTACCTTTAATTGTACAAGTCCTATCCTTGTTTGTTGTACCAAAATGCAATACCTTGCATTTATCCAGATTGAATGCCATCTGCCATTTTTCAGCCCATTGGCCCATTTGATCAGGATCCCTTTGTAATCTTAGAAAACCACCTTTACTGTCTACTATGCCACCAATTTTTGTGTCATCTGCAAACTATGCCCTCTATATTCTTATCCAAACCATTTATATAAATGACAAACAAAAGTGGACCCAGAACTGATCCCTGCGGAAAACTGCTGGTCACAAGTCTCCAGTCTGAAAAGCAACCCTCCACCACCATTACTCTCTGTCTCCTGCTGTTAAACCAATTACATATCCAACTGGGCAAGCTCACCTTGAATCCCATGTGACGTAACTTCACTGATTAGCCTACCACACAGAACCTTGTTGAAGGCTTCATTAAAGTCCAAGTAAACAATGTCTACTGCACTGCCCTCATCGAACTTTTTGGTAACTTCCTCAAAAAAACTCAATTAAGTTTGTGAAACACAATTTTCCCTCGCACAAAACCATGCCGATGTTTTGTGATTCACTGATTCAAATGACAGCTGCTGGAATTTGAGTTCAGTTAATGAAATCTCAATTTGAAAAGCACTATCAGCAATGGTGAACAAGAAACAATCATTCTCAAAAAAAAACTCAACTGGTTCACTGATGTTCTTTATGAAAGGAAATCTGCTTTCCTTAGGTAGTCTGGCCTACATGTGACTCCAGACCCACAGCAATGTGCCTATCTCTAACTGCCTTCGAAAATTTCACAGCAAGCCATTCAGCTCAAGAGAAATTATGGATGGGCAATAAATGCTGGCCTTGCCAGTGATGCCCACATCTCACAGAAGAACGAAGAGAGGAAAAGGTACTTTTGCAGTGTAGTGATTATTCTAATCTCAAAGAATATGGCAGTCAATTTATGCAGAGCAAGAGCCTGGGGTTTCCCATTGACCAGAAACTGAACTGGACTAACCATAATAATAATGTAGCTATTAGAGCAGATCAAAAGCTGAGAATTCTGAAGCAGGTAACTCACCTCTTGTCTTTCCAGTATTTGTCCATTACCTACAAGGCACAAGTCAGGAGTATGATGGAATACGCCCCACTTGCCTGGATGAGTGCAGCTCCAACAACATTCAGGAAGCTTGACACCATCCAGGGAAAACAGCTGCTTGATTGGCATTACATCTGCATTCACTGTCTTCATCACTGATAAAAAGTTATAGCACTGTGCACCATCTACA
>NC_063347.1:12407899-12408768 GCF_021869965.1 Rhincodon typus
AAGTGACTGAATGAAAGCAAAACAGTCCATCAGCAGTAATAATTGAAGGCAGTCTCTTAAAATGTCCTATCGCATCTGACTCCAAGGACTTCACCCCACTTCACAGCTTCAGGAACCCAGATATAAAGACAATACTGGCATCTACGGCTCCAACTTGTTAACACTTTAAATCAAATCAAACTTTCAGGCCTACAGTTACAGGTGAAACTCATTCTGTACACAGCCTTGGAGATTATACTATTAGAAATTGAAACTAATAGAATAGAAATATTACGTTATTTTCAGCCGCACTGTCTTAGCTGAGTTAGAAGACTGCAGTTTCAAGTCTCACCTAGAGTCTGGGCATTGTGGCTGACCCTCTAGTGGAATAATAAGGCAGTGCTGCACTGTAAAAGAAACAATTAATGTTAATCCATGCTACTGTCCGCCCTTTCAGGTGAATGTAGAAGATTCCTTGAGATTAAAGAGCAGGGAAGATATCCTGGCCAGTGTGGATCCCACAATCACAAAAACAGATGATCTGATCAGTATCACATTAATATTTGTGGGAGCTTGCCATGTAAAAATGGGCTGCCATTGTTCTGAAATTAGAAACAGTGGCTAAACTTCACCAAACACATAATTGTCTAAAAGGTGCTTTCGGACAGCCTGAGTTCGTGAAACATTTGTACAGGACATATCTGGGCAATTCTCAGCTCGATGCCAGTGTTGTCACTTGGTTAGAGGTATGGCTAGTTCTGGAGCTTGACTCCTCAGTATGACAGCTGAGATACAACTCAGGAAGGAGGGTCCAGACCCGAAACGTCAGCTTTTCTGCTCCTCTGATGCTGCCTGGCCTGCTGTGTTCATCCAGCTCCACACCTTGCTAC
>NC_063347.1:12408868-12411368 GCF_021869965.1 Rhincodon typus
CAATGCTGGATTGATATCCCAGATTGTACATTCAAAGCCTAGAAGAGACTTTAGTTTAACTTCTCATCCCATACACAGCATGCCCAACATGAATTTCCTTTGTGCTAAAACATCTCTTGAGATTATACTGTCAGGCCTTTGGCTTGGGTCTAGGATGAGGAAATCAGAGTGTTATCCACAGGTAATATAAATCCTTTCAACATCTGCCCTTGTCAATGTGATTTTTTTTATCTTTGTGCTTTAAACCCCAGTTCTGTATGTCTTCCACAATATGACCTTGCAGTCAAAGGTTACTAATCTTCCTGGCTCCTCCTTGTTCCAGATTCTCATACTCTCACACCTAGCTTGACCCCATGACGCCTGGCAGGAGGACACAACTGCTTACAGGAAATGGGACCTATCGAAGGACATCTTTCTTCACACTTGGACACTCTCCCCCTTAGTGCTACATTATGACAGAAAGCTCTTTAGGGCTGGATTTTGACTAAGTGGGTAGTTCAAGGTGGGAATTCTCACAACTCGCCAAAAATCCTGGCAACGATATCTATCTCCCACAATATATTACATCTTTCTTGTGCACAGTTACTCATGACTTCTAGGTTTCAGAGTGCGTAGGAGACTTTGAATGTTCATTAACAGGTGGCTGTACATAAGGGATATGGCAAAGCTATATATTCCCAAATTTAAAGGGTGACTCAGTGGCTAGCACTGCTGCCTCAAACTGCCAGGGACCTGGGTTCAATTCCAGCCTTGGATGACTGTTTGTGTGGAGTTTGCATATTCTCCTTGTGTCTGTGTGGGTTTCATCTGAGTGTTCTGGCTTCCTTCCACAGTCCAAAATTGTGCAGGTTAGGTGGATTGGCCATGGTAAAGTGCCCATAGTGTCCAGGGATATGCAGGCTAGGTGGATTAGTCATGGTGAATACAGGGATAGGGGAGGCGATTGGGCCTGAGTGGTATGGTCCTTGGAGGGTCAGAGTGAACTCAATGGACTGAATGGTCTGCTTCCACACTGTTGGGATTCTATGATAAAGTACAACAACAGAATTGGCTGCACACATAATGGATAGCCTTTTGTGTTCATAGGTAAGATTGGATGTCTGCATTTTCGAGACTGGAATGATTCTTATTCTCCCCTATTCTGCATCTCTCTATTCTTTAATGGGATGTGGACATCAGTGGAAAAGCCAGCACTTCTTGCTCTTCTCTAACTGCCTGGATCTGAGTGGCTAGCCATTTCAGAGGGCAGTAAAGGGTCAACCACATTGCTGTGGGTCTGGCTTTATATGGAGGTTAGACCAAGTAAAGATGGCAGATTTCCTTCAAGGGCACTATTGAATCAGATGAGTTTTTTTTTTAGAAATGACAATTGATGATAGTTTCACTGGCTGTGCGGAGGTGTGGGAATTGAGAGATGGAAGCCAGTGAGGGAGATAGATGGAGCTGTCATGGGGAAAAGCAGTGTAGAGCAACTGCAGGCCCTTGGCTAAGGAAGGACTGTAATTTGGAACTTTTAACTTTATTTCTTATTTAATACACCGTACTGACAAGAACTGTAATGTTGAACTTTCAACTTATTTCTTTATTTTTTGACTCTTTACCTAAGATTTTGTACCCAGCTACCCAAGGTGGCACCTTGAATGGTGGCATTGTGAACTTCCCACTGTACTCCTGTATCCCTGAGCTTGAGTACATGTGACAATAGAACCCAATTCTGCAATAATTGTGGGTAGATTTGATATTCATTTCACTTATTTTTGGGCATGAAACACAATTGAGGATTGAGGTGATTTACTCCCAATCTGCTAAATTGATTATTCTTTTTATATTTTAAATTAAGAAGTCAAACGTGTGTGTGCATCACCAAAGTGCTGATCCTGACACTCCCCCGAAGTAACAAGAAAAGCCTACATTTATAGAAGACCTTTCATGCCCACCTTTGTCTCAAATGCACCTTTTGGCTCTTACCACCAGAGTCAGATGTGAGGAAGCATTTTTGTGACTCCCCAAGAGTTTCCACCCCTTTCCCCACCCTGGGCCTGTGAAGCTGTGGCCAGCATTTCCCCCTTACAGTGAGTGCGCTGAACAGGCCAGAAGTTCAAACAACTCAGCAGAACACAAACAGCCTTGTTGTCAATGCAGCTGGGATACAGTGGAGAGAGTGAATATACAGGACAGAGCTTTGGATGAGCAAGGGACAAAAATCTAGAGAAGCATTTGACCATATCAGAAAAGAAGGATTATGATAAGTATTACAAATAGGAACAGCTATGACCAACAATGTGAATTGGTAGTTAACCATCTGCATGTTAATCATAAAGCTCCCTGATATGGCAACTGATTAATTGTCAATGAAGCTGGAGTGGTTACAATGAGCCCTGATCTCTGCCAGACAGGACAAGGAGATATTCAAGCTTGCTGCAATGGCAGGGCAGTGATAAAGAAAGCAATTTTAGAACCAGCATTTTGACTTGAGTGATAGAGTCATACAGCACAGGGA
>NC_063347.1:12416368-12489224 GCF_021869965.1 Rhincodon typus
GTCTCATTACACAGGACCAGGTCTAGGATAGCTTGCTCCCTCATCGGTTCCATTACATACTGTTCAAGAAAACTATCACGGATACACTCAACGAACTCCTCCTCAAGGCTACCCTGACCGAGCTGGTTCGACCAATCTACATGTAGATTAAAATCCCCCATGATAATTGCCGTACCATTTTTACAGGCATTAGTTATTTCTTTGTTTATTGCCCGCCCCAATGTGATGTTATTATTTGGTGGCCTATAGACTACGCCTATCACTGACTTTTTCCTCTTAGAATTTCTAATTTCCACCCAAATGGATTCAACATCATTCGCCATAGAACCGATATCATCTCTCAGCACCGCCCTGATGTCGTCCTTGAATATCAGAGCTACATCACCTCCCTTACCTTCCTGTCTGTCCTTCCGAATAGTCTGGTGCCCTTGGATATTTAACTCCCAGTCGTGACCATCCTGTAACCATGTCTCCGTAATGGCTACCAAATCATATTCATTCGTGATGATTTGTGCCGTTAACTCATCAACCTTGTTACGAATGTTACGAGCATTCAGGTAAAGTGGCTTTATGCTAGCTTTCTTACCCTCATGATTTCCAACATCTCTAATAATATCTCCTGAGTTATCCTTCCTTTTTGCTTCTTTCATAGTCTGCGTTGAACTTAAATCTTCCTGCACACATGCTAACCTGCTGCTTACCTTTTTATTTACCATCATACTCCCTATCGTTTTCCCTTTCCCTTCCCCCCAACTCACTAGTTTAAAGTCCTAGTGACGACCCTATTTATCCTTTTCACTAGAACACTGGTTCCAGGTCGGTTCAGGTGGAGACCGTCCCATCGGTACAGATCCCTCCAGTTCCAAAACTGATGCCAATGCCCCATGAAATGGAACCCCTCTTTCCCACACCACTCCCTTAGCCACGTGTTTACTTCCCTAATTTTCTTATCCCTAAGCCAATTTGCACGTGGCTCGGGCAGTAATCCAGAGATTATGACCCTCGAGGACCTGTTCCTTAATTTCGTTCCTAGTGCTTGATAATCCCCAAACAGGTCCTCCATCCTAGCCTTGCCTATGTTGTTAGTCCCAACATGGACCACAACAACTGGATCCTCCCCCTCCTGCTCCAATATCCTTTCAAGCCGGTCAGAGATGTCCTGCACCCTGGCACCGGGCAGGCAACACACCATGCGGGACTCCCGATCCGGCTCGCAAAGGATACTATCTATCCCCCTAACTATAGAATCCCCTGTAACTACCACTTGTCTTTTTGCTCCCCCCTCTTGAATGGCCTTCTGCACCATGATGCCGTGGTGAGCTGGCTCATCCTCCCCGCAGCCCTTTTCCTCATCCACACAGGGAGCAAGTATCTCGTACCTGTTGGATAAGGTCAAAAGCTGAGGCTCCTCCACTTCTGAACTCAGGATCCCCCTACCTGCCTCACTTGCAGTCACACCCTGTTGTCCCTGATCACTAACTGAATTTGAATTACTTAATCTACCAGGTGTGACTGCATCCTGAAACAAAGCGTCCAGGTAATTCTCCCCCTCCCGGATGTGCCGCAGTGTTTGAAGCTCAGATTCCAGATCTTCAACTCTGAGCCGGAGTTCTTCCAGCAACCAACACTTGCTGCAGATGTGGTCACCGCAGCTCGCAATGGGATCAGCCAGCTCCCACATCATACAGCTACAGCACATCACCTGCCCAGCCATCTCTACTTAGTTAATTACTTTATTACTTTATCTCAATTTATGAGTTAAATACTTTCTAATACTTCTCTGCTATGGTCTTTTCAAATAACCAATTAATAGATAAATAAAAAAAAAGTAAATTTTTAACCAATTACACGATACAGAAGAAATAGAAAAGGTTTAAAAACCTTACCTTATCAACACACCACAGAGTCCTTTTTTTTTGGTTAGAGGAGGAGGGCGGGTGGTACACAACACGTTTAGTGTCTCGGGTTCAGCCGCTGCCCAAATATATTCCCGGCAGCCCCCTGGTCCTCGCTGTCGCCTCTCCCCCTGCTGCTGAAAAATGAAGGCCGCTGACGCTCGAGGTAAGCCCTTTAAGAGGGAAAACTTACCTTCCCGGCAGCCCCCTGGTCCTCGCTGTCACCTCTCCCTCTGCTGCTGATCATGGTCTGTTTAGAGAGTTTTAGGATATTTAATTGTACTTGGACAAAACACAAATAGCAGAGAGAATCCAAGATGCAGGTATATGCAAGTATATACGTATATGCAAGACCTGTTGTCAAAATAAAGCAGATCTTCACTGTTATACCTTCACAGAACAACCTTCACAGGATTAACGCACACGGACCAATCTTCATTTATATTCGTTCATGGGCTGAGGGCCTCACCAGCTAGGCCAGCATTTATTGCCCATCCCTAATTGCTCAGAGGGCATTATGAGTCAACCACATTAGGGTGGGTCCAGAGTCACATGTAGACCAGACCAGGTCAGGCTGGCAGTTTCCTCCCCTAAAGAGCATTAGTGAACCAGATGGGTTTTTCCCAACAATCAACAATTGATTCATGGTCATTATGAGACTCCTAATTTCAGATTTGTATTGAATCTGCCATGGTGGGGTTCGAACCCGGGTTCCCGGAACATTACCTGGGCAAATATCACTGGTACGTCATCTCTTCACTCTAATACTTTCCCTGCCACCTTCATGCAATGAAGCTCCTGACCCTGTCAGATATTGAAAAGACTCAGTCTCTAGTGCAATGTGGTGCTGGAGTATTCATAATATTTACCTTTGGAGTATAGTTCCAGTGCTAACTGTACCATCCTTGCAGCACGTGAGTGTGAAAGTCAATCAAAGGCCTGAAAGACCCTAGAATTATAGAGTCATAGAGATATACAGCAGGGAAACTGACCCTTTGGTCCAACTCGCCCATGCCAACCAGATAACCTAAATTAATCTAGTCCCATTTGCCAGCATTTGGTCCATACCTCTCTAAACCCTTCTTATTCATATACTCATACAGATGCCTTTTAAATGTTGCAATTGTACTAGCCTGTACCACTTCCTCTGGCAGCTCATTCCATACACGCAACACCCTCTGTGTGTAAAAGTTGCACCTTAGGTCCCTTGTAACTCTTTCCCCTCTGTTTTTTCAGTGTTGGAGCAAACAGTTCAATGAAGAGCAAGTTGACTTGGGCAGTGCACATTTCAGCCAAGTCCCACCAACAGTTGCCTCAGTGATCAGCACTGCTACCTCACAACACCAGGGACCCAGGTTCAATTCTACTCTTGGGTGATTGTCCGAGTGGAGTTTTCACATTCTCCCTGTGTCTGTATGGGTTTCCTCTGGGTGCTCCAGTCTCCTCCCACAGTCCAAAGATGTGCAGATGTAGCCATGCTAAATTGCCTGTTGGGTCCAAGGATGTGCAGAATAGATGGATTAGCCATGGGAAATGCAGGGTCGTGGGATAGTCCGGACACTCTTTGGAAGGTCGGTGAAAACGCAAGGGTCTGAATGGCCTCTTTCTGCACTCTAGGGATTCTATGATTGTAACCATCAATAACAACGCATACATTTGGAATTTGGACCAGTTGGAATGACAAAATGCATTTACTGCACCTCCACAGGGGTGTTTTTAGTTCTATCCTGAACGTGGATTCTAAGGATAATTGTTAAAACACCCTCCACTGTCCTGGCTGAGTTCGACCAATTCTGTGTGGTCACCTGACTGAAACTGCGACCTTTTGCACATCAGATGGTTAGTGTACTCAAGATGCTATGATGAAATTCTAAGAAATAGAAAGAGTGATTCAAAATTTATGGAGGTAATTTACCTCATGGCTCTCATCATCTTCAATTGCTTTGGTGGAAGATCGAGGAAGGCTCAGTAGAAATGCTTTAAAATCAATGACATGTATTTAATTATTCTCCTTCACATGCAGGTTTATTTATTTGGATAATTTTGTGAAAATCTGGGTCATGGTGTTCATTTTGTAGAATGGAATGTCCCTTCAATTGATGCAATCCAAGCGTATTTTACTCAGGATGGCTGACAGAGACAGAAACCTTTCAGCCAGTTATTATATGCTGGATTCAAGTCAAGTACCAGAGGGTAAAATTCACAGATTGAAATCATGGAAATTGCTATGTTAGCCAGTCTCCCCTTTTTCTAAAAATAGTAACAATAATTCTTCCATTCACTTGGTACACTTGCCTTTATTGGTCAGTGCGTTGATTCTAGGAATGTTATGTTGTGGCTGTAGAGAACATTGGTTCATCCACTTTTGGAATACTGCATTCAGGTCTGATCTCCCTTCTATAGGAAAGATGTTGTGAAGCTACAAAGGGTTCAGAAGAGATTTACAAGTTTGTTGTTGGGGTTGGAGAGTTTAAGTTATAGGGAGAGGCTAAATAGACTGCAACTATTTTCCCTGGAGCGTCAGAGGCTGAGGGTGACCTTCTAGAGGTTTATAAAATCATGAGGGGCATGGATACGGTAAATAGACAAGGTCTTTTTCTCAGGGTAGGGGAGTCCAAAACTAGAGGACATAAGTTTAAGGTGAGTGGGGAAAGATTTAAAAGTGACATAAGGGTCGATATATTTCATGCAGAGGGTGGTGCGTGTATGGAATAAGCTGCCAAAGGAAGTGGTGGAGGCTGGGTAAAATTGCAACATTTAAAAGGCATCGGGATGGGTACATGAGTAGGAAGGGTTTAGGGGGATATGGGCCAAATGCTGGCAAATGGATTAGATTTATTTAGGATATCTGGTCAGCATGGATGAGCTGGACCAGAGGGTCCGTTTGCATGCTGTATATCTCTATGACTCTATGACATTTGAGGCTGATTCCCAATTTGCAGCTGTTTCTTGCACAAAGATACAACAGGTGAAGAGCAGTTGAGAGAAGGGAAGATTATGAGGAGATTTGTGGAAGTTTTCAAAATCATGATGTGTCTAAACAGAGAACTTAGAAAGAAACTGAACCCACTGGCAAAAGGGCCAAAAACTGGAGGGTGTGATTTAAAGTGATCTATAAAAGAGCTTAAGGCAAGTTGAGGAAAATATATTTAATGCATCAAATGGTTACTCTCTGGAGTGTGCTACTTGATTCGAGCATGGCTTTTTAAAAAAGAATTGAATAAGCACCTGAAGAGAAAGAAAATGTAAGGCTACAGGCTGAAGGTCAAAGAAAGTAAAGGCCTAAATTGGTCTTTCAGAGATCAAGTATGGATTTGAAACAAACACAGATAATGCTGAAGAAACTCAGCAGGTCTAATACCCTTCTTGGATCTTCCACCAAAGGAACTGAAGATGGTGAGAAACATGAGGTAAATTAGCTCCGTAAATTTTGAATCACTCTTTTCATTTCTTAGAATTTCATTGTAGTTTCTTCTGGATTGAGAGCTAGAGGTACCACTTCAAGCCCAATTTGACTTTAGAAGACTGAACCTGCTGAATTTCTCCAGCATTCTCTGTATTTGTTTCAGATTTCCAGCAGCCGCAATATTTTGCCTTTATTCAGGTATGGACATGAGATGGACTGATTTGCCTCTGTCTTTGCTGCAACCATGATTCTGTAGATGGTCTAGTTCATGGTCCTCCATTTGATTTTTCTCATGAGCAGCCACAAGGAAGTACACAGTAGAAAATACCGATGGAATCACCTCCATGTTTTCCATCTTCACTAGGATGAAATGCTTCATCTCCTGCATAGCAACCAGCTCATTTCATCTCACTCTACCCTGAAGAATGCAGACCAGATAAGGAGGTGAATCACAATTGTGTAACGTTTGAGTTGCTCCAGAAAATGGAGATGTGATTGCAAAGCTTTTTTAAAAGTGGAAGAGGAACACATCTTCTTTAGAAATGATCAAAATTACTAAAAGGTACTGCATGAGGAATCTCTTTTAATGTGTTGTGATGACTATTGACCCAGAAGCAGAAACACTAGTGAACATTTGTAATTACTGTAAAATGTTTGGGGAATTTGTAACTGTTTTCAAGAATGTTTGTAAAGGACTTCTAAGCATATGCATCAATTTCAAAAGGGATCAATTGTGATTTTCTTGGTTAATGAGAAACACCAGTCAACAGTTCTACAGGAAGGAAGGTAACATAGGAAACTTGTGTGGCAGGCAGGCAAAGGAGAGGAGCAAGATAGGAGAACAGAAGTCAATCAGCACAGATACAGACTGAAAGAGGAAGATAGAATTTGCATGAGGAGAAAGAAGAAAAATTCTCCCCAAAAACTTGAGCTTTCTGTCTGGTATTAAGAGAAAGTACAACTTCAGAAGCTCATGGGAAGTGATAAATGAGTGAGTTAAAATGGACTGAATCCTGTAAGTTCCATAACTCAGGCATACTAAAGAGCTGATTGTTTGCAACAGAGATGATGAGATTATCAATCAAGTTGTTGTTAGTTCATCGGTTAAAAAAGGAACTCACCGTTTAAGGTCTTTCTGTCAAAGTGCAATGGGGAACAAAAACAAAAGTTGCTGGAAAAGCTCAGCAGGCCTGGCAGCATTTGTGAAGAAAAAAAATCAGAGTTAGAGTTTCAGGTCTAGTGACCCTTCTTCAGAACGAGGGGTCCAGTTCCACAGGGGTCCATTCCAATATCAGACTCTCTTGTTGTCTTAAATTTTTGTAAATCTTGTCCTGCATAAGTAAGAAACGCCTTGGATGTTTTTGTTTGCAATTGCAGGGAATGTCAAATTCCAATCTTTGTTTTTCATGTGCAAGGACTGTATAGAACTGCTTCAGTAACTGTGTATGGGCACAAAGAAACAAGCTATGCTATCAAGACTGATGTGACCTGAATGAGAGAGGGTTCATTGAGGTGCTTCCTATCAAAGTTAACCTTATCTGGGGAGCTGAGTTGGAATAAGTCTATTGGTAGAAGTGACCTGAGGGTCAAAATCATTGGATGGAAGAAGTGAGAGACTCCACATACTAGAGGAAAGATTGAGACTTCATGTGGTGTGGCATTTGTGACAGGAATGATGCAAATGCTTGTGATTTTGAGAGATAGTCAGTATTATATCTGCTTTTCCATGTGTAATTTATAGTTTGTACCAACAATATTTGGCCTGTTAATTCATGTTATTTATAATAATTGTGATTCATGTTGAAATAAAAGTTGCAAAAGTAAAATCATATTTGCCATTTCTTCATCTGGGATTTACTTATTTTGGTTTATCGTTCCCCAAGGAGATCGTAACAGTATCTTGGATCATCCATCCCCTATCACAAACCTATTGCTCAGTATTCACAAACAGTAAGGACATAGGCTTCTATCTGTTCTTTGAATATGTTAAACAAGTTTAACCGTCTCTTTATACAGAGTGACTTATAAAGGAATCATGTCTCATAGAACCTTACAGCGTGGAAGCAGAACCGTTAAGGCCATACCAACTCTCCGAAGAGCATCCCATCCAGACCCACCCCCCAACTCCCATCCCTGTAACCCTGCATTCCCCATGGCTAATCCACCTAACCTACACATCCCTAGACACCATGGGACAATTTAGCATGGCCAATCCTCCTAACCTGCATATCTTTGGACTGTGGGAGGAAACCAGAGCACCCGGCAGAAACCCACACAGACACAGGGAGAATATGCAAACTCCATGCATAGAGTCACCCAAGGCTGGAATCAAACCCGGGTCCCTGGCTGTGTAAGGCAACGATGCCAACCAATGAGCCACCATGCCACCCAATCCTGGCAGTAAGTTTATTTCCTCAAAAGGGGTTTCCAGTGGTGACTCATTAAATGTATGTTGGAATATTTCCCTGTTTTCCTGGTCCTTCCTTGCTGAGAATCCTTGACTCCATTGTTCCACAGATATGTATAATTATATATATAAGATACATATATTTTATGTATATAATATATATTATATACAATACATATAATTCGTAAAGTAGGAATTTTAGAAATAAAACCAGTCTGACTCCAGATCAAAGTACAAACAGATTCTAAACAAGGTTTCACATCTAGCATGTATTGTCAGACCTAAAATGTCACCTCTTCTTTATACTGATAAAATCTTTATTTCTCTCAGGACAGTAACTTGAAAGGAATTCAGGGATTTACATATACATATTAATCAGTTAAAATCTTCTAACTGATTAAAGATTTAACAGCATCTTAGACTTGTTTAATACATCCTCATCAGTGGTGTGACCCTTTGATCTTTTAATTATAAATTCTGAGTCCAGTGCCATCTCTCTCATTAACACCTGAAGAAGGAGTGAGGCTCTGGAAGCTTGTGATTTCAGATAAGCCTGTTGGACTATAATCTGGTGTTGTGCGATTTCTGACCTTGCCCACCCCAGTCCAACACCAGCACCTCCACATCCTGCGACAGCAGAAAGAGTGGATGTATATTTCTCTTCTGCAAGCGTCAGAGCTGAACTATTCATGTCTTTACTCAAAGCTCCCACTTGCTGAAACATTATTGCTGATCTAGAATGGCAACTGTGGCAGATTTTTCGCAGTCTGCCCCAGGGAAGCTGAAACTAATTGTAACACCGACACCACAACCCTGCTGAGAACAGTCAATTCAGTGGAGAATCTGAACAAATGGCTGAATTGCATTGTGCCAAGTGATACCATTGACTAACCCAACTCCAGATAATGAAAGATTCTTCCTCATTAAAGGGGGTGTCAGGAAGAAAAGCTTCTCCTTTCAAATAGAAGCTGGCAATAAAGCAATCCAGCATGCAGAGAAAAAAGCGTACTGATTCAGAGATCTGGGGATAAGCTGCAGTTGTTCTCCTCAAAGCAGGGAAGGTTAAATTAAGTTTTTTTTTGTTTTGAGGTGTTCATAACATATGGAGTCTTTAATAGACTAAGTAGAGAGAAATTGTTTTCACTGGCAGCAACCAGAGGATACAAATTTAAGGAAATTGGAAAATGACCTAGAGGGGAGAGCATTTTCATTTAATGCAGTGAGCTGCGATGATCACAATATGTTGCAATTGGAGGAAGCAGATTTAGTTCTAACTTTCAAAGGTGAACATGTTGGAAAAGGAATGATTAGCAAGCTAAGGGGAAAGACCAGGGGAATAGGTAACTGAATCATAGAATCCCTACAGTGTGGGAGCAGGCCATTCGGCCCATCGTGTCCACACTGTCCCCCGAACAGCATCCCACTCAAACCCACCCCATTACCTTTTCCCTGTAACCCTGCATTTCCCATGGCTAACCCACCTAGGGTGCACATCCGTGGACACTGTGGGGAAATTTAGCATGACCCAATCCATCCAATCTGTACACCTTTGGACTGTGGGAGGAAAACACGGGGAGAACGTGCAAACTCTACACGGTCATCCCCGGCTAGAATTGAATCTGGATCCCTGGCACTGTGCTAACCACTGAGCTACTGTGCTGCCTGGATAGTACTTTAGAAGGGCCATGATAGGATGAATGGCCTTCTGTGCTGCATGATTTTAAAATTGCACTCCTTTCTCACAAAAGGGACCCTGGCCATTTGAGTTGGCTGTAAAAGATATTTTAGTTTCAGGCAGCCCATTCTGATTCTAATAGGGTCCTTGAGGTGAACTGTTCCCAAATCCAAACCAACTCATCTCCATTAGGTCCTATTACTGTATCTGAATTTTAAGCTTTAAAACTCCCAAAACTGAGTCCGGAGTGGTTTCTTCAGAGATTGGCTAACAACATCTGGAAGGTGAGCAGAGATTTTTTAAGTTTCCTGCCCAGACTTAAACATTGAAAGGGAAGAGTTGCACACCTCTTTAAAACCCTGTCACTTCATTAATGGACTGCGAGGAGGAATAGAGGCTAATGCAAGAAGCAAATGATCCTCCCTGCAACAACAACTTACATTGGTATAGCATCTAATGTTGTTTAAAAAACATTATTAACCAACATTAGAGCTAGCACCGCACAAGACGATACTGGGACTGATGCCAAGAAGTCTGTTAAAGAGGTAGGGTTTAAGGACAGTCTTAAACAAAGAAGAGGTTAAGTACCTGAAGGCACGGTCACCAATTATGCAGCAACTAAAATGGACAGTCCGCGAGAGACCTGATGTCTTGAAGGATTGTAGGGTTGGAGGAGATTACCAAGAAATGGAGGATTAGGGTTATGGCAGAATTTGAAATCAACAGGACCAGAACCTGATATAGGTCCAGGGACGATGGCTGAATAGGACATGGTGCGTGTAGGATGTGGGTAGCATCAAGGACAGGAGAGTGTAGTACACTGGGATTGTCAAGAGTAGAGGCATGAAAGGCACGGAGGAGAGTTTATACAGCAGATGGGTTGGGGCTGGGGTTGGGGGGCATGTGTGGTGAAGTCAGGTGATTTCAAAGGAGCGCAGAGGGTGGTGCATGTATGGAATGAGCCGCCAGAGGAAGTGGTGGAGGCTGGTACAATTACAATATTTAAAAAGCATCTGCAAGGGTAGATAAATAGGAAGGGTTTAGAGGGATATGGGCCAAATGATGGCAAATGGGACTGGATTTATTTAGGATGTTTGGTCGGCATGGACAAGTTGGACCGAAGGGTCTGTTTCCGAGCTGTACAACTCGATGACTCAATAACTCTACGAGTGGGAAATAGGGAATCTGGGTAATCACGCCAATGTGAGGCCAGAGGCTCATCTCAAGATCAAAGGTTGCAAGTAGACTGACTTAATCTCATACTGTTGACAGGGAGAGGAGGGAAACAGTAACCAAGCAACAGAGCTTAGATCTGCCTTTTTGCACTTGTCCAATTAATGGTTAACACCAAAGCAATAAAGACAACAATCTAGCTGGTTCTGTCCTTGGGTGGAGGGGGAGGGGGAGCGGGGAGGGGGTGTTTGGAGAGCACAGTGGAAGACAGTGAGTTTAGAACTCAATGCAGAACACTGGAATGAGCGTGTGCGAAGGGTAAGTGAAGAGGAAATGAACTGGGATTGCAGCCAGTTAATTCAAAGATATACGGTTCTGATTTCAGCCATTTCGACAGAAAACCCCACAGGCTGGCCAACGCAAGAACCTGCAACGAGTTATGAAAAATTCATGCTCGACCAGAAAGTGCCCTGAGAGCACGAGATGTGAAAGCAATAACTGAGCTAAATAAAACTCAACGAAAGCCTTGGACAGAATCCCCACTGGAGGATTCACAAAGAGACAGCTGCACAGATACACATTCACTCAATCACCTTCCTAAAGGAAAAGCAATTTGTACAGTTTAACCCACAATTCACTATTACCTTACACCCCCCTCCCCCATTACCCAAGTCATTGTTCATCTCTCCAGACAAACTCCATGCATCCCTGGTTTAAAAACCTGCTGACATCAACTCCCTCTCAACTACATGGAACCTACACCATAGAAACAGACCATTTTGTCCACCCAGACTGTCTTGATGCAACACTCCGAAAGTATCCATCTTATTCCTTTATATCGTAGATTTCATAGAATCCCTACAGTGTGGAAACAGGCCCTTCGCCCCAACAAGTCCACACCAACCCTCAGAGCATCCCACCCAGACCCATCCCCTATAACCCACCTATTCTACACATCCCTGAACACTATGGGCAATTTAGCATGGCCAATCCACCCAGCCTGCACGTCTTTGGACTGTGGGAGGAAACCGGAGCACCTGAAGGAAACGCACACAGACGCGGGGAGACTGTGCCAACTCCACTCAGACAGTCGCCTGAGTGTGGAATCAAACCTGGGTCCCTGGTGCTGTGAGGCAGCAGTGCTAACCACTGAGCCACCATGCCACTCTTTCCCATCATGCATCCATCCAATGGAATCTATCTTTGGTCCTGAAATCAGAATTGAAAGCTAGTTCCTCACACAGCGCCACCTTAGTGTTAAAACCAGTCCCTGGGTGAGATTTTCCAATTTGTTACAGGATACCCTCACACTGGCAATGCTCCCTGATGAGGAGAACTTACAGATGTTAGCTATGGCGAGGAATTTGGGTAAATCATTTGAGAAGTTCAGTGGGGCCCATATCTCGACCTCAGGAGCAACAAGTTGCATTTTCCGACTAATCTCCGGAATGTGATTCCCAAGACTCCTTATTTCCCACTCCACCTGAGCTCATCAGCTGCTTCTACACTTGACCATCCCAGTGAACAGTTGGCCAGGCTCCTACATCCTCCTGTCCAAACCTTTGCTGTCTGCATCCTTACACGCACCGTATCCCATTTAGCTCTTTGAGACCTGAGTCTCACTAGTGAGCAGCGAGGGGCATATTAACAGGGATTATCACTCATGACCATCCTCATTTACTTACTTAACCCTCGCCTCATTAACCTACACTTACCTATTCTACTGCTTGCTGGGTGGAAACTACACATCGAGAATTCCAATAATCTGAAAGTCAGAATGGGTACTTGTCAACTCCAACTGATTGTCTGCTCCTGTAGACCACTGCCCAGGACATTGGGTAACTGGGTACATTCCAGTGGCAGAGTCCACTCGCACCCCATGCCAATGGCCCACTGGTTTGCTCTGAACATCATCATGGCACATTCTGATCCACTTGGGCACTTTAATACTTCACTTTGGAGTGGACTGGCACTTTCCATGAGAATACTACTGCAGGGGCACTTTGCAAACAGGGACAGGTACCCAGCTGGCACAGGCTCCATCCCAGGCTTGCTCTCTCAGCGCTCACTCAGTTAGAGCCCACCTGGATGCTGCCTACCGCCATCTCAGCCTTGCTTTATCTTTTAGAACTTTGCCCCTTCAGCCGCCCTTCGAAGGCTCACAGTACTTCTGTTGTGTCATGCAGTTTAATGCAGAAACGACGCTGGACAGTTTGTCATTCTGCTCAGTAGCCATCAGCTAATGGGATGGACATATTGCTGAATAGCATGGAGCCCAGTCAATGCTCCTACAGCATGTGCAAACACACTGAACGTGCATCAACCAAATGACCAGGTCTCACAGTTAAAAAGGCAGTGGTCCGTCAGTGAACTCAAGCGAACTCATCAGGGGAACGCCAATGCTTTCAGTCAAGAACAATGTCCCTGATCAGCCCAGGGGTGCGGGCATGGCCAGAGAGCCATTTAGGGTGTTCCAGGTTGGTGGATTCTATCAGGTCAGTGTCCAGGGAGTGAGTCACAGTCAGTTCTGCAGGTTCACTGCAGCCAGTTGCAGGGGAGGGGTCAGTCCATCTTCAGTCTGTGGGATGGACAGAGTTTGTTAAGGAGTCTGGTTAGTCAGCATTCGGTGGGGGCCTGTCTGTCCAAATAAGCCTGGGGCTGGGGCACTGCCAATCCCTGGGGTCATACAGTCATAGAGTCATACAGCACAGAAACAAACCCTATCAACCAGGCATCCCAATCTGACCTCGTCCCATTTGCCAGCATTTGGCCCATATCCCTCTAACTACTAATCACGTACCCATTCAGATACTGTTTAAATGTTGTAATTGTACCAGCCTCCACCAATTCTTCTGGCAGCTCATTCCATACATGCACCACCCATTATGTGAAAACGTTGCCACTTCGATCCATATTAAATCTTTCCCCTCCCCCTGCCCTGGGAAAACAACCTTGACTATTTACCCTGTCCATGCCCTTCATGATTTTATAAACCTCTATAAGGCCACCCCTCAGCCTCCAACTCTGCAAGGAACATAGCCCCAGCCTATCCAGCCTCTTCCCACAGCTCAAACCCTCCAGTCCCAGCCAAATGAATGTCAGGATGGGGTGAAGGGTATCGAGGGCGATGTTGGGGTAAGGAGGATGGATGGGCTTACAGCAGCCTGAGATGTGAAGGGGTCAAGGACAGTGATGGGGGTGATCTCAACAAATAATGGGGGAGCAATAGTGCATGGGAGGATATAGGGTTCTGTTGCAAGGGGTTTGGGAGGTGCAAGGATAAACTGTCACTACCACCATGGCCTTGACAAGGAGGTCTGTGCATTGTGTTGATGTGCAGGGCCAAACTTAAAAACAGGGCGTAGGGGTTAAGACTTTGAGCTACAGTTTGAGCTGGTGGATGTAGGCACGTGGGTGTTCAGTAGGAATGGCCTGTCCAGGGGATTCCAGATGGAAAGGGACATGGGGGTGGGGTGGGGAGAAGGGGTAATCCCAATGACCAGGCCCAACCTGACTTTCAGTGCAGGCATGACTTGCGTTGTCTTGTATTATCTGTCAGGGGCTGAATGTTGGCCAGTAAATGGAAAGCTGTGAACATGCCAGGAGTTGATGGATCACTGTTTGCTTTCCTAACCAAAAACACAGGCTCTCCTTCTGACCAAAGGGAGGTCCTGGAAGGAACAATTGTGTGCTTGAAAAGTGAGCATTGAAATCATTTGCAATCATGTCATTGTGCATGTGACGTGTCTGCAGTGTGGGGTGTAAATGCTGATCGCAGCATTGTTAGCCGTGTCATTGGCCTTTGCAGATTGCAGACAGACATCTCTGTGAAGCAGAAGTAATCACAGAAGACTTTAAAAGAGGGACCTGTAGCTCACAACACACACAGCTAATGGAAAACTTCCTGGAGTGTACAGTGGCACAAATTGACTCCCTCTCAACCTGCCAGACTCTTTTATACGCAATGATGCCTTCTGTAGGTGATGTGGTGCTCGGAGGACAGGTTTCAATCATTATGCAGCACTTACACTCTTTTGCTATCTCTTAGCCACATGACTGGTGCTGCACATTGGAATAAAGGCCAATGTTAAAGTGCCAAGATGAGTCACTGCATAGTCTTGTTTGTCAGAATGCCCAAGTCCCACTGTATGGAGGAGTATGTCAGCGAAACTCTCATTTGTAAGGCATGTGAGTGCTGACTGCTCACATTACTGAGGATCTGTTTTGTATCTTCTGCTCCCCACGCAGGATTATTGGAAGCATGACTGAAGGATCCAGCACAGTGAGGGTCATCATCGCAGTTGCTGTGGTTCAATGAAGGCTCAGGGAAATGGGAGAGGAACAGATGTACCAGCAAGCCCAGGGTCAGCGGCTGCTTCCAGCTGTTGGAGTGTGTCCCTAAGAGGAGGTCACCGCTGCAGTACCTTGATGTTGCACTCTGCTTTGATGTCAAGGGCAGTCACTCTTACCCCACCTCTGGAGTTCGACTCCTCTGTCCACGTTTGGATTAAAGCTGCAACGAAACCAGGAATCCACTGGCAGAACCCAAACTGAGCATCAGTGAGCTTGTTATTGCTCAGCAAGTGTTGCTTGCTGGCACTGTCGATGGCTCCTTCTATCACTTTACTGATGATCAAGAGTAGACTGATGGGATAGTCATTGGCCAGCCATTGAGGATGGGAATACTTGTGGACCCTCCCATATCAGTGTCCGCTGCCATTCACCACTGAGTATGGCAGGACTGAGGAGCTCAAATCTGACCCATTGCTGGTGGGATTGCCAATCTCTGCCCATCAAACAAGGGGAGGGTTGTGTTGACAGGAGGAGGAAAGGGAGAGATCACGGATAATGCCAACTGCAGTTTATCAACCAGAGAAGCATGTGAAATGGCAGGAGAAGTTGGGTGTGAGAGAAGGTGATTGGGAAAGAGAAAAATGTCGCTTCCAATGGTTTCGACATCCTGCCTTCCACCAACAGCAGCCCCCCCGACCCTGGCTCAGACAAAGGCCTCAGCTATGGCCACTCCCTCACAGACAAATACTGTCTCCTTCACAGGGGTTTGGACACATGGTGGTGGTCAGCACCTCCTGTCTCTGTCCTGATGGAGAAAGAGAAGTGTATCAGTGAGTTTGGGTTGATGTGACTGTTGAGATCGGATAACTGGCAGTGTGTACAAGATGTCTATCACAGCAAGTGTGACACTGCATTGCTAAGTGTATGAGGGGAGTGAAGCATATCTGAGTTATGATTGACTCATGATTGTTACTAGGTGAGCGAAAAGGATGTGGTGCATCGAGCAAATATCTGAGATGCGTGGTGCAGTCAGTAGAATGTAGCATTTAAAGTTACATTCACTGAACTTGACCACTCACATAGGGGACATTTAATTCCTTGTGGCAAAGCATCCCAGACATTGGGGTAAGACTCTTGGCACAGGTATCCCTTCCCATTGCCTTCACAAAGCTTGCTTTGAGAATCCTTTAGCCTCCTGCATACATGTCCTGCTCCTCCCAACCAGGTCCTCCATGGCCTCCAGTTCAGTGTGAGAACATATGTTACAGAAAGGCTTACAGTGTTTTCTCCTGCCAAAGTGTGCCTCTTCTTTAAGAGTCTGGGATAAAGTAGTACAAACTGGCTATAAATTCACAGTTCTGCATCCCATGCACTTCAGAAGCAAAAACTAGAAGACAGATTACTACCTGAATGGCTGTAAATTGGGAGAGGGGAGTGTGCAGCGGGACCTGGGTATCCTCGTGCACCAGTTGCTGAAGGTAAGTATGCAGGTGCAGCAGGTGGTAAAGGCAGCAAATAGTATGTTGGCCTTCATTGCGAGAGGTTGAGTACAGGAGCAGGGATGTGTTGTTGCGGTTATACAGGGCCTTGGCAAGGCCACACCTAGAATATTGTGTGAAGTTTTGGTCTCCTTTTCTGAGGCAGTGCAGCGAAGGTTTACCAGGCTGATTCTGGGGATGGCAGGTCTGATGTATGAGGAGAGATTGACTAGGTTAGGATTGTTTTCACTGGAGTTCAGATGAATGAGGGGGGATCTCATAGAGACTTATAGAATTCTTACAGAACTAGACAGGGTAGATGCAGGGAGGATATTCCCGATGGTGGGTGTGTCCAGGGGCCACAGTCTGAGGATTCGGGGTAGACGATTTAGGACAGAGATGAGGAGACATTTGTTCACCCCAAGAGTGGTGAGCCTGTGGAACTCATTACCACAGGAAGTAGTTGATGCCAAAACACTGAATGTATTCAAGAGACAGCTAGATATAGCACTTGGAGTGAATGAGATCACAGGTTATGGGGAGAAAGCAGGATTAGGCTATTGAGTTGGGCGATCAGCCAAGAACGTGAAGAATGATGGAGAAGGCTCAAAGGGCTGAATGGCCTCCTCCTGTTCCTATCCTTTATGTTTCTATATGCAGCCACTCGAGAGTACAGGAATGGCCAAGCTGCCTGAAACTTTGAGCTGGACACAGTAACCTTCAGACATTTGAGAGCTGAAAGGTATGGATAACTTTTACATTTGATTAGTACATAGATTTGTTTGGAAATATACTGAACAAAAATGGAAATACAAATAGTATGAGAATTGTATGTGGAAGAACATTTGCTGTATGCATTTATTTAAATTTCTCCTGAAAGTAAATAATCAAAAAGATATTTATATTTTATTTGTATTCAATTAATATGAAATTCCACTTTATAAAGCTATTTTAATAGTAACATTCCTTTAGTAAGATCATACTTAAAGGCACTAGGGCTCATCACTGGTGTAGGGAGAGGCTTTGTGAGTCTTCAATGTAGAAAATTAATCCAAAGATTTAAGAAAAAGATTTATTGAACTTGAACAAAAACTGTAAGCATCGACAGATGAACAAATTTGAATCAGAGTATCAGTGTCCCGATTTAATGTTGACTCTAATCTTACATTCCTCTGCTCGGCATTAAATTTCAATCATAGAATGTCTACAGTGTGGAAAGGGGCCTTTCGATCCATTGAGTCTGCCCCGACCCTGCAAAGAGCAACCCAGACCCAGCCCAAAACCCAGCCCCCACCTTATCCCTGTAACTCTGTATTCCCCATGTCTAACACACTCAACCTACGCATCCCTGGACGCTATGGGGAAATTTAGCATGGCCAATCCATTTAATCTGCACATCTTTGGACTGTGGGAGGAAACCCACGCAGACATGGAGAACATGCAAACTCCACACAGATAGTACTTGAAGAAACACTGTAACCATCAACAGAAGAACAAATTTGAATCAGAGTATTGATGTCCTGACATAATATTGAAATTAATCTTACATTCTTCTGTTCCGTACTAAATGTCAATCACATAGATCCTCTTTTAGACAGAAGTTGCCAACAGTGAAGGGGTGGGTTAGGAAGGGGTAAGGGATGCTCTCAAATGGTTCTGATGGGGTCACGCAGCCGGATACCAGACCAGTGGGACATTAGGTTCAGAACCTGATGATGGAGGTTGGGATGCTCCTGAATCAACCTTTCCCTCCTCCCTGGGCTGTTGCGTGTTCTTGGGTTCTCTGCCTTTGTTACGCTGTTTGTGGTTGAGGCCTATTCCTGGTTCTATACCTGCCTCCAATGTGCAACATTAATGATTTCACAACACAAAGGAACAAGTCCTACACCATGTGTAAAAGAGTTACATGCAGCCCTCAACCAGCAGGCTGAGCAGCCTTGCCATAGTGTCATCAGTGCTGACTGTGAGCAGCAACCATTTCATAGCAAGCAGCACAAAATTTGCATTTCGTCAGCATCGGATGTGAGAGGCATGGAGTAATCTTGTAACAAAATCCCTGCATCCATTTTGAGGCCTTGTCCAATATTGAAAGCCAAGTCTTCCCACAATCCATCTTGATGCTCTTATGGTGCAGCGGTAATGTCCTTACCTCTAAGCTAGGAGGCCCAGGTACAAGTCCCACCTGCTCCAAAGGTGTGTGGTAACATCTTTGAGCATGCTTATTACAAATATCTACAAATTATCCCTATAGCAATTACTCAGCTACACACATTATCCTCATTTCAATTCACCATGAACTCAGGCACACACACTCACATGCACACACACTCTTGCACATACACACACACACACACACACTCTCACACACACACACACACATACACACAGTCTCACACACACAGTCTCACATACAGTCTCACACAGACAGACACTCACATACTCTCATACAGACATGCGCACACACGCACACACTCACATTCTCTCACACTCATACACACACACACACACTCACACATACACTCATACACACACACACTCTCGCCCATACACACACACAATCTCACACAGACACACACATCTCATACACGCACACACACTCACTGTCACATACTCTCATACACACATACAATCATACATACACACATACACTCATACATACACACACTCTCACACTCACACAAACATATACACATGTACACACGCTCTATCTCACTCTCTCACTCACTCACACACACTCTCACACACACACACACACACACACACACAATACACACATATTTACACACGCTCACACACACAATCTCTTTGGAGGACATAAAACTGCAATACCATTCTGTACTTGGAGGGTTAATCATATAACACAAAATATTTGATTTAATAAACGTGAGAGGAAAGGGAGTTTGTTGACACAGTATTGAGATCTCTCTCGCATGATTTGCTGATTAAAGCAGACCTGCCAAACTGTATCATACCATCTGTTCAAGTCCTGCCACCACGGTGTTACAAAGCAGCTGCAACTGTTTCTCAATCATGCTTATTGATTCTGTCCTATGGAAAGTGAAAAATTTACTCACAGCAAGATGTGAGAAATCCTTTGGTACCTGGCCTGAACAGTAGGGATATCTTAAGGAGGTGGTCTCTTCATGCTAGAGACTGTGTGGCAAAGTTAAGAATTGGTACAAAGTTATTGTGTTGGCTGAAGATGGTATATCTGTTACAGGATACCCTCCTTAGACATAGACCTGCATCCTTGTTGCTGTGTCAGGCAGCTTGAGTCAGAAAGCTTTCCGACACAGTGCACCTTGTTCAGTAAGAAGTGTCCTTCCAGAGATACTGGGGTTGAATCGAGTCAGACTGACCTTAGAAGCAGAGAAGACGTAACATAGCAATGCCTGCCCCATTTGTCTCAGAAGATGTTACACCACTTCACCCCTACACCAAAACCTACATGCCCTATCACAGCCCTCATACCAACTGAATGATAACTCAAGACCCATCCAATGCCATGCCCATCTATAGTCCCCATGCCATCTGCACAGCCACTCATCTATTCTCCACCATAGGCAGACCTCAGGAGCTACATGGTGATTAAAAATCAACTTTTAACAACCTGATATAGTTCTCACTCAAACATATTAACAGTGAAACAAAACTTGCGTGTGTGAAATCCATTCAAAGCTTTTAAATCCCAAATAGTTAAGCTCTCGTAAAACAAACTTCTATTCAGGTCCCATTTCCAAGACACCTAATCCTTTCCTGGCCTCTTTAAACTGTCAATCACATTGTGGACTCAGAACACCTGCTGAGATAGTTTTAGATTTTGAAACTCAGCGGAGCATTCATAATTTCACAATAATAATTACATCTTAGGAAAATATTACAAAGAATTCTATTAAAACTGCATATCCAGATGCTACTGTTATTGGCTCAGTCAAAACAGTTGCAAGTAAGATAAAGGCCTTCAATGTATGACATGGGTGGCAATGTGGCTCAGCGGTTAGCACTGCTGCTTCACAGCACCAGGGACCCGCGTTCAATTCCACCCTCGGATAACTGTCTGTGTGGAGTTTGCACATTCTCCCTGTGTCTGCGTGGGTTTCCTCCAGATGCTCTGGTTTCCCCCCACAGTCCAAAGATGTACAGGCTAGGTGGATTGGCTGTGCTAAATTGCCCATAGTGTTCAGGGATGTGTAGATTAGGTGGGTTTATAGGGGGATGGGTCTGGTTGGGATGCTCTGAGGGTCAGTGTGGACTTGTTGGGCCGAAGGGCCTGTCCCCACACTGTAGGGATTCTATTCTATCACTACCTGCAGATTGAAGGGGACTGTGACTTTGTGCTCATGAACACCTTCGTTATCTGAGAATCTGCAAATTGTACTGAACACTGAACAATCAACAGCGACTACTCCCTACTTCTGACATTATGATGGAGGGAAAACCATTGACAAAGCAGCTGCAAATGGTTAGGTCTAGGACACTACCCTGAGGAAATCTTGCAGAGATGCCCGGAAGTTGAGATGACTGACCTCCACAACCATGACCATCTTCCTATGTGCCAGGTATGACTCCAACTAATGGAGAGCTTTCCCCTGATTCTTGTTAACTCCAGTTTTGCTCGGGTTCCTTTACACCATAATCAAACCTGATTTCAAGGACAGTCAACCTCATCTCACCTCATCTTTTGTCAATGTTTGAATGAAAGCTGTAATGAATAAGGTGCCGCCATTGAAGATAGAGATAAGGAGAATTTAGTCTCAGAGGTTCATGAACTTGTCAACCTGTTTAACACGGAGGGTTCTTAATGCTGGATCATTAAGGATATTCAAGACTGACACATTTTTAAGTTGTAATGGAATCAAGGGTTCTGGGGAAAAAGCAGAAAGTGTTGAGGATTATCAGATCAGGCATGATATCATTGATGGCAGTGCAGACTCATTGGGCCAAAGGCCTACTTCTGCTCCTACATCATCTGGCTTTCTTGTGGTCTTTGAAAGGACATATTATTCTCCTGTTGTCTCCACACATTTGCTCACTAATGATCCTAATGCTGTTATCAAAATTAATGAGGGAAAACCCAGCCAGATCAACAAACCCTACTTAATTACCTCCCAGAGGTTGTATGAGTGTTGCTTTTTAGGGGATTGTCCAAGAGGCAGCCTTTTGGATATTGCCATGAGTGGTGGCTGGTGTGTGATCCAGGGACATCAATGGGAAAGGCAGAAAACAGCAAGAATCAAGCATTCAAGTGTTGTACCAGTGCTATCATTGCCTTAATTGAAGCATTTACATCCTAAAACTGTGCCCCAGCTGTCTGACACCAATCTACAAGATAGTGTGGCACTGCCCACTCCACCTAGTGAGATGTTTCAACATCACTGTTATTAGATGCTGTAAAAATGGTACAGCACGTTACATTGACATTTTCACAGGGTTCAAAGTACCATTTTCACCCAAAGCTTTTGTTGGTTTGCACTTTGGGGGCAACGAAAACATTCTCTCTCTTCCTCTTGGAACTTTGTTTTAAGAGCTTGCTGGTCTACCGTGTGCTAGCATGTCATTAGGTGACCTGATTAGCCATTTAATGATCTGTAATTAGGCATAAGAGTGAATCTGTGGGGATGTGGTGGGGCAGGGCTTGGTGTGTGGGTATGTGTGCGCGTGGGTGCGTGTCTCTCTCTCTCTCTCTCTCTCTGTCTGATGCTCTGCTGAGTCAGCAAATTCTTATCTGTCGTTGGGTAGGCATTCAGCTTTACGCCGCCCCCACAGTCAGACAGAAACTTCACCCTCTCGGTAACTTAGCAGACAAATCGGCAGAGTCATGTGAAGTTGTAGAAAGCTCTATTGACTTAATTAAGTTGTTGGCCCCACAGTTCCTCGCTGGAGACGTAGACTCCCACAACTTCATCCCCAGGCTGTGCCCTCACACAGCAACAGGGAGTCAGGCTTCAGTGCCGCTACACTGAGCAAACTAGAGCAGCACACTGTTATCACTGAGTGACATGAGCAATCTGAGAGAGGGGCAGCAGCTTTAGGAGGAGGCAATGGCCGAATGGAATTATCGCTAGACTATTTAGTCTAGAAAACCAGGTAATGCTTTGGGGATCCAAGTTCAAATCCTGCTACAGCTGGTGGTGAAATTTAAATTCAATAAATATCTGGAGTTAAGAGTCTAATGGTGACTGTTTGTCAATTGTTGGGGGGATATCCCATCTGATTCACTGGTGCCCTTTAGGAAAGGAAACTGCCATCCTTATGTGGCCTAGCCTACATGTGAATCCAGACCCACAGCAATGTAGTTGACATTTAACTGCCCTCTGGGCAATTAGGAATGGGCAATAAATACTGGTCTAGCCAGCAATGCTCTCATCCCTTGCATGAATATAAAAAAAAATGTGATAAGAGGTTTAAGGACCCCCATCAAAAGTAAAGATGCAACAAGGTTTCCCAAAAATATCTGTTCCTTCAGCAGAGAGAAGTAAGGATTCATTCACGTTTTCATGGCAAGGACGTAAACGTAGATTTTGTCCTTTCATGTGGTGCTCAGTTTGAAGGATGAAATTAAAGTTGGTTTTGAGGACAGGAGGACAATTTGCAACAAATGCTGAGCTATCTTTGAGGTTGTGGGTTTGACTCGGGAGAGCAGTGTGTTTACACAAGGCATGACAATTAGAACTGTGATTAGTCTCAACAAACACACAACCATCATGACGCTAATACACCCTCCCTTCAACATCACAGCTCCTAATTGGCTTTTGGGCTGCATTCACAGCTGTTGTAAATTACAAGCCCTGATAGGCCCTGCAGGTTATTCTGATAGACGGGGGTGGGGGGAGGAATGAGGGGGGTGGTAATTATATCACTATTGAATATAAGGCAGAATGAAACTGGGGATCTTGTGGTACAATTAGTAGCATTCCTACCTCTAAAGCTGGAGGCTTGGGTTCAAGTCTTACCTGCTCCAGTGTTGTATAATAAAATCACTGAACATATTGATTTAGGAAAATACCTGTAATTCAAAAGCACTTTTCCACCACTTTGGAATAAACCTGGAGCAAGGCTCCCACAAGAAGAGAAGGTGGCTGAAGTGAAAGCTTTGTGATGGTAATGACAATTTTCTGCTTAATTTGGATAATGTTCAAGGAAGCAAGGAAATAGATATGTGTTAAAAATACTAAGGAACAATTGAAATCTCTTAAAAAAAGAATTTGTGGATGCCAGAAATCTGGAATAAAATCAGACATTGCTGGAGAAACTCAGCAGCGTCTGCAGAGCGAGAGAAACACAGTTATTGTTTCAGGTTTCCGTGACCTTCAGAACTGACTTCAGTTCATAAGAAAGGTTACTAGACCTGTAATGTTAACTCTGCTTTTTCACCGCAGGTGCTGCCAGAGCAGTTCAAATCCCATTTCTGCCTCAAGTAGAGCTCTCGGTCATCCAATTACACCCAGTTTTTGTCAAAACTTAGGTAGTGTGGCTCTTCAGAGCCAGCTCCTTTCAATCAGCAATCTCAAACATTGAGTGGAACACAGGCTTTGATTTCCATTATGGTATAAGTTCTTGAAATATTCACTAAAATAAACCACTAACTCCTACAGTTACATTGACTGCACTTCCACTTCAAGTTCCAGTGAGGGCTTAACTCCATTCATTCAGTTTCTCCACCACTATTGTATTTTTATGGCAGGGCAACGGTCCGTACTAGTGTTT
Source organism: Rhincodon typus (assembly GCF_021869965.1). Taxonomy (NCBI): domain Eukaryota; kingdom Metazoa; phylum Chordata; class Chondrichthyes; order Orectolobiformes; family Rhincodontidae; genus Rhincodon; species Rhincodon typus. Next base: position 12,440,403 of record NC_063347.1, read on the forward strand.
CTGTTATGTCTTCCTTCTCCATCAGTTTCAGCTTACTGCCCCATCATGGTTGACATAGCCCTTGACCAGGTCTCACCCATTTCATCCACTCCTTCACCTCCGCCACCCCCTGAGGCCCAGCAAACACTGTAGGTTTTCCCCTTGGCCTCACCTTACACTCCCAACAACTTCCATATACAACCATTACCCTCCACTATCTCCAGTGTAATGGCTTCACTGAATACATCTCCCACTGCCCTTTCGGTATTCTGAAGGGACCATTTCCTCCACGATACCCCAGGCTACTCTTTAATCCCACCCAACAAGCCCTTCTCCTTGCTGCCTTTCCATGAAGATGCAACACTTACAATCTGACCCAGTCTTCCCCTCTTGTCCAAGGCATCAGACACTTCCAGGTGGAGAAGCAGTTTATATTTGCTTCCTTTGATTTTGCGTTCTGCATTTACGGATCATGATGTGGTCTCCTCTATGCCAGAGAAAGCAAGTTCTAATTTAGACAACTTTGTGGAGCAACCTCCATTCATTCCACATGTGTGACCCCATGTTGCCTGCCATTTGAATTCTGGTTCCCACTTTTACTGGTATGTTCTTGGCCTCCTGCACCATTCCAGTGAAGTTCAATTTAAGCTGGAGGAATAGAATCTCACTAATTGGTTAGATATTTTACAGCCTTCTGGACTAAGAGTTGAATTAGCAATTTCAGATCATAACTGAGGAAGGCAGGTGTGCTGCCGTTCACACTTCCTATTGACATAATCTTTTGTTTCTTTACTTCTCCCATGAGCACTCCCTTTCACTTTGCACCATCAACTCTTCAGTCACTGAAATCTCTTATGTCTTCCCTCTATCACAATGTTCTTTTCACATCAGCACCCACACTCACTTTTTAAAAGTTTATTACATCTCCAAATTTTCCCAACCAGGATGAAAGCTCAACATTCTAAACTGAAATGTTAACTCTGCTTTCTCTCCACAGATGCTGCCAGCCCAGCTGAGTTTCACCATCAATTTCTGCCTCTGTTTCTGAAGGCTCATCTTCAATGAATGTCGGGATGGATTTCGCTTACAAGTTTTGGGATCTCTATCCCGCATCCCAAGTTTTACTGCCAGCCATGGGACCAGCTCAGTGCTTACACCAGAGTCAGCTTCCCATTTGGTGGTCAGAGAGTCCTAGAGTCATACAGGAAACAGATCCTTCGGTCCAACCAGTCCATACTGAACATAATCCCAAACTAAACTAGACCCACCTGCCTGCTCCTAGTGCATATCCCTCCAAACCTTTCCTATTCATGAACTTATCTGAGTGTCTTTTAAATGTTGTAACTGCACCCACATCCACCACTTTCTCAGGAAGTTCATTCCACATGAAACCATCCTCTATGTAATTTGCCCTCCATGTCTTTTTTTTAAAATCTCACTCCTCTCACCTTAAAAATGAGCCCCTTAGTGTTGAAATCCCACATCCTAGGGAAAAGACACCTCCCACTAACCCTATCCACAAACTTCATGATTTTATAAACCTCTATAAGGTCACCTCTCAACTTCCTACGCTCCAGTAGAAGAAGTCCCAGCCCATCCAGCCTTTCTTTATAACTCAAACCTTCCATGCCCAGCAAGATCCTGGTAAATCTCTTCTGAACTCTCTCGAGCTTAATAATATCCCTCCTATAACTGGGCGACCAGAAATGGACACAGTACTACAGAAGAGGCCTCACCAATGTCCTGTACAATCTCAATATGACTTCTGCGTCCTGACTCCTAACGCTCTTGATCTGATTAAAGGCCCAGCTACTCCAAAACCTCAGTGAAGCCAAAGGAGATGGGGGGAGTCAGACATTTAGAGATAAATAATTACAATGACTTAATTCAGAAAGGCTGAGGGCAAAAGACTCTGCTGTTTAGAAGGAAAACCCTTCTGGCTGCCTCTTTCCCCCTTGAAAGTGTAGTGTTCAATTTTAACAAAGTTATAGAAGTTGATCTGTAAGCCTGAGGGAAAGTATTTTGAGATTGCAGAGATGTTTTAATTCAAATGAATCTATTACAAGCTTAGAAATAAGTATCAGGTCTGCATCGCTCTGGGATATATAAAATAAACAGCGAAGAGATAAATTGGAGCATTGTCAAAGTACACTTCACTCCAGCAGCACAATCTATCTGCTAACCTTATGTCATGAGAGACATCAATTTAAATTATGGATAATCCAGCATTGACTCATAAACGATAGGAATAAGAGAGAAGGGGCCAGGCTCATATCACTAAGTGCCCAAATTGTTGATGGAAGGAAAGAGTTCCACCGCATCTGTCTAGCTTAGTTTTGAACACAATGGTTTTTGATGACGTTAGTGTGACTATCCATCGACCATCAATTTCCAATATTACAGCATTATGTTATAGTTGTAGATTTTCCGTACAGATTCTTGAGATTGGAATTACATCCTCATGATCAACGCAACTGCTCTATTACTTTTTAAGCTCTTGCCTTTATTTCAGTGCGTGCTACGAAGATGGGAGCGGTGAAAAAGCTCCTAATGTTGAAAGGGATTTGAATCACTTTGCATTTGTTCCTATTGTTTTGCACATGGGGAGCAGAAACTGCTGTGGTGCCTGTGTATAACACTACATAAACAATCTTGAGTTAAATACATTTTTTGTATATGCAAACCAAAGCAATCTATCACCTCTTCTCCCAATAACATGATATCGCACTGTACTCCATTAACGTGTAAGTGCTTTAATGTGTTTGTATTAAATTCCTTAATCTGTTATTTGAATGAAGGAGTGCATTTAACCAGGAAGGCAGTGAATGAGGAGGAAGTCATAAATTTTCACAGGGTGTTGGATATGTTTTTGACATCGATGCTGTCACGTTACAATTTTTTCAAAGTCATTTTTCTACTGAAACGATCTCGAAACAGAGTTATTTTGAATGTTTTTGTCTTTAAGCATAAATGTATTTAAGTAATTTGCTTTTTTTAAAAAATAGGCAATCTTACTAAGCATTAATTTTATAACGTTAAACAATAAATCAGCAATTTGTTTGCCTGTCTCTGCAATGAAGAAAATACACTACATACAACGTGTTGGAAACCCATTTTCTATCTGTGAATTGCCAAGAGAGTTGAAACTGAAATGCAGACTGCTGGTGAGCTTTTCTGGAACAGATACTATACAGAGAGTGAGCTATATAAGGAGAAAGTTGTGAGGCTTTTACCAAGACTAAGAGCCTGATTTTCGTAGACTCCAGAAGCTTTAATTATGATGAGTAAGACCTGGATGCAGAAGTATCTGCTCTATTTCTGGCAGATCCCATTTTTACTGGCGAGGGAATAGGGCAGCTAGGTTAATTTGAACTTAGTACGGAGTTTGAACAGGCACCATTTTTATGGTTCTGAAGGTTTCAAGTTGCAGTTTGAGAGTCACACATTTCGGATAAGATGTAAATTCTCTTAATCGACAGATAGGATTTGTTTAACTGTCATTAACTGCAGTCATTTAAATTCCTAGTGCTTCAAAAATGAAGAGAAAATAGGCTGCAGCCATCAACCATCATATATTAACCAATGTTGGAGTATATTGATTGGCGGGCATCTGGGGTAGCTTAACAAAAAGATTAAATTTCAATGGGCTTTAATGATGACAATTTCCAAAGACTGTTATTACAGCAGAATTGATTACGAGTGTTTGGCTGAGTTTCAAAAGCTCCAAAGTTTAAATTGTTTCATCTTCACGTGTCTTCCTAGTTGGCCCTCTATTGGATACTGGATAAATAGCTATTGATTTGGCATGGGTGTGTGGTAGTAGAAGGTGGCATGGAGGTTGCATGTTACTATGTAGGAGTTTGAGAGAATAAAGGGCAATGGGGGTGAGTAGAGGAGATAAGGATGAGAGGCAAAGCCCCTTATGAAGCTGGGCCAGGTTCTCGGACAATCAAAGCAAATCTTCTATCCAGCCCACCTTGGCACCTGTGACCACCTCAGAATGTCTCCCGAGGTAGTAGGCCCAACTCAATCATACCCTCGCTGAAACGTGGGATTCGATCCATGGTGACAGATGTGCCAAGTTGGGAGATTTCCCGACTCGAGCCTTCATCTCTAAGGTGAAAATCCAACCCATGAGATGAGAAACGCTGGAGGGAATTCTCCTCTTTCTGTTAAATAAGAGAACCCATTGGTGTGGGGGTTGTGAGGCATGTTCTTTATTCAGTTTCATCAAATGTTCAATTGAAGCGAGTCTGATTATTCTGAATACTTTGCTTCTCATGAAACAAACTAAACTGTCTACTTTGGTCAAACCTCATCTCGGCAAACATTTGGTCCATTCTCTTCATTTTCACAAAGCACTTTTGGATCAAAAATTAATACTATTTGCATTTCTGAATTACACCGTTGGACGAGTAGATATAGGACAGTGTGAGTTAGCTTCCATTATAGTAACACACTTGAGACTACTTACAGAAGTAATCAAAGCCACTGGGTGAGAAGGTATCAGATCCACATTTATCCACTGCTCAAAATGTGTTCCCCTATACTCTGCAATTTTACAAAAAGAAACCCTGTCTCATGGATGCTCTTCACTTGTAGAAAAGCCCTACTAATGTCAGAATTGGACAACATCAACTGACAAACAAACTGATAGGTCAATGCTTTTAATATTTTAGATACAAGAGGAAAAATTGAGGCATTTCTCTGCACGTAAAAAGAGGAAGGAAACAGTTTCTTGCCCACTCTCAGAATGGAACATTTCACAGTTCAGGAATAATTCATGTGTTAAATCTAAAATTAGGCAGTCCGAGTAGCTTATAATGAAAATGAAGGGAGGAATTTGTACTGAGTGGGCTGTTCATCATGTAAACTGATAACTCACCGAGGAAATTTTCCTCCTTCTGCCTGAACTCCAATCCCAGAAGACTGCGTTCCCAATTCCTTACACCAGCAGAACCTCAAACTCTCTTTTGTAAAACTGCTCATGTGCAGCTCCCTGGATACTTTACTCGACCAGCCGAGAGTGAACCACATCAAAACAAACTATGCAAACATTGCAATTACAGTGTTATTTTACTAAATAATAAATACATGCCATCTGTTTTACAGCCAGCAATTTAACTGAAATGCCAAAATACTACGTTAAAAAGGAGTTAGCAAAGTACAAATCAGCTTTCACAAAGTGAACATTAATGTGGTGAAAGATGCAATTCATCCCAGCCTACAGATACTCTTTCTATATGTTGACAGGCAGTAGAGTTTTAAAAAGATAAATGATCTGACTCATAGTCACATAGATGTTTACAGCGCAGAGGTAGAACATTCAGCCCATCATGTCTGCTCCAGTCAACAAATATCAGATTACTTTAAGAGATAGTAGGAACTGCAGATGCTGGAGAATCTGAGATAACAAGGTGTAGAGCTGGATGAACACAGCAGGCCAAGCAGCATCATATGATGTTACAAGAGTTTCTGACTGAAGACGAATTGGACAGACTGGGGCTATTTTCCTTAGAGCAGGTGAGCTTGAGAGGGAACATGATTGTGATGTATAAAATTATGAGGGGCATAGATAGATTAGACAGGAAGAAATATCCCCCCTAGTGGAGGGATCCATGAAGAGGGGACACAGATTTAAGGTAAGTGGCAGGTAATTCAGAGATCCGAGGAAAATTTTTTTCACCTGGAGGATGGTGGCAATCTGGAACTCATTACCTGTAAGTGGGCAGTAGAGGCAGAAACCCTTATAACATTGAAAAAAGTATTTAGATATACATTTGCGATGCCAAGGCATACAAGGCTATGAGCCGAGTGCTGGAAAATGGGGTTAGAATGGTTTGGTGGAGGTTTTTGAATGTTGTGGACATTTCTCTGTGTGGTAGGCCTCTATGACTTCATGACTCAATCAGCATTTCAGGCAGCTGAGCAAGTTGAAAGGAAATACTTGCATTTATCTAGCACATATGTTACATCTCACAGTACAACAGAAGTATGGCTAGTTTACTGTAGACAAAAGTGGTCTTGCGTGCTCCTATGGAAGAGAAAAGTATTACAAAGTAAGACCCCTATATGAGTTGAATTCAGGTCTGCTTGACCCAGTTCCTAGCACACCGGCACAAGAGCATATAAACTGTATCCATTTCAGTTTTGGCTTCAACCATTGCAACGGTTGATGATCCAATGTTGTTGGGTGGGATCAGCAAGCTCTTGGTAGCTGGAATTTGCCTAGTGATCCCTATTCCAGAGGAACTGGTCAATCAATACAGAGTCAGAGGAGCAGACAGAAGTCCCATTTTACCACTTGTGGGTTCTTGACCACTCCCAGGCAGTACTGACAGAATGCAGCACTGTCAGAGCAGATAAGATGTTAAACTAACAGGTTGTACCTGCTTTAGAGGTGGGTGTGAAGGATTTTATTACTAATTGAAGAAAGACCAGGGGAAATCTCCAGCTGTGGGGCCCAATAGCCTGCAAACAATGCATACCACAATAGATGATCTGATTATTTCATTACTGTTTCTGCCTTCTGATTAGCTGCTGTTTTTCCTGCATTACACAGCAACCGCATTTTATAAGTTTCTTTGATTGTGAAGTGCTTTGGGACGTCCTGAGGCTGTGAAGGACACTTTGGAAATTCAAGTCTCTTTTTTTTACCCTGTGGTTCCAGATGAACTTTTCCTACATTGCTTTGGGAGACCGTTCCTACTGGGGATTTTCAACGTGAAACAAGTCCTGTTCAGTCTAAAACCTTCATTTTTGATCATGAATTCATTGGGCTGCAAATTCTCTTTGTTACTGAAGGTCTGGGAGAGCTTCATTGATGCAATGTGATCGTATGCCTGATGTATGATTTTCCGAATTTGCCGATTTAGACTTTGTTGAATTTCAGTTTGCTGGCTACCATGGTAATCTGAAACTGTGTTTATCTTGACTATCAAGAGTTGATGTGATGAAAATGAGCTAAGCAGAGCATAGCAGTTTCAGAGGCAAACAATAGCAACGGAGGCAAGGGGGAGGGGGAAGGGAATGTATTTGAAAGGAACAAAAAGGCAGCCTGTGCTGTTTTTGCATGTCCTTAACAGACAACTACAAAGTGACATTGTAGAGTAATAATCTGCAGCTAATAACTGGGGAATTTGGTGTCCCATATACATTAGGGCCTCATTCCTTTGTGGGCAGCACAGTGTCAAGCTGTGAAATACACTGACAGCTGCTAACCAGAGAAGTGGGGGGGGGAGGAGAAAGTTGAAATGATATATAAGAATCACAAAAAAGTAATTATCATAACAAACAGATAGCAGGAGGTCAGTTTAAATATGTAGTCTAAACTCAGGATGCACCATTATGGTATAGGCTGTCAACCCCCCTTCAGACTTTCTTTCAGCATGTCACACACTGTACAGTCAGCTATCGCTAATGCACACATTTATTACAGCAGTTTAATTGGTACATCACTAGGTGGTCTTACCTTAGCGGCTGGGCATAGCACAAGGGTTTGCAAATCCCATTTACATCAACCTTCTGCCTGTACTTGTGTCTATGTATCATGAAGTGTGGAAATTCGTCAAATAGTATAGCATCAATTATCAAATGGGAACTGAAGCAGTGGGTGGAGGGTATGTCAAGTGACCTTGTCATTTCTGACATTAGGCTATGCCAGCACTGGAGCTACGGTCAGAGTCTGCATTGGTTTCAGATCTGGAGTTCAGACGATATGATATTCAGCGTGGAATCAGTGTCTGCACTGACACTGCTTTCAGTATCTGTAATGAAATTTAGCTTGGAGTATCTTTATTGATATTGGTATTGATTGATTGGATTTGACTTATTATTGTCATATATACCAAGATACATTGAAAATAATTGTTTTGCATGCTAACCAAACAAATCATACCTTACATACGTACATCAGGATAATAGAACAGAATGCAGAATACAGTGTTATAGCTACAGAGAAGGTGCAGAGAAAGGTCGAGCCTAATATGTCAGAGGTCCATTCATAAGCTGTTCTGGAATCTGTTGTGACATGTTTACAAACTTTTATATCTTCTGCCCAATAGAAGAGAGTGGAAGAGTATAACTGGGGTGGGAGGGGTCTGTGATTATGTTGGCTGCTTTCCCTATTGTATTGCTAAATGTATTGCTTTTGGTTGGGGATAGTAGGAACTGCAGATGCTGGAGAATCCGAGACAACAAGGTGCAGGGCTGGATGAACACAGCAGGCCAAGCAGCATCATAGGAGCAGAAAGGCTGACGTTTCGGGCCTAGACCCTTCATCATGCTGAACTGACAGTGTCTGTAGCAGTGCTGTAGTTTAGTATCGATCCTGGAGAATGCACTATCTGTATTATTGGGCTTTGAGTCTGTACTACTATGCTACTGAATATAGGAATATGAGAACTACCAGGATTAAACTGCTACTTAACAGGGAAAAAGTGCTATTTAAACTAAACAGGAGGGTTGAGTCCTTGTGTATATTTAAGGCTGAGATAGATAATATGGAGTTTGTGGAGCAGGAAACAGCTGATCTTGCCCGTGTTTAGCTGGAGAAAATTGTGCCTTAGTCTTACACAACATGCACATTAGGAGCAAGAATTGGCTATTCAGCAGCTTGACCCAGCTCTGCCATTTGATGAACCCCTGAAGTCAAATAAGAAGATGACAATTTGAAGGCAGTTTACTGATGAAGTATTGGAAGGAACAAGAAACGGTTAATTTCTGGATAGTTTTTAAAAAGCAGGAGTAACAATTGGCTAAAGACAGTAAGCGAGAGGCTGTTGAAGTTTATCTGCCAGATTTCATAGCAACATCTGTCTCATTTCTATTTCTGCGATTAATTAGCACTGTTTATTATAAATTAAACGAGTTAATGCACAGGCCTACACGCCACCTTCCAATGCCTGATACTCTGAGAGTCCTTGATGGCAATGTTAATCTACTTATGGTGCTGATTGTGATGCTGGAATACTGTTACATGCCCTGCGAGATGTCAGACACAGTTTAATCCCTTAATGCAGAAAAGTAACACGCTGCTGGAAGATTATTACATCAGTAAGCAACTGAGCTTTCAATACAGTTTGCAATGCTGGGCTCGTGTCTCCTGAATCAGATTTGAACAATTGCTCCTTCAGCCATGATACTGAGAATTGACTGTAGCAGAATTGCAAATGCCCATTATGCAGTGCTGTCTATTCACTAGGCTCTTTTTTAAGTTAATCTGGACAGCGTTAAGCCACAGTGAGCAAACTGTCATAGTGAGCAGGCTATCATGGTGAACAAAAAAAACAAAAGAACTGCGGATGCTGGAAATCAGAAACAAAATCAGAAATTGCTGGGAAAGTCCCAGCAGGTTCGGGCAGCATATGTGGAGAGAAAGCAGAGTTAATGTTTCAGGTCCAGTGACCCTTCTTCAGGACATTCTGTTTTCTCTCCGCAGATGGTACCAGATCTGCTGTGCTCTTCCAGCAATTTCTGTTTTTTGTGTCATGACGAATGATGACAATGAGCAGTGATAATGAAGTGACTGTGTAAGCAAAGAGAAACAGGGCTGAATTTTCACTGCGGAGCCAGAAACAGGAGCTGGATGTGTTTTTGAGTGAGAAAGCTGTCTCTGCTAGGAAGTTCAGATTTTCACATGTGGAAAGACGTTCCTGGTACAAAATCAAGCTTTTTGTCCAATTTAGAGCTAATGGGTTGGAGGTGGAGATGGGTTGGGTAAAGTATGGAACTCATAGGGCAGTCTGGTGGCTCAGTGGTCAGCACTGATGCCTCACAGCACCAGGAACCTGGGTTCAATTGCAGCCTTGGGTGACTGTCTACGTGGAGTTTGCACGTTCTCCCCGTGTCTGTGTAGGCTTCCTCCAGGTGCTCTGGTTTCCTCCCACAGTTCAAAGATGCTAAATTGCGTTTAGTGTCGCAATAACAACCAAAAAAGTATCCCCCTCGTTCTCACGTACCACCCCACCAACCTCCGGATCCAACGCATTATCCTCCGACACTTCTGCCATCTGCAATCCAACCCCACCACCAAAGCCATCTTTCCCTCCCCACCCTTATCTGCTTTGCGGAGGGACCACTCTCTCCGTGACTCCCTTGTCCGCTCCACACTCCCCTCCAGCCCCACCTCACCCGGCACTTTTCCCTGCAACCGCAGGAAGTGCTACACCTGCCCCTACACCTCCCCCCTCACCCCCATCCCAGGCCCCAAGAAAATCTTCCACATCAAGCAGATGTTCACCTGCACATCTGCTAATGTGGTATACCGAATCCGCTGTTCCCGTTGTGGCCTCCTCTACATCGGGGAAATCAAGCAGAAGTTTGGGGACCGCTTTGCAGAACACCTACGCTCGGTTGGCACTAAACAATTGCACCTGCCAGTCGCGAACCATTTCAACTCCCCCTCCCATTCCGCAGATGACATGTCCATCCTGGGCCTCCTGCAGTGCCACAACGATGCTACCCGAAGGTTGCAGTAACAGCAACTCATATTCCGCTTGGGAACCCTGCAGCCCAATGGTATCAATGTGGACTTCACAAGCTTCAAAATCTCCCCTCCCCCTACCACATCCCAAAACCAGCCCAGCTCGTCCCCGCCTCCCTAACCTGTCCTTCCTCCCATCTATCGCCTCCTCCCCCCTCAAGCCCCACCCCCATCTCCTACCTACTAATCTCATCCCGCCCCCTTGACCTGTCTGTCCTCCCTGGACTGACCTATGTCCTCCCTACCTCCCCACCTACACTCACCTTTACTGGCTCCACCCCCACCTCTTTGACCTATCTGTCTCCTCTCCACCTATCTTCTCCTCTACCCATATTCTATCCGCCTCCCCCTCTCTCCCCATTTATTTCACAAACCCCTTCCCCTCCCTCATTTCTGAAGAAGGGTCTAGGCCCGAAACGTCAGTCTTCCTGCTCCTCTGATGGTGCTTGGCCTGCTGTGTTCATCCAGCTCTACACCTTGTTATCTCAGATTCTCCAGCATCTGCAGTTCTTACTATCGCTAAAGCGTGTCATGCCTGATTCACTCTGGGATCTGAGTATTGCCACCAGCTGCAGTCACAACCATGGTGGGCCTTGGGGAGAGGTGTAGGGGGCCTATAAAGAAGAGAAGGGAGGTTCTTCTCCTATCTAACCTTAACCCTGACCCCCTAGCTGAGATGAAACTCAACTGTAGATCACTGTTACTGTGAGTGGCAAAAGTGAATCCTGGACTCAAGTGCTGATATAATAACCTCATCCTTTCTAGAAAGGTGAATGCTACCCAAAACATTTGGGCAGGTCACAAGGCTTGAACCCTGCTTGAACGCATACTAAAGAGTCCTGGGACCCTGAAGATGGGAGGAGGTCTGGGAGTATGGCCCACTCAGAATGATTCAAAACTACCAGGCTGCTAGAGGCTCATTACTACAATAATAGACATGTCCTATCGAAAAGGCACAATGACATTGGGTACAGAGCACCACAGTGTCTTACCTCATGCCACATAATGGAGAATGACTGGGAGAAGAAGTGTGTGCCCTTCCTGAATCACATCCCCTCTGTCTCATTGCAGAAATGGCATCAAACATTGCCAGGATAGTTGCAGAGGAGATAGTCAGAACTTGTAAAGCCACTGCTCCAGCCAAATTGGATTCAGAGGGCAAAATGGTCATTAGAGAGATGCAGAACATCTTATCCTGTCCAATAGCCTGTCACGTCTGGTAACATTGGGCAGTCTTAACACTGTGCAGGTGTCCATTCTCTTTACCTGACTCTATTCACATTCCCTTGTTTCTGTCACAACTGCATGTGTCTGACATAGAGCAAACCTCTGCCTCTACTTCCCCAGGGCCTAAGGTCAAATAGGGAGGAGAAAATGTAACACCATCACTGCCCTGAGCACAATATCCCTCAGCGCAGACACTGCCACCACCGTCATTCCTAGCACATGTATGGGCAGAGTAGCACAGTGTGATGATAATGGCACTAATGTGCCAGGGGAGCCACTGGAGGCAGACCGAGTGATGGTCAGTTCCAACCAGAGGAGGGGTCGCCAATAAAGCCTTCTTGTGTCCTTTGCCAGATACCCAGGGTGCCCAGAAATAACTGAGGACATGCCAGATGATGAAGAAGGTGAACCCTTGGGGAAGTTTTCATCATCATCCTGAGACTCCATCGGTCTCTCCAACTGAGGGATCGACTATGCAGCAGAGTGAGGGGACAGAGGCTGGCCACACAACAATGTAGATTTTTGGGAAGTTACAACTTATCTAAACCTTTTGTTTTATACTCATTAGATCAATTCACAAGAAACACCAATGTAAAGTGACCACAACAGTTCTTAGTCCATAGCAGGCAAGTGCAGATTCATTGGCAAATGGACTCTGATTGGTAGAAGCGTTGCCACAGAGAATGCACGAGTTAATTATGACTGACAGTTAACTGCCTCATTTTGTTTAAATTTTAAACCAGGCAGGACAACTCTGATTCATCAAACAATTGCCTTGAGAAATGAACCAAAGATTAGTTGTCACATGTTTTATTGTTTTGAAGCAGGTTCATTGTCAGTAAATTTCTATCTTCAAAGACAAGTGTGCTATGTATTAATAAAGATATTGCTTCCAATGCATGCACTTGCATCACTCGGCAAGCATGACTAACATTTTAAAATGGTTGTCAGTATATTTTTTTTATCATATTTATAACTATTCAACAAATGTTGTCCAATTGCAGTATCACATCTAAGGTTGACCAATCTGAGTTTTGTAAGCACAGGCTTGTTGGTTACAGTTAACACTTTGTTCATTGTGAACAGCTGAAGGGATTTGCAGTTTGAGATGATCAGTCAAATTTTGGAAAATACAGTTTACAAACCAAGCCTCACACCAGCACTAAAATTCAGATAGCAGAGTAGTCACTAATGTGATAGGCAGAAAGTGCTTTGGTTTTGACGGCAGTATCTTGTCTGTGGTGAAAACCACTTGTGTTGTTGATTTTGCAATCCCTCGGGGCAATCTGAGGTAGACTGAGCACTTTCATGACGCTGTTCATGACGTTGCACAATATACAGATGGAAGTTGTCTGATCAGTAGAGCCCAAAATCCTGCAGGATATGCCTGATGACAAAATCCAGCTTACACGCTGAACAAATCTGTCAGGCCATATTTAAGAGTTTGCCAGTTAAGGTCATGCTGTTGGCGTGTGGAGCTGAAGGATTGAATCTGGACCTTGAATGGGATTGCATGGAAGGAGGCACTCAGGGGGAATGCCACAACACTGGAGGTCAGAGAGTGAGAGAGAGGTACAACTGGGAGGTCAAGGAGCAGGGAGGAGCCAATGTAATCACACAGGAAACAACAACTGGAACTAACCTCACGCCACACAATAACTTTCCAGGCCCCACCAGCCTACTTTGTTAAAGAGAAACAATGTTAAACAGGGAAGATTTAAACAATTGATGGCTCTATTCCTTTCCCAGCTTCCTTTGCTAGTTATCATATATTTGTGTCCTTTAGTTACCAATGCTGCTCCAAGCAGAAACTGCTTCCCATTACTTACTTCGTTATTTTGGGGACCTCACCTCCCAATTAAATCTCCCCTGAACTTTCTCTCTTCTAAAGAGAATGATGCATTGTTTCTTACCCCACATCATGTTCATCCTGTTTCTTGTTTTCTGCATCCTGATGGATTGGCATCTCGTGCCCTTCTCCATGCCAACACACTCTGTCTGTGGCAGCTCTTTGGCCAGTCACAGGCAGGAGAATGGTCTAGATTTTGTTTAGATTGCAGAATGTAGTATAGGACAAATGAGCTCATCCCTTTGCCAGATCCTATTAGGAAACAAAGAAAGAAAAGTGCTTTGTATGTGGGAAGGGAATTTCCTACATCAACAAATAGTGCTTTGTGAATAGACAATTCAACACAAACCTCAAAGGAGACATTTTGTCAAGCATTTTGAACAAATTGCTGGTAGGCATTTTGGCTAACCAGTCACTTTCTGATTAATTAGCAACAGCCTACTCACGCCTCCCCACTCATCAGATTGACAGCAGAGGATGCCCATGGTATATGACATCACAGGACTCCAATGAGCTAAGTTGGTTTTTGTTCATGGAATGTGGGTGTTGTGGGCAATGCCAGTACATACTGCTCATCCCCAATTGCCTAGAGGATAGTTCAAGAACCAACCACATAATTAGGGGGCATAATGTTAAGGTGATTGGAGGAAGGTCTAGGGGAGATGTCTGAGGTAGGTTCTTCACACAGAGAGTGGTGGACGTGTGGAATGCGCTGCCGGTGGTGGTAGTGGAGTCAGATACTTTAGACCCTCTTGGATAGGCACATGGAGGATAGTAAAATGTAGGGTATGCAGGGTAGATTGACCTTAGTAGGATAATAGGTCGACACAACATCGTGGGCCGAAGGGCTTGTATTGTGCTGTACTGTTCTATGTTCTATGTTCACATTGCTGTAGGTCCGTAGGCCAGACCCAGGTAAGGACACCAGATTTCCTTCCCTTCATGACATCAGTGAACCAAATAGTTTTTACCACAATGAACAGATGGTCACTATTAGTTTGTTTTTATCCCAGTTTGTTACTGAATTCAAACTTCACCATCTGTGATGGTGGAATTCAAACCCATGTCCTCAGAACATTAGTCTGGGGCTCTGGATTGCTAATCCCTTAACATTACCTCTACGCCACCACATTCTGACCAAGTTTGTTTTTCTCAGCAAAATAATTTTGGATTTATTAGAATCAGCAGGGAGAGGAGCTTTTACTAATTAAACAGTGAGATTCACCATTAAAACTGCTGCCGAAGATGAGCTCTCACTGTAATGACCCTGTTGTATTGTTATATTCTTAAAGAAATAGGAACAAACTGTTGCTTGGTGGTACAGAACATAAATATTGCAAAAAAAACATGAAGTTCAAAGTTTCATCTTGCACTTAACAAGTGCAAAATGCAAACCTACCGAATTCAAAATGCATCCAAAAATTTATATAGCCCGAGAAAGGGTGCTGACAGGTTGGCATGAAGATGCAGCAGATTTTCTGTCGAGAGTTAGTTTCCTTGTGTTTCAGTATAAGAATGTAACTCGATGACACCTCATTTTACCACTGCATTGTGGTCAGGTGCCAAGCTGCAATGTAGTAGTCCACTAGCTACGTACAGAGCAGCAAAGAATACAGTTGACAAAGCTCCAGCATTTTGAATCTGGAAATGTGTTTTTTGGGAATGAGAAGATCTAGCAGATCCCTTTTAAAGTCATGTGGAATTAAAAAGAAAGTTAAAAAAAAGACTTGCATTTATACAGGACCTTGCACAACCTCAGGAGTTCAAACCTTTTACAGGCAATGAAAATTTTTTAAAATGTTGCCACTGTAGTAATGCAAGCAATGCAGCAGCCAATTTGCACACAGCAAACTCTTGCAAACAGTCATGAAAGAATTGATTGGACCTTACATTCTGACTATTGGTTAAAGGATAAATATAGGGGAGGATATAGGGGTGGCACAGTGGCTTAGTACTGCCGCCTCACAGTACTAGAGACCCAGGTTCAATTCCACCCCTGGATGTGGCATTTGCAAGTTCTACCTGTGTCTGTGTAGGTTTCCTCCCACAGTGCAAAGTCCTCAGATGTGCAGGTTAGGTAAATTGCCCATAGTGTCCAGAGATGTATAGGCTAGGTGGATTAGCCATGGGAAGTACAGGACCAATGGCCTGCTTCTATACTATAGGAATTCTGATATCAGAAGGTTTCCCCCTTCTCTTTTTGCAAAACACTGCCATGGAATCATTCATATCTGCCTGAGAGGGCACGCAAGGTCCTGCTTCATACCTCATGTGAAAAACATTACCTCCAATGATACTGCACTGCAGTGTCAGCCTAGATTGTCACTTAATCACTACTTCCGAATTTATTTAATTTTCTCATTTGACCCTTGTTGGTGCCCTGTTCTTCAGGCCTTGACTTTTGCTCTTTAGGTTTTCCAGTTAATAATGTAATTAAATATAGTACACATTCATGGTTTTTTTCTTTACATGGCATGCAAAATAAGAGCACTTCAGTTCTGTACACTTGGCAGTCATCTGATGATTTATTCAGAGGTTGCTGTATTGTTTCAGGTTGTGCAAGTTGTGTGGAAATTAATATTAGAGCAGATTGTATTCAGAATTGTGTTAGATTGAGGCTCCAGCAGCAAGTAAGGTGACAGCTGATGACAAAGAGTTTGTTAATGATCTCTCTGGAGCAGTTAATGGCTGCTCTCACTGACTGGGAAATATACACTTTAAAAACTGTTGCTTTTCTTCCTGTGTGGGTGAAATTATCCAAGTCTGCTTTTGTTGAGAGGCTGTTCTGCTCTATTTAACAGTAGAACCTTTTTTCTTACTTTACTGATTGCATTTTTAGCTTGCATTTAATCATAATAAGCCAAGCTTGATTTATGTTTTATTTTTCTTGCTGAACTGCCAAGCACTTTTTTGAAGAGATGTTTCCTTTTCTATATTGCAAAAACAATGCTCTGGTCTATTGGACATCTCTGTACAAGGAGTGAGTGTGTGAGCAGTCGCTGTATCCATCTGAAATAAATGTCATGACAGCAAATGAGGTATATTCTGTTTTGTTGGAGTTTAACAAAATAGAAAGTGGCTTGACATGTTTTATCACTATATGTTGGGGACTTAGTAATTTTCCTAACTTAGCAATTAAGGAAGCCAGATTGGTTTGGGTGAGGGCAATTCTAGATGTTAATTGAGGCTGGATTACCAATTGTGGTCTCCTAACTGGGACTAAAATATTCCTGTGTCATAACTGCAGGGCTGCCCTCCATGCAGATAGCTTGAAAATATAATTGTCATTCTGGTGGCGCAACCCTCAATGAATTCTATTATACCACAATCAACATGCATCCTGTCACCAGCAAGTTCAGACTATCTTGGCTGTTTCTGACTAATTAGCAGCTACTTCATTGCTGATGGCTTCATTGAAATGATCCTCAATCTCATTTTCCTACAAAGTAATCCCTACAATGGTAAGCCTATAAAGCCCATGCAAATAAATCTGATTGCTGGGGGCGATTTTGGGGCTAATTAGGCCTGATTTGGATTAATTAGCAGCATCCCCCAAGGTTCAGGTTTAGCCTTTTCAATTTAATTCCCACTTTAAAGACGGTGGCTTTAGCCTGTGGAGTGGTTTTAACGTGAGAGTTTAACCATCAAGTCTGCTTTCTAATGGGAATTCCATCAGAAAATTTTAGCTCAGGATCTATGAGAAGGATCCAAAATAACGATGTGATGCTCGCAATATAAAATAGTGCCAGAGAATACCACTGCTTTTGGCAAAAGAGAGGAGACAATAATGAAGGTTTGCTATTATTGACATTTGGATTAGCATGGCACAAGCAAATTCCTTTTAATTGAGGAACTAAGGGTAAATTACCCACCCCAGGATATCACTCAAGTTGAACAGAGTAGCAGGGATGATGGACTATCAATGGAAGGAAATTCTGAGGAAAATTTTCCAAACTTGTCACCTCTATCACATGGAAGGACAAGGGAAGCAGATGCATGGGAGCTCCACCAATTGCTCAGAAACAGTAAGAACTGTTGATGCTGGAGTCAGAGATAACACAGAGTGGAGCTGGAGGAACACAACAGGCCAGTCAGCATCAGAGGAGCAGGAAAGCTGATGTTTTGCGTCAGGACCCATTTTCTGAAGAAGGGTCTCGACCTGAAACATCAACTTTCCTACTCCTCTGATGCTGCCTGGCCTGCAGTGTTCCTCCAGCTCCACACTGTGTTATCTCCACCAATTGCTCATTCCCTTTCAATTCCTACCTGATTTCTGACTTGGAGCTGTAATGTTTCTTATGAATAGAGTATTGTATGTGTAAGAGAGGTCTTTGGCTGTTTTGGATAGAGTCAAAGTCCAATGTTTTGTTTACTTACTCAATTCACACTTGTACAGATTAATTAGCAGCTACTTCAAACTGCTTTAGTGACTATGGACGTATATATATTTTTTGTGAATAAAGTACATTTTTGAAATTAAAAAAAGCTGTTCTTTCACTCTCACTGGATCAAAATCATATCAAGTCCCTGTGTGGGCTGCAGTCATTTAAGAAGGTAGCTCACCATTGCCCGTTCAGGGGCAATTAGCATAGGCAATTAAAGCTGCCTTGAATAGAGTTGTCCACATCAAGTCAATAAATAAAATAATAATAAAATAATAAGGTTTCAGGTGCAGGGGAAGAAAGAGTTGTCACACAGTAAGCCATCAACTCAATACAGTGGTGATGCAAAGAACATGAAGATGAACATGTCTGAAGATGAAGAGAAATACAACAGCAAAGGGTAAGGGAATGCTGAGGACAATGGACCCTGTAAAATTAAATAAAGTTTGCAGCAAGGGGAGAGAGAGGTTGAACATAGAAGTAAGATGATTTCTTAGCTTAGACCCTATCAAGAAATGAAACAGACCTTCGCAATGTCACAACACAGAAGACTGGGAAACTGGTTATATGATGAGATAAAGATTCTAATACTCTCAATGTTGACTGTTTCCACCCTCCCATGAGTGTGGAGGAAGGGCATGCTCGGAGGTTTTAGGCCAATATTAGCATGTTGAAAATTAATCAATCATAAATTTCCAACATACAAAGGAGGAAATACAATATAAATTCTTCAACAACTGTCAGACTGTCAAGGATTCTTGACAATATGTGTGTAATAAAACACATATTGAAAGAGGCCATTCAGCCTGTTGAGCCAGTTCTAGGTCTCTGCAAGGTCTCCTCATGTAGCCCCAATCCACTGCCCTTTCCCTGTAGCCCTGTAATGTTTTTTTCATTCTGACCTGGATTCCAGCTCAATAAGGCCATGTTCTAAACAATGCCACCTGACATCCCTCACAGTCTGCAGTTATTTGCTTTCTAATAGTTTGTAACCAGGTCCAACGTCCAAATTAAATCTTACACTGAACTTCAATAAGCTCATTGTTATTGGTGTATCACATGACAATCATTAGTTATATATTAGCAATTTTATAAATTGTACCTTCAAGATAGTAACCATTATTCTTATTAATAGTGACAACCTAATCATGGAAATTTGGGGAAATGTGCAGTTCCACTTTCATGTAGTCCATTGAGTAGACTGTCATATAAAGGGAAAGAATTTCCATTTATATTTCTTTTCTTACGACATGAAAATGACACAACTGAATGTTTCATTCTCAACACAAAAGCATCCAGAGCCTTCCTCATGAAAATCTCCCTGAGAATGCATGTCAGTGTTAGAAATACACACCCCTTTAAGGGAAAACCAGAGCAGCTCCAGAGGGGAATGTGAACAGGGTGTTGTTTGTTGGACTTTGTTTTTAATAGCTGGTTTGACCCTCTGTTGAGTGGTAGTGTCCCTGCCCTGGACTGGGAGGCCTGGGTTCAAATCCCATCTGCTCCAGAGGTGTATAATAACATGTCTGAACAGGTTGATTAGAAAACATAGCAATGTCTATCTAGCCATCAATGCTCACATCTAATGAATAAATGAATTAAAATGTAATGAGTTGACAGGGTTGGCTTATGGGGAGAGATTGACTAGACTGGGACAATACTCATTGGAATTTAGAAGGATGAGGGGGTCTTTTATGAAAACATATAGAATTATGAAGGGAATAGTTAAGATAGAAGCAGGGAGGCTGTTTCCACTGGCAGGTGAAACTAAAACAAGGGGGCATACCCTCAAAATAAGGGGGAGCAGATTTAGGACTGAGTTCAGGAGAAGATTCTTCACCCAAGAGGTTGTGAATCTGTGGAATTTCCTGGCCAGTGAAGCAGTTGAAGTTACCTTGTTGAATGTTTTTAAGGGGAAGATAGATTTTTGAACAGTAAAGGAAATAAGGGTTATGGTGAGCAGGCAGGTAAGTGGAGCTGAGTCCACAAAAAGATGAGCCATGATCTTATAGAATGGCGGAGCAGGCTTCAGGGACCAGATGGCCTACTCCTGCTCCTGTTTCTTATGCTTTTATGTTCTTAATGTCACTGCATTGCCCGTAATGGTTTCAACATAACAATTGGAACAATTCAAAACATGGATGATTCAATAATGCAGCTTAATAGGTGAAATTTACGACAGCTTTTCGGTTGTATGTGATACCATCCCTGGATATAGTAAGAGGGCCTCTTGTGGTAGTGACGTTATGGCTGTGCCAGGAGGCCTGAATTCAAGCCCCACTTGCGCTAGTGGTGTCTGATACAATCACTAAACTAGTTGATTTGTAAATATTTTTTTAAAAAGAACTGGCTTGATTAAAATGTAATAAAGAGCTGGGTTCTTTTCCCAGATAATGTCTGCTGTCACCTCGAAAACACTCTCAGTACATGTGTGCAGTACCGTTACTGAAAACTGGAGATCACCGCAGGTCAGGCAGCATCATGGAGAGAGAGCAAACTGAATGTTTCGAGTCTAGATGACTCTCCATCAGAGCTGACATGAAGTGTGGAGGGTGCAGCATTTATGCAACGGGGGTGTGTGGAGTGCAGATTAAATGATTGGAAAGTGAGAATGGCCGAACAATGGTGTGTCTAACTCCCAGAATGGGAAGAATAGGCGGTCCCATGGGAGTGGGAGAAGGGGAGAGAGGATATGGTGTTGGAGAATGCAACAAGTAAAGCTAAAAGAAAGGGAAGGAATGGGAGTGAGTTCACAATCTGAAGGTGTTGAACTCAATATTAAGTCCAGAAGGTAGTAAAAGGCCTAGTTTGAAGATGAGAAGTTATTCTTCCAGTTTGCACCATGATTTGCTGGAGCATGGCCGCCTGCCAAAGACAGGCAAGTGGGCATGTGCAGTATCCTTGCCAGTGCTGACACTGATACCATTCTGTTCTGTTCA
The DNA here is from genome assembly GCF_021869965.1 of Rhincodon typus. Taxonomy (NCBI): domain Eukaryota; kingdom Metazoa; phylum Chordata; class Chondrichthyes; order Orectolobiformes; family Rhincodontidae; genus Rhincodon; species Rhincodon typus. Next base: position 12,461,262 of record NC_063347.1, read on the forward strand.
TTCCTTTCTATTGCACTTATTTGGGCACCACTATATTTTTGTTCGGGGAGGGCTTTTCACAACGTGTGTGTGCGCAGAAATTATTGCATGCACGACGTAAACCTTTTGAGCATATCGGGAGACACAGACAAAATCAAAGAGAGCAGGCTTCTTGCTGCCTTCTTATGTCCCTGTCCAGATACCCTCAGAAAGAGAAAGAGCACATTGTGTCCACCAGCAGCTTTGAAGCTTTCTGAGAGAGGTGGTCACCACAGGGCAGGTAATCATTCTTCCTCACTTCAACTCCATTTTGATTTAACTCCTCCCTCTTCCTACCCTTTCTGGATTTTTGCTATTGCTGCTTTATAAATTTTAAACATTTTTTGAGTGTTTTAAGACTGTGGGCTGAAATGAGAAAGAAAACACTCTTAAAACCAGAGTTTTGAAAGGATGGCTACATGGATGGAAAGTAGTCTGACACCCATAACAAGCAGCATAAATAGCTGTTTGAACAGCCAGTAGTTGAAGTGGTTTCAGACTAACAGGAACCAGGAGCTTCTGTATTCAAACGCAATCCTGATTGGCAATAGGAATTTGACTGGTCTATGGACTAGTGGCCAGTTACTGACAACAACAGTGTGATTAGTTTTCAGCAAAAGGAACAATTTGGGACTGGGAGCAAGATTCAGAAAGGGTTTTGATCTTGACCATCTCAGATGCTGTATCTCTGCTCTCTGCAGTTAAAACTCACATTAAATCTGAAAACAAAATCATTAAATCTTTCCTTCAGCAAGCTGTTGTCAGCTACATTAGGTAAGGGTTATGCTTTTCGGAGGGTTGGTGTAGAAGTGTATATGAATAGGAAGGGTTTAGAGGGATATGGGCCAAATGCTGGCAAATGGGACTAGATTTACATAGAATACCTGATCAGCATGGACGAGTTGGACTGAAGGGTCTGTTTCTGTGCTGTATGTCCCTATGCTGAATGGCCTGGTTCTGCACTGTAAAAATTCTATAAAGGGGAGATCAGTCTTGCTGAAGTGGAATATCGCAGAGAATTTTCAGCAGTCATTTTTAAGGTCATTACTAGTGCTGTTTTCTCTCAATAATAGACAATTTTAGTAGATCTATTGCTCCTTTGTTGGCTGGGTTGAGTTACAATCAAATTCCCCTTCCCCAGGGTACATAACCCTTTTCCCATTGACACTAACTGTTGAGATGAAAAGAAATGCAGAGTAGGAGAGAGTACCCAGTCAAAAGCCAGAGTCTCGCCATTTTGGGGCTCAGCATTAATCATATACCGACTCATGGTACCACCAGGAACATGCTAATTATACTCATAGCCATTCAAGTCAACACAAAGATTGAGACGAACAGGGTGGATAGATTGAGATTAGCAGTGAGCAAGTTCTAAGCTTAAATATATTAATTCCTCAGGGAAGTATTGAGAAAACATCTGACTGGGGAGCCTCAGAAGAAACCCCTCACTGCGAACTGGAATAATAGAATAAGGCAAAACGTATAAACTGTAGCAGTCACATAATGAATATGCAAACCCATGTGTTCACTGGAAACTTAAACATTATATTGTTGAGCAGCAGGTTTAAACAGGGAGGCCGGAGAATGGGGTAGTTTATACAAGAAAGTAATTAGATTTAGGAGAAGCCTCTCATTGAAAGGGAGAGTGAGTTTTGCAGATTTGAACAGATGAACTGAAGTGTGAAGATGTGCCATTGTTGAAGCTGTTAAAAGGGGAGGTGATGTTTGAGGCCATTGACATTCCAAGCGTCCCACCTGTGTTGCTGGAACAAGTCCTGAGCATTCCATTCAGCACCAGCGATGGCAGCCATCCAAGTGCTTGTACCTGCTTTATGATTGAATTAAGCAGCTAATTAGACATCTGCTCACATTCTCCGCCAAGCTGCAGATCAGGCTGGGTGACTTTAAAAAGGAGACTGAAGGTTGAGCTCCTCAAACTTCCTGCCTCTCCTTGATTTGACATAGCTCATTATATTCACACACTTAAAGGATATGCACATTTCACTTCTAGATTTTTCAATACATTGAATGAAATCAAGTGTTGATTATCTGGCACCTTTCTCTCTTACTGTCTTTACCTCTCCAGTGCAACCATACTAGTTAAAGTCTGAGCTGGGAGGAACCGTTGTTCTGAACTTTTATTTCTGTAAGGATGGACTTTATTTCTCTATTTTCTAAGATCTTGTAACTGAAGAAGCTGTACCTCGGTACCCACGTACCTAATGTAGGAGTAAATTACTGCAGATGCTGGAACTGTACTGAAGACAAAAAATGCTGGGAATCACAACAGGTCAGACGCATCGTGGAGAGTCAGAAGAGTCATCTAGACAGGAAACGCTGGCCTGTTCTCTCTCCATGGATGCTGCATGACCTGCTGTGATTCCGAGCATTTTTTTGTTTTCAGTGCCTATGTACCTGAGACGGTGCTGTAAATGGCTGTGTATAAGCTTTTCACTGACCTCATTTGAGTACGTGACCATAAAGCTAATTCATTTCAACTCAATTCAATACTACTTGTACATGAAGATGGGCAGGAAGAACTGGCAACTTAGATGAGAAATCCAGTCACTAGGTCTGACTGACTGCCAGTCATTGAACACTGTTACACCAACCCTTACACTGAAATTGTCACTCACTGATCACCATCATACCAGCCAGTCTAATGGGATTGTCACTCATCACATGGCATTTTACCTTCCGTTAGAGTGATTCACAGTTTCTGACAGACATTACATTTCCATTACAGTGGGAATCGATGGCCCAGCGATGTTATTGCTGAACTGTTAATCCAGAGACCTCTGGGACCTGGGTTCGAATCCCGCCACGGCATCTGGTGGAATTTGAATTCAATAAAAATCTGGAATTAAGAGTCTAATGATGACTGTGAATCCATTGTTGATTCCTGGAAAAACCCATCTGGCTCACTAATGTCCTTTAGGGAAGGAAACTGCCATCCTTACCTGGCCTGGCCTACATGTGGCTCCAGACCCACAGCAATGTGGGTGACTCTTAACTGCCCTCTGGGCAATTAGGGATGGGCAATAAATGCTGTTCTGGCCAGCGAGGCCCTCATCTCATGAATATATAGAAAAGATCACCATTTAAGGAGTGCTGTAGTGAAACTTGTCCCTTACTGACCAATACTATTTTGACTTTCATAGTCTAAAGTGAAAAGCAACAACATCCAAAATAGCAAAACAAGATAATAATCGGCCGAGGGCAGTTTCTTCCTTATGTGCCTGGGAAGGGGCAAAACAAGAAAATACTTTGTAGTAAGATCAGGGAAGGTGGTAAAAGAGGGGGAGGTGTGGCATTGTTAGTCAAGGACAGTATTACGGTGGCAGAAAGGACGTTTGATGACAACTCGTCTACTGAGGTAGTATGGGCTGAGGTTAGAACCAGGAAAGGAGAGGTCACCCTGTTGGGAGTTTTCTATAGGCCTCCGAAAAGTTCCAGAGATGTCGAGGAAAAGATTGCAAAGATGATTCTGGATAGGAGCGAAAGTAACAGGATGGTTGTTATGGGGGACTTTAACTTTCCAAATATTGACTGGAAACGCTATAGTTCGAGTACTTCAGATGGGTCAGTTTTTGTCCAATGTGTGCAGGAGGGTTTCCTGACACAGTATGTAAATAGGTCAACAAGAGGTGAGGCCACATTGGATTTGGTACTGGGTAATGAACCAGGCCAGGTGTTAGATTTGGAGGTAGGTGAGCACTTTGGTGATAGTGACCACAATTCGGTTACGTTTACTTTAGCGATGGAAAGGGATCGGTATATACCGCAGGGCAAGAGTTATAGCTGGGGGAAAGGCAATTATGAAGCGATGAGGCAAGATTTAGGATGCATAGGATGGAGAAGGAAACTGCAGGGGCTGGGCACAATTGAAATGTAGAGCTTGTTCAAGGAACAGCTACTGCGTGCCTTGAGAAGTATGTACGTGTCAGGCAGGGAGGAAGTGGTTGAGCGAGGGAACCGTGGTTTACTAAAGAAGTTGAATCTCTTGTCAAGAGGAAGAAGGAGGCTTATGTGGAGATGAGGCGTGAAGGCTCAGTTAGGGCGCTTGAGAGTTACAAGTTAGCCAGGAAGGACCTAAAGAGAGAGCTAAGAAGAGCCAGGAGGGGATATGAGAAGTCTTTAGCAGGTAGGATCAAGGAAAACCCTAAAGCTTTCTATAGGTATGTCAGGAATAAAAGAATGGCGAGAGTAAGATTGGGGCCGGTCAAGGACAGTAGTGGGAAGTTGTGCGTGGAGTCCGAAGAGATAGGAGAGGTGCTAAATGAATATTTTTCGTCAGTATTCACACAGAAAAAAGACAATGTAGTCGAGGAGAATACTGAGATACAGGCTATTAGACTGGACGGGATTGAGGTTCATAAGGAGGAGGTGTTAGCAATTCTGGAAGGTGTGAAAGTAGATAAGTCCCCTGGGCCGGATGGGATTTATCCTAGGATTCTCTGGGAAGCTAGAGAGGAGATTGCAGAGCCTTTGGCTTTGATCTTTATGTCGTCATTGTCTTCAGGAATAGTGCCAGAAGACTGGAGACTAGCAAATGTTGTCCCCTTGTTCAAGAAGGGGAGTAGAGACAACCCTGGTAATTATAGACCAGTGAGCCTTACTTCGGTTGTGGGTAAAGTGTTGGAAAGGATTATAAGAGATAGGATTTATAATCATCTAGAAAGGAATAATTTGATTAGGGATAGTCAACACGGTTTTGTGAAGGGTAGGTCGTGCCTCACAAACCTTATTGAGTTCTTTGAGAAGGTGACCAAACAGGTGGATGAGGGTAAAGCGGTTGATGTGGTGTATATGGATTTCAGTAAAGCGTTTGATAAGGTTCCCCATGGTAGGCTATTGCAGAAAATACGGAGGCATGGGATTGAGGGTGATTTAGTGATTTGGATCAGAAATTGGCTAGCTGTAAGAAGACAGAGGGTGGTGGTTGATGGGAAATGTTCATCCTGGAGTTCAGTTACTAGTGGTGTACCTCAAGGATCTGTTTTGGGGCCACTGCTGTTTGTCATTTTTATAAATGACCTGGATGAGGGCGTAGAAGGATGGGTTAGTAAATTTGCGGATGACACCAAAGTTGGTGGAGTTGTGGATACTGCGGAAGGATGTTGCAGGTTACAGAGGGACATAGATAAGCTGCAGAGCTGGGCTGAGAGGTGGCAAATGGAGTTTAATGCGGAAAAGTGTGAGGTGATTCACTTTGGAAGGAGTAACAGGAATACAGAGTACTGGGCTAATGGTAAGATTCTTGGTAGTGTGGATGCGCAGAAAGATCTCGGTGTCCATGTGCATAGATCACTGAAAGTTGCCACCCGGGTTGATAGCGTTGTTAAGAAGGCGTACAGTATGTTAGGTTTTATTGGGAGAGGGATTGAGTTTTGGAGCCATGAGGTCATGTTGCAGCTGTACAAAACTCTGGTGCGGCCGCACTTGGAGTATTGCGTACAGTTCTGGTCACCGCATTATAGGAAGGATGTGGAAGCATTGGAAAGGGTGCAGAGGAGATTTACCAGGATGTTGCCTGGTATGGAGGGAAGGTCTTATGAGGAAAGGCTGAGGGTCTTGAGGCTGTTTTCGTTAGAGAGAAGAAGGTTAAGAGGTGACTTCATAGAGACATACAAGATGATCAGAGGATTAGATAGGGTGGACAGTGGGAGCCTTTTTCCTCGGATGGTGATGGCTAGCACGAGGGGACATAGCTTTAAATTGAGGGGTGATAGATATAGGACAGATGTCAGAGGTAGGTTCTTTACTCAGAGAGTAGTAAGGGCGTGGAATGCCTTGCCTGCAAAAATAGTTGACTCGCCAACTTTAAGGGCATTTAAATGGTCATTGGATAAACATATGGATGATAATAGAATAGTGTAGGTTAGATGGGCTTCAGATTGGTTTCACAGGTCGGTGCAATATCGAGGGCCGAAGGGCCTGTACTGCGCTGTAATGTTCTATGTTCTATGTTCTATATCACAGTTTGGGGAGGGACAGGCTGATGAGGTATTTGTTAGGAAATTCTAGACTTCCCCTTCACAATTTAGCTCAGAAGTCGCATCACTATTTAGAATCACAGAATAGTTACTTATAAAGTAACAGCAACATTGGGTGGGGGGCATTGTAAAGAAAGAAGAGATCAATTTAAAACAACGAATCCACACCTGTCTTGCATTTCAGATGATGCTAAGTTAAAGGTGATTTTCTCAAAGCACTCCTGCAATCTCCCTTTGTGACAAGAAATGATTGAACATGCTTAAGATAAGATTCAGCCTAAGCAGAGGCTCTCTGTGAAATACAATGTTTAATTCAGACACTGGTTTTGAAATGGCACAATGGGAGATGTCAGAACAAACTTTCGCCATGTCTCTTCCTTTGTCTGTTAACCCAAGTGTATTTGGAGCCTCTATGATGGATCTAACAACCTACAATATTTTTGGCATGGGGTCACATTTGTGGGATTGGAGAAAGACAAAGCGTAGGTAATGGAGTTAGTTGTATTCCTGAGTTTTCACCTTTTGAAAAGCAGAATACCGTGGAAGCTGGAATTCCAGAATCAAAACAGCAAATGCTGGAAATACTCAGCTGATCAGGGAGTGTTTCCTGAGGGCGAAACAGTTAACACTTCAGCTCAATGTCCTTTTAGTGCAACTGATCAACATGAAACATTAACTGTATTTCTCTTTCTCACAGATGCTACCTGACCTGTTGAGTATTGCCAGCATTTTCACCTTTAGATCCTAGGTTCTCACAGTTTCAGTTAGTCAATGACTTCTGGGAATCTTTTTCTTTTTTGGTACAAACCGAAGACATAAAAATTACAACAATTTGGAACTAATTGGCACTAAACAGGAAGGTTAGCATTTTATTCATAACATGCAATATCCTAAAGAGGAAAGCTATTCATTTGGTGTGGGTGTCACTGGCTGGTCTAGCATTTATTGCCATGCCCTCGTTGCCCTTGAGAAGATGCTGGTGAGCTGTTTTCTTGAACCAATGTTGAAACATGGAGAATTCACACATGCTTTTCCAAAGGTGAAAACTCTATAACACAACCAACCACATCTCTTGTTGCTCTCCACTCCTTCCCACAATGCTTTAGAAATATATTTGGCTAAAATTATCTCTGGACATTTTAACTCAAACTGATGTCATTAAACCATAACATGACTTATTGGGAGAAATAACACGGTGTGGAGCTGAAGGAACACAGCAGGCCAGGCAGCATCAGAGCAGCAGGAAAGTTGATGTTTCAGGTCGGGACCCTTCTTCAGACCCTTTTCTGAAGAAGGGTCCTGACCCGAAATGTCAGCTTTCCTGCTCCTCTGATGCTGCCTGGTCTGCTGTGTTCATCTAGCTCCACACTGTTATCTCTGACTTCAGGATCGGCAGTTCTTACTATCTCTTACTGGGAGAAATGTTGCCTTCACTATTCCTTGATTTTTTTTTGAAATAGATATTGTGGGTTTCAGACTACATTCAGAATCTTTTGTGCCTAATATTCAAGGATGTGCTCACATGACATATGCTCTTCACCAGTTGAAGATTTTCCCTTGATATTATAAAGTGAGGACAATATGGCAATGCAAGTGGTGGAGCAGGGACTGATTCCCCGGAGACAGGGTGCAGAACTCTGCTGGGATGTTGTAAAGGGCAACTAGGGATGGGCAAGAAATGCTGGCCAGCCAGTGATGCCCACATCCCACAAATGAATAGAAAAATAAAAGGGAGTCTAAGCTTACTTCTAACTTATTCACGACATGAGAAGTGCTTGGATATTGCAAAGTGAAAGTTAATTTGAATGTAACATGTGCACTAGCTTGACCTGGCAGTACTTGGCAAGCCATTTCAGAGAAGCTGTCACCTTACATCTAACCCTTGAGTTATCTGACCTGTGAGTGCTTGAGGGGATAAAGCAAAACAGGCATTGCTCTGTATCCAACTCAGACCTGACCCAAGAGTGTTTAATACTGACACTGGGTATTCAAATTAGCAATATATTCCATCGCATGACTGACAGAGTGACCTTTCAAAAAAAAAAGTACATGTCATTTAACTTTTAATTCAAAAAGAAAATCTCCAAATATACTCTGGAGCATGATGTACAGTTACTTTGTTAAAAGATGATTGCAGAGCGAGTTTGCTTTCTAGTGATGAGGATATTTCTTCAATGAATGGAAAATAAAATCAATCCTTGATTTTTATTGGCGACTAAATCCTAAAAACTACAAACAAGTAGGTGGAATGGAGTTGGGGGGGGTGGTGCTGGGGTTGGCGTGGTTGGGTCTTCGGGGGCAGGGCATGAGAGAAGTCAGAGATCTCTTAAGTAAAGGTCTTTCCCAGGCCAGAACAGATATGGAGTAGGAATGTCTAATTAATGAAGATCTACAATATCAACCATATCATGTAACACAGGAATCCACAAGGCAACTGCTGTGTGAAACCTGAGCAGAAGAAGATTCAATAAGGCCCGATTGACGCATAATATGTGACCTGCCACTGCATCTTAGAAGGAAAAATAAAGGAAATGTTAGACATGAAAATGGTGTCAAAGATGTTAATTAACCCTTTGGAGACGAAGGGTTTTATTCTTGCTAAAACTCCATCCCCAATCTTTTTTATCTTTAAGAGAAAATTGGATTTAATTTGAATGTAAGGCATGCCTCCACGTTTTCGCACTGATAAGACATTCCCAGCAAATGTTTCCAATCATGAGCTTAGTTGGATTCAGCTTGTAACAATTATTCTTTTTTTCTCTCCCTCTTCAAGTCTAGGAGGCTCTATTCCATCTTTCTCATGCAATTAATCCTTGAGATGGTTTCCGGATGTCATCACCTTTCTTTTCTTTTATTCGTCCTTCTGAGTTTTAATGTCACTTTGCGGATTCACAATTCTCTGGAAACCCATGCAGAATTGTACTTGATGACACAGTTCCCATGCCTTTGCCAGTAGAAGTAATGCAGTGTGTTGGTGCCAAAAGAGTTTGGGTGATGAGATGTGCTCTTTACAAAGGATTCCTAAACAGAACTCATCTCAGGAAGCCTCACTGAGTTTTCTCATGGCTAGGGAGCTTTGCGTTTCGGACGCTGGTGGCTTTCCCTTTTCTAAATGTCCTTCTCCCTCTTGGCCTCTATCAGCTTCTCCAGACCTTCAAGATCTCTGTGCTCCCCCAATTCTGGCCTCTTGTTCATCCCTGATTTTCATAGTTTAACCGTTGAAAGCTGGGCCTCAAACTGCTTCACCCCTCAGCTCTGGAATTTCCTTATTAAACTTCTCTGCCACCCTGTCTCACCGTTTAAAGACAATTTTCCAGACCTTCAGCCTCGGCCAAGTGTTTGGTTACCTCCCTCATTGTTTCTTAATGAAGTCCCTTTGTAGCGTAGTCATTGTTGTAATATAGGATATGCAACAGCCAATTTAAACACAGCCATGCCCCACGCCAGTAAAATGATAAATTATTGGATAATCTGTCTTGAGTTGGTTTACAGATCAAAATTCATAGGAATCTAAGTTGAGAGTTCCTGATCTGATTTCTTCCAGAGTTATAGACAGGTTATAGGCAACAAATTGAAGAGACCTGGATTTCATAACTAGCAACAACTGGTATTTATATAACACTGTTAATATAATAGTTTGGGTTTTACTTTGGGGTTATGGTTGGCATGGACTGATTGGACCGAAGGGCCTGTTTCCGTGTTGTATGACTCCGTAATAAAATATCACAACGTACTTCATAGGAGCATCTTAAAGCAAGGGGAAATTAGGGGATGAATGACCAAACATTTGGTCAGAGGTACGTTTTAGGGAGCATTTTAAAGGAGGAAAGAATGGTGGAGCAGCAGAGAGGTATAAGGAGGTTATTCCAAAACTTGGAGCCTAGGTACTTGAATTCGATGCTGGAGCAATTAAAATCCAGTTTTTGTCTCATTGAGACACACACTTTGATTTTTTTGGTCTATGCACGATGAGCAACAATGATACTTCCACTGGATTTACAGCAAGTTGACCTCAAACGTGGGACCATCTGTGAGGTTTTGAGCTCTATTAGACCATTTTTATTTCCTAACCTTTCAAGGGAGTAAGATTATTTTATTTCAGAGGTTTCCACCATCGTTCTGCTGATTAATCCCAAAGCCAACTATTCCTTTCTCACTACAGAAATGTTATTGTCACAAAATTACTGTTAATTTATTGGTCAGTGCATTGAGTGCAGGAGTTGGGACGTCATGTTGTGACTGTACAGAACACTGGTTAGACCACTTTTGGAATACTGCATGCAGTTCTGGTCTCCCTGCTATAGGAAGGGCGTTGTGAAACTTAAAAGAGTTTAGAAAAGATTTACAAGGATGTTGCAAGGGTTGGAGGGTTTGAACCATAGGGAGAGGCTGAATAGGCTGGAGCGTCAGAGGCTGAGGGGTGACCTTCTAGAAGTTTATAAAACCATGAGGGGTATGGATAGAGTGAATAGTCAAGGTCTTTTCCCCAGGGTAGCAGAGTCCAAAACTAGAGGGTCATAGGTTTAAGGTGAGAGAAGAAGGATTTAAAAGGGACCTGAGGGGTAACTTTTTCATGCAGAGGGTGGTGCATGTCTGGAAATGAGCTGCCAGAGGAAGAGGTGGAGGCTGGCACAATTACAACATTTAAAAGGCATCTGGATGGGTATATGACTAGGAAGGGTTTAGAGGGATATGGGCCAGTGCTGGTAAATGGGACTAGATTTTTTTAGGATATCTGGTCGGCATGAATGAGTTGGACCGAAGGGTCTTTTTCCACGTGGTACAACTTGTGACTCTAACTTAGATACTGCTGGTACTCCAGAATATTTCAGCAGCTTTGATACTTTAACTGTTTTTAGTTCTGCTCCCTCACATTTTTGGGTTTTTGTATGAGGTCCGATCATATCATTAGGGCTCAGTGGCTGGGAAACTCCAGGGAAAGGTCATGCTCCACAAGTACTACCGCATTGAAAGTGCAGCAAAGACCCTAGTGCACCGAGTATACACCACACATTCAGCCAAATAGCAGTGGCTCGAAGATTTTCTCAGACGCTACCTCAGTTTTTGCAACATACATGAATTCCCTTCCCCACCCCCACCCTGTGTCTGAGGGCCTCTGTTTTACTCTTCCATTTTCACGGAAAGGCGTTTTGAAATGGGTGCCAATTTGCATACAAGAGTTGAATCATGATTTCTTTGAAATAATGGTATCAAAGGATCATGGGAGGTAAATGAGGATGTTAAATTCAGAACAGAAACAGATCATTCATGATCATATTGAATGGCACAGCGGGTCAAAGGACTGATTGGCCTGCTTCTGGTCCTATTTCATATGTTCGTAAGGTTAAGTTGGGGCTGAATCTGCTCACGACGTTAGAGCCCATTATATCGGGGTGTCATGTAATAAAATTGTCCGTGTAGTTGGTTGGAATTTAGATTCCACTCAAGGGGTTTCAGGTCAACCTTCAGATGGATACATGTAAGGTGTAAACAATTCTTTAACCCTCCTTCCCAAACTGTTAAATGTTTTTCATAGATTTCATAGAATCCCTACAGTGTGGAAACAGGCCCTTTGGCCCAACAAGTCCACATCGACCCTCAGAGCATCCCACCCAGACCCATCGACCTGTAACCCACCTAATCTATACATTCCTGAAGACCATGGCCAGTTTAGCATGGTTAATCTACCTAGCCTGCACATCTTTGGACTGTGGGAGGAAACCAGAGCACTCGGAGGAAACCCACACAGACACGGGGAGAACGTGCAAACTCCACACAGAGAGTCGCCCGAAGGTGGAATCGAACCTGGGTCCCTGGCGCTGTGAGGTTTTTAATAGAAGACAATTGTTTTCTGTCAAAGTCAACTTTTGATCGGCTTACTGAAACCTATTTGTCCTTTTTCTCCTAATTGGTTACAATTTAATTAGCAAAGCCACAACTGACCTGGCTCTCAACAAAAGAACTTCTGAAATTAAGGAGTCATTGAACAATACCTGATGAACATCAAGTGGAGGTACTGACTGGTGGGTCCATGCAATGCTCTACGAACCCTATACCTAATCAATTCACAGGCCACTGAGTCTCCCAGCATTTAAAATAACACCTTACCTGTTGACAAAACATAAGTCTGTTTCTATCAAAAGAAACAGGAAAATACACAAACAGGAGGATAGGAAGATAATGAGGGAGCAATGAGGCACTAAGTGTGAGGAACATGGAGAAAAAAGAAAAAGAGTATGGAAAGACAGAGACAGAGAGGAACTGATCCAGAAAAAGAGTAAACTAATGTGGGAAAATGCCAGTCAGGCTAGCAATGTTATTGATGTGAACCTTTGCAAATTAAAGGCATAGCAATGTGCTGAGAGGCAGAATATTTTACCACTAATTAAAATCTGCAAAAGAAATGGAAAAATAATTAGAAAAGAAACAGTATATCAATTGAGTGCAAACAATAAATTGTACATTTCAATTTTCACAGAAATTACACCAGACAATTTTTCTTTAGCCAGAAGCTCTATATATATATTTGATTATGTATTCAGGCATTTGTGAGATAGTGATGCAGGTTGCTGAAGGGGATTAACTGATGATGTTCTTTGTGGTTTTGCAAGGTTACTGTCAGCACTGACCAGATCATTAAATTCACTTTAAAGGGGATTTCAGGGTTAATAACAATTATAAAAGAAGAAATGCATCTTTGACCTTATTTTAGCCACTGACATCTACATCCCATGTAAGAATAATTCAAAAAGGTTTCACCTTTAGAATGTTTTTAAATAGATATTTTAAAGATCCTTCTATAGAAGGAATGTCACCACCTACTTTACCTTGAAAGAAGGAAGTTTAGTTTAATCTGTTCGTGGGTTGCAAATGGATTTGCCAAGACTGCAAATTATTGCCCATCTGACGTAAAAAGTTGGAGGTGAGCCTTCTTTAAACTGTCGCAGTCCTCATGGTGATGGCCCTGCAGCATTGGTATAAGGTCAGGACCTTAACGGTGATGGAGGTTCAAGTCAAGATGACGTGTGACGTAGAGAAAAGTGCAGAAGTTGTGGTGCTTGTGTTACAGGGAACCCATCCCTTGGTTGGAAGACCAATGGAACATCCATGGCAGAAGTTGGGTATTTGCAATCAGGCAGTTAACAGGCCAAGCCCTCGGTAGGTTGAAAACTGCCCCCTCTCCTGCAAACCTGCAGCTTAATTGGAATCTGGAAGCTCACATTTGTCAGCAGTATCACTAGGAGTGGCGAGTGAGTACAGGAGAGGAGTCATAAGAAGGGGTTCCCTGGTGAGGGAAAACTAAACATACTATTCCAGATGGGGTCTGACTAGTGCTTTTATTGTTTTAGCAAAATCTCCCTACTTTTGCACTCAATTCCCTTTGAAATAATGGCCAACATTCTATTTACCTTTCCCAAAACCTGCTGAACTTGACTGCTAGCTTTTTGCAATTCATAGACAAGGACTCCCTACACCCCCTATTTTGTAGCTTTCAGCAGTCTTTCTCCACTTAAATAATATTCAGCTCCTCTATTCTTGCGGCCAAAGTGCATCACCTCAAATCTCCCCACATTCGATGCCATCTGCCAAGTTTTTGTCCATTCACTTAACCATGCCTTTTCCTTCTTTGTGCCATCCTCACCACTTAATTTTGTGGTTTTCCTGCCCCTTACTACCAGCTTTGCTTCCCCACTCCAAAGCATGTCATCTCTGGCAAGTTTCACTAAATTCTGACCATTAATCTTTGCCAACAAATGCTGATTATGGAGGGCATGGCCACTGAGCTCAATAAAAGGGGCTACCAAGCAAGCAAACATTTGACTCCTGTGTTAGGAGCGAGTTCTGAATCCCCACACAACATTCTCATTTTAAAAACCAGCTGCTTTTCATCAGGTAATATATTTCAAAATAACTTAATTACATCAACCAAAGGCGAAAATGTTGGAAAAATCAATAAGCTTCCGAAAGCAAAAAGATTGATTAATGTTTTATACCTTCATAAGAAGTGGCTGTGATTTCACTTTTGTCGGACTTCCAGCACTCCTAAGTTTTGGGTTTTCAACTTCCTATGATTAACTTGAACATCTTTTATTTTCTCGATTTGGCATGGTATATAAGCAATGATTGCTGATGGTATAATCACCAGAAGTGACTTGGAGCAATTACTGAAGCCAGCAATGTTTGGGAGACTCATTGCACCAGAACACGGCAAGACATGGCTTTGCATCAACTGCTGTTTGCAAAGTCAGGCTGTAACCTAGTCAGGACTGTTAACAATTAATATAATCAGCCATGTTTAGTGGGGTGTATTCAAACATGAATCATACACGAACATTCTACGCTGCGATCAAATGCTAAAGTTGAATCCTGACCCAATGCCTGAAAGATGAGTTTATTAGAATTAATCAGGTGGGTTTGAGTGTTTTATTTCTCAAGGTTGTTGCAAGAAAATAAGAAATAGCAAGATATCTCTTTGAAACTGGAATTCATTCAGGAGGTGTCCGTTCTGGCAAATGTATTTATACCTTAATGAATAGGCTATACTGTATATCAATATCAAAAGACAATTCGCAAAATTAAATTCTCATTGATGTAAGGAGTGGTGGGTATCATTTTTCTTAAGAACATTCAGGCAAGCATTTCAAAGTTCTTGCAAATTCTCGTCGGATTTGCTTGTTGGCATTAACCTGGCTTCTGTCCACTAATGCCTTCCATTAATACATTCCATCAAAACCGCCGCAGCTGGAACCGGTAATAGTGACAATCTAGTTCATTAAAATTATTTTTAGCCTTCAAGACCTGACATTAAAGAGAACGCTCCCTAGCAAGCACTGAACCTGGAGGGTCGGGTTCTCATTTGGGTGCATTCATTGGCATTAGTCTTAATTACAGAAAGGAATGGCTATGCCCAATCCTTCAGAATCCCAAGGGTGATTAAGTATATGGAATTCATGGCACGAAGAACTCTCAACCATACTTCATCCTGTGGAGTGACTGGACTCTAATTAATGCTGATTTATTGCAATATGTTTTTATCCTTCTCTGCCTCATTTTCCAGCCAGTAATAAAGCCAGGCTACCTGTTCCCAAGTGTTATAGAGAGTTTAGAGAGTAGTAACTAGCCACCAGATTTTTTTTTTCCCATTCATATTCCTGTATAACACTGGCCAGTAATTAATCAACACTACCACTACCCAGCAATATTACCCAGTTCCCATTGGGAACCCTTGTCTTAACCCAAAACAGCAGCAACACAGTGTGGAGCTGGATGAACACAGCAGGTCAGACAGCTTCAGAGGAGCAGGAATGTCAACAATTTGGGTCTTTACCCCAAAACGTCGATTCTCCTGCTCCTCTGATGATGCCTGACATGTTGTGTTCCTCCAGCTCCACACTGTATCGATTCTGACTCCAGCATCTGCAGTTCTTGCTATCTCCAATGTAACAGCACAGCCCTGCTTCAGAATATGGCATGGGGCTTCAGAAGATGAGTGTGCTTATGAACAGCCTATTTGACTATTTTGAGGAATTGACTTACCACATCACTGCTATATATTGCAGTGTTATTTAGATTTCCAAGAAGTCTTTCATAAAATTACTCATGAAAGGTAAGTTTGACTGCCAGAATTAACTGGATATGAAAAAGGAGTTTGATTGAAGGTGAGTGATAAATGTAATGAATCTCTGTTCCTCATCTATATTGCTATCTTGCATTCAAGTCGTAAACAATCAATGGCAAAGGGCTTTGGAAAAATTGATCGGCATCAGGTAAAAAACCCTGCACTACTCGAAATTACACTTAGCACAAAGTTGTGGTTGCTGGAGGTCAATCATCTCAGTCCTGGGACATCACTTCAAGAGTTTCTCAGGGTAGTGTCCTCGGCTCAACCATCTTCAGCTGTTTCATCAATGACCTTCCCTCCATCAGAAGGTCAGAAGTGGGGATGTTCGCTGATGATTGCATAATGTTCAGCACCCTTCGTGACTCTTCAGATACTGAAGCAGTCTGTGCCAATGCGCAGCAAGGCTCAGAAAACATTCAGATTGAGCTGATTAGCGGCAAGTAAAATTTGTGCCATGTAAATGACAAGAAATGACCACCTCCACCAAGACAGAATCTCAACAACTCCCTTTGCTATTTAAAAGCATTATGGTCACTAAACTATCAATATCCTGTGGATTACCATTGACCAGAAACTAAAATGGGCCAACCAAATATATATAGTATAAATACTACATGAGAAGTCAGAGACTAGAAATCTTGCGGTGAGTAGTTCACAATCTGACTCCCCAAGGTCTGTTTTCACAATCTACAAGGAACAAGTCAAGAACAGAATGGAATATCGTCCACTTGCCTGGATGAACACCGCTATAACAATACTCTAAATGCTCAAGACCATTCAGGATAAAGCAGCCAACTTGTTTGGAACCACACTTAGTTAGATTAGCTTTCTCCATCACTGAGACAGAGTAGGATGAAGGTGCGGTATCATACAACATAGAAACAGACCCTTCAATCTAATCGTGACCAGGTTTTCTAAACTGTGTTAATCCCATTTGTCTGGTTTTGGCCCATATCCCTCGAAACCGTTTTATGCATGTACCTGTTGAAATGTCTTTTAAATGTTGTAATTGTACCCAACTCCATCACTTCCTCTGGAAGCTCATTCCATATATGCACCACCGTGAGAAAAAGATGCCCCTCAGGTCCCTTTTAACTCTTTCCCCTCTCACCTTGAACCTATGGTCTCTAGTTTTGGACTCCCTTACCCTAGGGAAATGACCTTGGCTATTCACCTTATCCATGCCCCTCATGATTTTATAAACCTCTACAAGGTCACCCCTCACCTTCCTACGCTTCAGGGAACAAAGGCCCTGCCTATCCAGCCCTCTCCTTACAACCCAAACCCTACAGTCTCGGTGACATTCTTGTAAATCTTTTAGCACCCTTTCCAGTTTAATAACATCCTTCTTATAGCAGGACAAAAAGAACTCTACACAGTACACACAAAGGTGGCCTCACCAATGTCTTATACAGCTGCAGCCTGATGTACCAATACTTACACTCAATGCTCTGACCAACAAGATCCACTGCAACCACTCAACAAGGCTCCATTGATGGCACCTTTCAAAGCCATGACTTCCACAATCTAGAAGAACAAAGGCAGCATGTGCATGAAAACGCCAGTACCTGTAAGTTCCCCAACCACATATTATTTTTACTTGGAAATATGTCGTGGTTCCTTCACAGTCAATGGATCAAATTCTGGAATTCTCTTCCAAGGTGCACAGTGTGCACCTACATCCCATAGATTGCAGCAGCTCAGAAAGGCAGCTAACTCTTGTTATCTCAAGTGTAATTAGGGATTGGTTATCAATGGTGGCCTTGTCACCAATGCCCATATTCTGTGGATGTTTTTTTTTAAACACATCTTTGCTCATTTCCAGGATTTTCCCATTTGACCCACAGCTGCCTTACACCGAGAAGCCGTACAGACAGTAGATGAAGTGACCCAGCAATTAAATGACTTACTTGAGTTGTGTTGACTAATGGAAGAATGATCTAGGTGAGGCCTGAAAAATTTTCTGCTTCTCATCAATTCTGCAGAATCTTTCACATCCACCTGTATCTGCAAACAATGTCTCACTGGCGAACATGTTCCTCCAACAATGCATCATCCTTTCACTTTTGCACAGAAGCCAGTGGTCTAGATCATTGAGCTTGAACACACAAACATTCAGAGACCACAGTGCTACTAACTGAGCCAAGCTGCCATAGGCTGACCTTTAGTTAAAGAGTAAATCTGTAAAGATTCGAGAAACTGAGATTCTCTTGAAAAGAAACCACTGCAAGCGGATATTATATAAATATACGTATTACGCAGGTTGACTGCAGATAATGTAAATCCAGAGAACTTCTAATTATAACTTTAGGATAAATAAGCAGGAGCTCAAGTGGAAAACTGATGATTTCTGAGCTAACAAACCTCTTCACAGAAGCAATGATTGACATTTGAACAAGTCTCCCAGGTAAGATAATGGGAGTTAAAATGGAAAGTTTATTCCCATTAGATTGTGGAGTTTGAGACTTTATAAAATGGTTGCAGTCTCAAATGTCAACAGCCAATTTCCATGAAAAACAGGGGTGTTCTCCCTCGTGTCCTGATCAATATTTATCCCTGAATCAGCATTGCAAACAGTACAAATTATCTGTTCATTATCTTGTGGGAGCTTGCTGTGCAGAGTTTGACTGTTGCATTTTAACCCTTAAAAGGGTAACTACACTTCAAAATACTTCACTGACTGTAAAATGCTGTAACGTATCTTGTGGTTGTGAAAGGCAATGTAAAAAGCAAGTTCTCTTTCTTTAAATCAAGTGTGTTCTTTTATAATCAAGTGAATGCATTTTTCTTGCGACATTTTATAATCAGCATTTTGCAAACATGTCTCGAGCTGAGCATGTTTTTAAAAAAAAACTGGAGTAATTTAGAAATTTGTACAAAATTCAGTTGCAGTTTACTTGGTTGTATCTTCTCCAGATGCAGTGGAAGCTGACAGCTGCATACAATTAATAAAAGTGTCGCTCTCTAGCAGGGAGACTTGACAAAGCGAGCTGTACAAGGTCCTGAGAGCCTATGGATTTAAAATCCTACATTCTGTGCCAAAAGTTACCTCACTATTTATTTTGCCTTCTTAGAATTTTGTTAATATTAAAAAGCACAATGCCCTAGGCAATTCGGAGTTTCAACACCATGTGCTTATGAGTGCTGTGCGCTGTTGGCTTGAGTCTGCACTACTCCACATGATAAGAACCTAATTGCACTTAGTATCTTCAGGGGAGAATGCAATGCAGATGTGAAATAATTTCTCTCGCTGATAGAGAGAGAGAGAGAGGATTAATGCAAAAAAAAGTACACTGCACAAAGGTAGCAACAAACTCAACAACTTGCATTTATGAAAACATCCCAAACCACTTCAGAGCTGTGTTAGTGAACAAAATTTGACACCAAGCTGCATGTGGGAGCTATATGGAAGGAGCATCTGATAGGATGACAGAATAAGAAAGGTTTCACAAGGGAATTCTAGAGTCTTAGTCCTGAAGCACAAGGTACTGAATTTGAAGCTACGAACACTGGAGAGAGCAGAGATTTTGAAAGCTGACTGTCAGGGAAGGATAAGGCCAATGGATAAGATTTGAAAATAAGAAAGAATTTGCCAATTTGGGAGCTGATGTATGTCAGTGAAAACAGGACCGCGGGTGAGTGGAACTTGATACACCTTGGATATGGGCAGTAGAGCTCTTCAAAGGAGGATGTGAGGCACAATATCTTAAAGAGTGAAAAAGATGCATTGTTTTGTTTTGTTTTAAAAATATGGAGGCTTGATCTCCAATTCATGTTGGCAATGCTGATCATTGTCAAAACTGTAATTCGTACGGTAATGTTTTCAAAGCTAGGTTCAAGAAGGGAAAGAAAGAAATCAGCTGAGGCTCCTGTTTCTACTCCCAGTGAACCTGGTGGGGATGTTCACATTTCTGTACAACAAGCAACACACAAGAACTGAGTTCGATGTTGAGACATGCTCCCAGGAGAGAGAAGCTGACAGGCCCTCAGCATTGTGAACCTACGAAGATGAAGAATGGACAATTCCTTGAAGCAACAAAAGTAGCCAACGATCATACTTCGATATCCATTGAGAATCAGGACTGGCCAGTTGTGAGGATGGATTGAAGAAGTTGGGACTATTCTCCTTGGAGAGAAGAAGGTCTGATAGAGGTTTTCAAAATTATGAGTGGGCTGGACAGAATAGATAGGGAGATGCAGTTTCTGCTCGTAAAAGAAAAATGAACAAGAGGGCACAGATTTAAAGAGATGTTCAATCGAAGCAAGGCTAATATGAGAGAAAACATTTTCACACAGTGAGTAGTTAGGGAATGGAATGCACTGCCTGGAAGTGTGATGGAAGAAGGTTCAATTAAGACATTTAAGAGGCCAATGGGTGATTATTTGGATAGAAATAATGCGCAGGGATGGGGGGACAGGTAAGGGATTGGTATAGCTAATAGAACAGGTGCAGGCATGATGGGCTGAATGGCCTTCTGTAATTTTGTGGTTTTGATGAATGTATATAGCACTAACAGGCTAATAATGCAATTATATAAATTCAATTTCCATCGCAACAGCTTTTGCATTTCAATTCAATGAATTGTCAGGAATCAATAATTATTTGGTTGTAACGTCAAACAGGTTAATTAATGAGGGAAGAAGACCTGTTATACTTAGATGTGACTCCAGACCCATGCCAATGAGGTTGGATTTCAACTGCCTTTTGGAAGCTACTCAGTTGCTCCAAACCATTGAACACATAGACAGAAGTAAAAAGGGCTGGAAATGCTCTGGAGAGCTCACTGACCGGAAGGGCAAGAGTAACACTGAGCACTGTGATGCCATCTGAGATCACATGAGGAGAAAACTTGTCTGGACTTAAAGGGAGTTTGATGAATTAAACATAGAAAATAGGAGCAGGAATAGGCCATTTGGCCGTTTGATCCTTCTCCCTCATTCTGCATGGTCATGGCTGATCCTTTATCTTCATGCCATAATCATGCTCTCTCCCCATACCATAGCTTCGAGAAGTCTATCTATTTCTTTCTTAACTATATTCAGTGACTTGTCCTCCACGGCTTCCTGTGGTAGCTCACCACGCTTTGGGGGAAGAAATGTCTCTTCATCTCAGTCTGATTTGGTCCACAGTATATCCTGACACTGATTCTTTTTACTGAACACCGCTTAACAGTCTCCGACTCCCGCACCCTGCCCCCAGCCAGGGTAAACATTATCCCTATCCACCCTGTCAGGATTTTATACATTTCAGTGAGAACCCCTCTCATTCTTCTAAATGCCAGTGAATATAGACTTAGTTGACCCAATGTCTCCTCAAAGGACAAACCAGCCACCCCAGGAATCTAAAACAAAGTTGCTGGATAAGATCAGCAGGTCTGGCAGCATCTGTGATGGAAAAAACAGAATTAATGTTTCGGGTCCGGTGACCCTTCCTCAGAACAGAGGAAGGGTCTAAAGAAGGGTCACCAGACCCGAAATGTTAACTCTGTTTTTCCCCTCACAAATGCTGCCAGGCCTGCTGGGCTTATCAAGCAACTTCTGTTTTTGTTCCTGATTTACAGCATCTGCAGTTCTTTCAGTTTTTATTCATCCCAGGAATCTATCTGGTGAACCCCCTCTGCACTCCCTCCCTGGCAATGATGTCTTGTCTTAGGTAAGGAGACCAGAACTGTACACAATACTCCAGGCATAGTCTCACCAAGATCCTGGGCGGCTGCAGTAAGATGCAATGTTGTACATAATTTAAAAGTCTGCAATAGACTCATTTCTGTTACAATCATGTGAGAAGAGTAGGCCAGTCGGCCCTTCCAGCTGCTCTGCCACTCAGTAAGATCATGGCTGATCCGATTTTAACCTCAACTCTACATTCCTGCATATTCTTGACAATCTTTTATCCTCTTGGTAATTAAGGATCTACCTCTGCCTTAAAAATATTAGACCATAAGATAAAGGAGTAGAATTAGGCTATTTGGTCCATCGAGTCTGCTCCACCATTTGATAGCTGATATGTTTCCTGTCCCCATTCTCCTCTTAACACTTGAACCCCTTACTAATCAAGGATAATCTTGATTAGCCTGGTTTGTGTGTGCAGTGAACTTCCAGAGGAAATCGTGAATGCGGGTACAATTACAACTTTTAAAACATACCTAAATAAGTACATGAATAAGAAATGTTCGGAGGGATATGGGCCAAGCACACACAGGTGGGACTAGTTTAGTTTGGGATTATGGGTCAGTATGGACTGAAGGATCTGTTTCCGTGCTGTGTGACTCTATGACAGTAACCCAAGAAACACCTCAGGCGAGGGGAGAGTTTGAGAAGGAAAGCCCTTCATGGTAACCTCAGCCAGTGCAGGAATTGAACCCACACAGTTGGCATCATTCTGCGTGGCAGACCAGCTGTCCGAACAACTGAGCTAACTTGGGGTGCATACTAAAAGATTCTGCATCCACTGCCTTTGAAGGAAGAGAATTCTGAAAGCTCACAGCCCTTTGAAAAAGCCCCTTGGTGAACATGCAGAAGGGGAGGCAATGGCCTAGTGGTATTATCGATAGACTGTTAATCCAGAGACCCAGATAATGTTCTGGGGACCTGGGTTCAAACCCTGCCACAGCAGATGGTGGAACTTGAATTCAATAAAATTCTGGAACTAACAATCTGATGATGACCGTGAATCCATTGTCAGTTGTTGGAAAAACCCATCTGGCTCACTGATGTCCTTTAGGGAAGGAAACTGCCATCCTTACCTGGTCTGGCCTACATGTGACTCCAAACCCACAGCAATGTGGTTGACTCTAAAGTGCCCTCTGGGCATTTAGGGGTGGGCAATAAATGCTGGCTTAGCCAGTGATGTTCCTTATCCCATGAATGAATAAAGGAAAAAAAAATTCTGTAATCCAACTGGCTCAACCTGAAGGGAGAGACTAAAATCTATTCCCAATCCTTACAACATGGATGGCTGTGGTTTAAGAAGACAACTCACAACTACCTTCTCAAGGCAAGTGGAGAATAAGCAATAAATATGGGTCTTATCAGCAACATCCACACCCAAAAAATTAATTTTCAAAACATGCCTTCTGTTGAACAAACACACCAAGAAAATGTTCGCTTGGTGAATTTTATTCTGAATGAACCCAGTGATCAGTCAGAAAGGTCAAGCCTTGGTTTGTTCTTCTGGAAGTTGAAAACCAAATTAGAAATGAAAGTCACCTAAGGGGCTGGTGTCGCACAGGACAGTGATAGATTGATACTGTATATCCCACAGCAGAGCCAAGGCAGGGAGAGCTGTAAGGTTGGTGTAGGGTGTACTCTCATACAAGCTGAAAAATTTTCAAAATTACAAGGAGGCTATCTGATATTATCCTATAACAGGTGAATGTCATTTTTCACTGTTTAAAATAGGCAGTTGTCATAGGGCTGATATAACCCCTCATGCTTGGTTGATGTCTCACATCACAGAATGGAAAAACAAAACACACCAGAGGAACAACTTCTGATCAAATATAAAGAGTATTACAATCATTTGTAGAACATTAAAATAATCAGGCTCATTGTATTTCTCCAGAATCTCCAAAAAGAAGTCTCTGGCTTGTGCTTGAACCCCGTTTCCTTATACAGGTCTCTCCCTAGAATCTTATCATTACTCATTATGGCTCAGATACAGACTGCGCCTGAGTGACTCAACTTTTCAGTGAGGGATGGGGTGGGCTGGATGCATAAAATAAATCTTGTTTGATGTTCACACTTATTGGCACTTTACTTGTGGCATAGTCACTGAGGACAAAAATGCTCTGGTGTTCTATCATGAGCTATAATGGTGACGTAAGCTGTTTGTCTATGGGTGGCATCACAATAGAGCCAGATGCCAGTACACTATCAGCATCAATTGATGGGAGGTGATGACCTGGTGGTATTATTGCTGGACTATTAGTCCAGTGACTCTGGGGACCTGCGTTCGAGTCCTCCCACAGCAAATGGTGAAATTTGAATTCAATAAATCCTATATCTGGAATGAGGAGTCTAAGCCATTGTTGATTGGTTCACTGATGCCCTTTAGGGAGAATAAACTGTCATCTCTATCTGATCTGACCAATACATGACTCCAGACCCACAGCAATGTGGTTGGCTTTAACTGTCCTTGGTGCAATTATGTATAAACCCACATCCTATGAATGAATCATAAGTGCAAACTGAATAGTACATCGCCCACCAGATTAGGATTAGGAGTGGAAATCCTGGCTAATTTACCTCTCAGCAGCATTGAGTACTATTGACTTCAATTCTTTCTGTCTGAGATGGAGTGGGGTGGGGTGGGGAAAGGAGAGGGAGTGAGGACAGCATTGAACTTGGACCTTTCTACTTCTGTGTCGTTCAGTTTTACATGATGATTTCACGTATTGTGTGGTGAAAATGTGAAATAAATCTCACTCTGGCAATAACTATCTTCAGAAACACAAATGGACAAAATTGTTAAAATATCTATTTTTCCATGAATCAAGCCTGTGAGTTGAATGAAATGTTGCATGCCATAATCTAGTAATCTAGTCAGGACCAGTAAAGGAATAGAGAGAGAGAGAGAGAGAGAGAGAGTGAGTGTGTATGTGTGTGAGTGTGTGCGAATGTGTGTGTGTGAGTGTGTGTGTGAGAGAGTTTGTGTGTGCGCGTGTGAGAGTGTGTGTATGTGTATGTGTGTGAGTGTGTGCGCGTGTGTGTGTTTGAGAGTGTGCGTGTGTGAGAGTGTGTGTGTGCGTGTGACAGAGTGTGTGTATGTGCGCGCACATGTGTGTGTGTGTGTGTGTGAGCGAGTGTGTATGTGTGTGTGAGAGTGTGTGTATGTGCATGTGTTTGACTGCAGACGATAAAGTTTCACCCAAGGCAGACAATAGTTTTAGATGATGATCCAGTGATTGGATGTACAATGATCTACTGAGTGTCAGAGCTTGTCATGTACACTCTTGTGTATTCCAGTCTGAATTTTCCTCCTGCATGGTCTCCAGGGATCTTACTTTTGCTGCAGCTGTGAAGGCAGATTGAGAGGGAGAGAGCGAGATTGAGATAGGGAGTAAACACTCATTGAAATGTGGAGGAAAAACAATGCAGAAATAATAAAGTAGATAGGATTCTAGCCTCCGGCTCTATGCAGTTATAATAATTTATATATGGTAATATCGTCTCTCTGTGCTAAGTCTCTCTTATCACCTTCACATGACATTGAATAACTTCCCAGAGGATCAAAGCATTGGTAAGAAATGTGATTTAATGTGAAAATCCACAACCTGATATATCTATGTTTTGTAACAGACACTTCGAATTGGATGACAGCCTTGTGTGCGTGTTAATGCCAGGTATCCATATTTGACCAGGAAGTCTGGCCGACATGGTTTTACAAAAAGGAATCCAGGAATACATAGCCCTGCTGACCAGTCAGCAGGAAACCGGCACGTTGAAAGGAATTGGCCATAAAAGAGTGGACAAAAATGTTGCCTTGATGTCAGTACATAAACACTGGGGAGCATTGAGCATGAAAAGGCATAATTTCCTTGTCCGTTTTAGAATCTGGGTAGAGAGGTGCTGAGCTGAGCATGTGGTGTCTGCCAGGAAGGGGAGAAGGGAGTACTGGTGGGAAGTCATCACTCTTGGACACAAAATATTGAGAAAGGTAGAGTGGCCTGCAAAGAGGAGCAGTGAGGAACTTACTCGCTTCATGGAGGGATTTAATCAGCGGATAAGGCAGCTGTGAGCATCGAGGTTTATTCAGAGGAGGCCTGAGGGGAGTTTTACTAGCAGGAAGCCTCGCAGGCTTACTAGGTTCATGAAAGACTTTAAGGAGATTTACTAGAAGCCTGCAGGATATTGGAGGAGACCTGAGGGCAGCTTTACCCAGAGGAGGCCTGTGAGATGAGGCCTGAGGGTGGAAGGTAACTTAACCCCTTCACCTACAAACATCATTAAAGGTAAGTGAAGAAAAATAGGACTAAGACAAAGCAAACAGCCATATCCCACAATGATAAAAGTTTACCAAAAAAAAAAGAATAAGGATTTAATTATGTCACAATTGATCTGATTTGGAGCCTACAGGTGCCTTGCTTCATTATATTCATGTGGGTTTTTCTTAGCTCACACCATCCCACTCACATTCTTCTTTCTGCTTTGAAGGTTACTGCTCTTACTGCGTGATCACTGCAGTGGGAGTGTGAACAGCACCTTCCTTGGTTACTAAAACCCAGCTCATCATGCTGCAATGTTGGCACTGTGACACGGGGTCTAGAATATTCTAGGCTGGTAGCCGGTCAAGTCAGGAGTTAACTTTCAACACATCAGCAGTGGAAGGCAAGGCCTGGGCTTTGCTGCTCATGTTGTGGGAGTATAAATCTTTAACGTGTTAAAATAAAAATGGCTTGGCAGCCGCAGACATGAAAGGGAGCTAGCCCTGGCAGAGGATGAAAGTGAATTTGAAATGGCATGAACTGAAGAGCTTTGGCCTTCCTCTCCGTAACATGTCTCTCTGTTAGTATATAACAAGGATTCCTTTTCAGATGCAGAGCCAAAGCCCACGGATAAATAACATCAGAAAGATCCAAGTGACTGGGCGATTACTTGGAGCAATTATAGCATAATAGAAGTCTCGCCGTTGTGGGCAGTGCATGCAATTAGTTATTGCTCCACTTAAGAAGCTGGCATTTTTCACTGCACATGGAACTTTTTGCTCAACACTGTAGTATTCAGGCAGCCCCCCCGCCCATCCCAAGTTATTCATTGTATGGCAAGTGTTTTGAGACATCCCTGAGAGATTGACAATTCAGCTCCTTGATCTGGTTTTACCATTCCTTTGGATTATCAATGATCTGCACCTCAATTCCAATGAATATATTTGAACACTAACTAAAATAGATCAACCAATCATGGTTTCGGTAAAGAAACAAAACATTTGTCCAGATTGAGTGTTAATGACAGACTAATGAACAGCTCTGTCTGAAAGGAAGAAAAATACATAATAAACAAAGTCCTAACTGACAGATGCCAAAAAGATAGATCAAATAGGATGTAGAGTTCTTGTTATGTAATTGTTGAACTCAAAGTTGAGTCCTGAAGACTGTGAAGTGCCAAATTGAAGGACAAAGTTCTTTTAAGTTTGTGTTGAGCTTTACTGAAATACTGGAGGGAAGGTGATGGCCTAGTGGTGTTATTGCTAAATTAATCCAGGAAAGTCAGCTAATGTTCTGGGGACCTGGGTTCAAATCCCATCATGGCAGAAGGTGGAATTTGTGTTCAATAAAGAATCTGGAATTAAGTGTCTAGTGATGGCTGTGAAACCATTGTCAATTGTTAGAGGGGAAAAAACCCAACTGGTTCACTAATGCCCTTTAGAGAAGGAAATCTGCCATCCTTACCTGCACTGACCTACATGTGACTCCAAACCCACAGCAATGTGGTTGACTCTGATTGGCAGTAAATGCTGGCCTGGCTAGTGACAGCCATATTCCCTGCTTGAATTAGAAAAGGTCCTGGTCTTAAGATCTAGTATCTATAGCCTTCTGTGAGAATGAGTTCCAGATTTCCTCTACCCTTTGTTTAAAAGAATGTATTTGTAGTTCCATCACAAATTGGCAGAGTTCTAATTTTGAATTTATGCCCTTTTACTGAGGCATTTGCACCAGAGGAAATAATGTCAGTCCAAAAACAAAACGATCAAATCCATTGCAGCTGCTGGCTTACTGGTGCTCAGGGGGAAATAATCCAAGTTTCTGGAATCAGTCTCACACTTTAACACTTGGAGGGTTACAGGATCCATTTTCTAGGACAGCGATCACGTGGCACCAATAGCCCATGTTCCATTGTGTTGAGGCAAGCAGGCCACAAACTTCATGCAACTTCCTCATTTATCTTCATACAGCATTGAGCCAAGAAGACCTCACATTACTGACTGGCTGACTGCACAGTATGGAGCCCATTCACTGAATACACAGGGCATAGCTTGTTCCTCTTAAATATAGTCTGGCCTTCTTAAATACAGAATGTCTTTTTTAAATGTAGTCTGTGCCTCTTAAATGCAGCACTGTTCCTCTTAAATATAGTCCGTCCCTCTTAAAGACAGATGTCTTTCTTAAATGCAGTCTTTGTCTCTTACATACAGTCTGTTCCTCTTTAATACAGTCTGTCTCTCTTAAATATAGTCTGTTCTTCTTAAATATAGTCTGTCTCTCTTAAATATAGTCTGTTCCTCTTAAATACAGTCTGTCTCTCTTAAATATAGTCTGTTCCTCTTAAATATAGGCTGTCTCTCTTAAATACAGTCTGTCCCTCTTAAATACAGTCTGTCTCTCTGAA
>NC_063347.1:12489234-12552058 GCF_021869965.1 Rhincodon typus
TCTTAAATACAGTCTGTCTCTCTTAAATATAGTCTGTTCCTCTTAAACACCGTCTGTTCCTCTTAAATACAGTCTGTTCCGCTTAAATACAGTCTGTACCTCTTAAATACAGTCTGTACGTCTTAAATACTGTCTGTTCCTTTTAAATACAGTCTGTCCTTCTGAAATGGAAACTGTGATCAATGGAAGGAAGAATCCATCTTTTACTCCACACAAACTGATTTTGAAGTGAAGATGGTGTTTTAAGCTTTGAGAACACACGGGAATCAGAAGCCTGAAGGATTGCATCAGGATACAAATGTCAATGGAAGTGCTTGGAAATAGGTTGTGTAGCACTACATCAAGTCTACCAAAAGCCTGAATTTCTGTGATCCACAATACCACAAACAGAGGTAACTGGGGCCCAAGGAAAATGCGTAGCTATTTGACTTTGTTTCCGATGTCAGCTACTCCAGCCAACATGGGTTTGGACCTGGGAAAACTGTCCACCCCCACCAGGCATTCTGGGAATTCAATTTTTATTCATTCAGGGGATGAGCGCGTCTCTGGCTAGGCCAGCCCATTGCTAATTATCCAGAGGGCAGTTAAGAGGCAGTTAAGATTTACTGGATATTTCCCTCCTGCATCAGACCTTCCAAAATGCATCACCTCACGTTTGTTTGGATTAAATTCCATCTGCTATTTCTCTGCCCAAGTCTCCAGTCTATCCATATCCTGCTCTGTCCGCTGCATTTGTTACTTCTCGACTTGAATATTCCAGTGCTCTTTTGGAATGTCTTGCATCTCCCAATTGACATAAACTTGGCTCATCTAAATTCCTCCTGCCTGTATGCTAACCCATGCCAAATCACACTCAACACTCACCCCTGTAATCACTGACCTATGTCATTTCCTAGTCTCGCAATGCCTCAGCTATTAATGTTCTCATCCTTGTATTTAAATCCCTCCATATCTCTATAACTTCCACTCTTATATCTACATTCTGGCAGTTCTTGGTTCTTGAATATCCCTTATTTTAATTGTTCTGCCTTTGCATCTATGCCTTCAGTTCTGTGCTACAAAAGGTTATTAACGTTTGGGAACTTGTATTCTCAGGCAGAGGTAAATAGATTTTTGGCAATTGGTTCCACGAAGATGACCGTTCTTTTTAAAAGGAGTCAGAAAATTTTTTCAAATGCTGTGTCATAAAGCTTTTCCAAGAAATCATGTCACTTAAACTAAATGACCAGGTAAGCTACCTAGTGGGATAATGGCTGACCCAAAAAGAGGTGAGAAGCCTGAAGCATGTTCTGTTCAGAAGAAAAGTTCCAACCAGCAGGAGTACTAGTTAGCACCCTCAAAGCAGTCAGAGTAAAAGGGAAAGCCCTGAGGGTTTATCTAACTTAAGTGGCTTGGTGCCCTTTTTTTATATAATGTGCATTTTGCTGTTCAAGGTTCTATATAAATGCAAGAGATAAGACAGCGTGGAGCTGGAGGAACACAGCAGGCTAGGCAGAGGAGCAGGAAAGTTAATGTTTCGGGTTTGGGACCTTTCTTCAGAAAATCAATCTTTTCTTTAAATCTTTTCTTTCAATCTTTTCTGAAGTAGGGTCCCGACCCGAAACGTCAACTTTCCTGCTCCTCTGATGCTGCCTGGCCTGCTGTGTTCATCCGGCTCTACACTGTGTTATCTCTGACTCCAGCATCAGCAGTTCTTACTATCTCTATATAAATGCAAATTGTGTTTCTTGACTGCTGCTCTGAGTTGTTGTTCCTCTGTAATTTGCATGTATGGACATCAAGTGAAGACAGGTTCGCACTTATTTGTGACAGTGTCCACTGTTGAATGGACGTAGTGGTATACAGACAATGACCACAAGGAGCCATGATGTCTTCAGAGGAGTGGCATCTCAGTTAGACCTCATACTTTAGAAATGTAAGATTAGTCAGGGAAGGAAAATGAAGAACGTCCATAGAAGGTGAAGGGCATACACTCAAAAAATTACCAAAGGATCGATGACTATTTATAATAAAGTCAGAGTGAGAAGGGGTCAACAGGACACTGTTGAAGGTAATTGTCAACAACATATTATGGATGAGCGATGAAGAATAAAGCTGTTGTGGAATGGGAATGACTGATTGGTGCAACTGATGCTTGTGGTCGAAACATGTTTCATCCATAATGTACATGGGAGACATGAGACCTGGCAATTGATTGGGTTGACTTAAGATTTACTGGGAAAGAGGATTATGACAATTGCTGAGCAATCAGGTTGATTAGTGATCCAAACAAAACACTGCTGAATGTGACACTTGGAAGGATGATGATGATGATGATGATGATGAACAAACCGGACAAAAAGCTTGGTGACGAGCGAGCAGAATTCCATGAGGATGAAGAGCAATGTGGATGATTGTGCATCTGTCTGCAATTACTGATTAACTAGTGCTCATAAATTACTCAAAGGCATGTTGTCCTGTGAGGGGTGTCAAAGGCTCCAAAGTGCTGCTTCAGATAGGCTTTCTTGCACATCTGGTAGACTGTTGCTCATTCCCCAGTGATCTACACTGTGTCTGAGAGCTCCATGAGAAGTTGAACAGGACATTACATCCTGCATTACCACTTCACCTTCCTAATCATTTACCTGAAAAAGTCCCCCTTTTCCATATTGGCACTGACTCTTCTGATGACCAGGAGAAAATATACCAGCATCCTGTTTAAAAATGAAAGTGTAATGATGGAGTGTTAAAGTACTAATGCTACAATCTTCTGTTCATCGGTCAAAGACTTCCAGTTTCTCTTTTAATTCACTTGCATGACGTGGACATTACTGGCTGTCTGGCATTTTTCATTTCCCGTCCCTAGTTATCGTGAGCTGCCTTCTTGAACCACTACAGTCCATTTGCTGTGGGTTTACCCACAAAGCCATTAGGGAGGGAATTCCAGGATTTTGACCCAGCGACAGTGAAGGAACAGTGGCATACTTCTAAATCAGGATGGTGAGTGGTTTAGAGGGGAACTTGAAGGTGGTGGTTTTCCCATATATCTGCTGTCCTAGTCCTTCTAAATGGGAGTGGTCATGGGTTTGGAAGTTGCTGACTAAGGATCTTTGGTGAATTTCTGCAGTGCATCTTGTAGATAGTACACACTGCTGCTACTGAGCTGTCGATGGTGGATAGAGTGGGGGTCCTTGTAGATGTAATGCCAATCAAGCGGGCTGCTTTGTCCTGGATGGTGTCAAGTTTCTTGAGTGTTGTTGGAGCTCCACCAATCTAGGCAAGTAGAGAGTATTCCATCACACTCCTGACTTGTGCCTTGTAGATGGTGGAAAGGCTTTGGGAGTCAGGAGGTGAGTTATTCTCTGCAGTATTCCTAGACTCTGACCTGCTCTTGTAGCCACTGTGTTTATGTGGCAGGTACAGCTGAGTTTCTGATCAATGGTAACCCAAAAGATGTTGATAGTGGGGAATTCAGTGATGGTACCACTTTGAATGTTAAGGAGCAGTGGTTAGATTGTCTCTTTATAGAGATGATCGTTGCCTGGCATTTGTGTGGCATGAATGTTACTTGCCACTTGTCAGGCTAAGCCTGGATATTGTTCAGATATTGTTGCATTCGAACATGAATTGCTTCACTATCTGAGGAGTAGTGAATGGTGTTGAACATTGTGCAAACACTGGTAAACATCCCCACTTCTGACCTCATGATGGAGGGAAAGTCATTGATGAAGCAGCTGAAGATGGTTGGGCCTAGGGCACTGCCCTGAGAAAGTCCTGGAGCTAAGATGACTGACATCCAATAACAGCAACCTTTTTCCACAGTGCCAGGTATGACTCCAACCAGCAGAGAGTTTGCCCCCTATTCCAGTTTTGCAAGGGCTCCTTGATGCCACATTCATTTGAATGTGACTTTGATGTCAAGGGCTGTCATTCTCACCTCAAAATGATTGAATGAAGGCTCTAATAAGGAGGCCCTGGCAGAACACAAACTGGGCATCTGTGAGCAACTTATTGCTGAGTAGGTGCTGCTTGATAGCACTATTGATGATACCTTCCATCATTTTACTAATGATCAGGAGTGGACTGATGGTTGGTAATTTGATTTGGCCTGCTTTTAGTGTATAGGGCAGACCTGGGCAATTTACCACATTGTTCGGTCGATGCTAATATTGTAACTGTACTGGAAGAGCTTGGCTAGGGGAGCAGCAACTTCTGGAGGACAAGTCTTCAGTACTATTGCCGGAATGTTGTCAGGGCCCATAACCTTTGTAGTATCCAGTGTCTCCAACTGTTTCTTGATATCACGTGGAGTGAATCGAATTGGCTGAAGACTGGTGTCTATAATGCTGGGAACCACTGGAGGAGTCTGAGATGGATCATCCACTCAGCACTTCTGGCTAATGATTGCTGTGAATACTTCAGCCTTACCTTTTACGCTGATGTGCTGGGCTCTTCCATCATTGAGGATGGGGATATTTGTGGAGCGTCCTCCTCCAGTGAGTAGTTTAATTGTTCACTACCATTCATGATTGGATGTGGCAGGTGTTCAGAGTTTAGATCTGATCCATTGGTTGTGGGATCGCTTAGCTCTGTCCTTCACTTGCTTCTTAAGCTGTTTGGCACACAAGTAGTCCTGTTTGGTGGCTTCATCAGATTGACACCTCATCTTCAGGAATGCTTGGTTCTGCTCTTGACATGCCCTCCTGCACTCTCCATTGAACCAGGGTTGATCCCCTGGCTTGATGGTAATGGTTGAGTGGGGGATATGCCGGGCCATGAGGTTACAGATTGCGCTGGAGTACAATTCTGCTGCTGTTGATGGCCCACAGTGCCTCACGGATGCCCAGTCTTGGGTTGGTAGATCTAGTCAAAGTCTGTCCCATTTAGCACGGTGATAGTGCCACACAACACGATGGAGGCTGTTCTTAATGTGAAGGCGGGACTTCGTCTCCACAAGGACAGTGTGATGGTCACTCTTACCGATACTGTTATGGACAGATGCTCCTGCAGCTGGCAGATTAGTAGGATGAGGTCAAATATGTTTTTCCCTCATGTTGGTTCCCTCACCATCTGCCGCAGACCCAGTCTAGCAGCTACGTCCTTTAGGACCCGACCAGTTCAATCAGTAATACTGCTGCTGAGCCACTCTTGGTGGTGGACATTGAAATCCCCCACCCAGAGTACATTTTGTGCCCTTGCCATCCTCAGAGCTTCCTCTAAGTGTTGTTCAACATGGAGGAGTACTGATTTGTCAGGGAGGGTGGTACGTGGTTATCAGCACGAGGTTTCCTTGCCCTAGTTCAGAGGCAGGGTCACCGGACCTGAAACGTTAACTCTGTTTTTCCCGTCACAGATACTGCCAGACCTGCTGAGCTTTTCCAGCAACTTTGTTTTTGTTCCTTGTCCATGTTTACCTGAAGCCATGAGACTTCAAGGAGTCAGAGGATTCCCTGGGCATCTCCTTTCCAACTGTACATCATTGTGCCACCACATCTGTTGGGGCTGTCCTGCTGGTGGGACAAGGCATATCCAGGAATGGTGATGGTGGTGTCTGGGACATTGTCTATAAGGTATGATTCCTTGTCATGCTGTTGCTTGACTAGTCTGTGAGACAGCTCTCCCAGTTTTGGCACCAGCCCCCAGATGTTAATGAGGAGGTCTTTGCAGGGTCAACAAGGTTGTTTCTGCTAATGTCTTTTCTGGTGCTCAGTTTAATGCCAGGTGGTCCATCTGTTTTCATTTTTTTATGGAAACTTTGTCACGGTTGATACAACTG
The DNA here is from genome assembly GCF_021869965.1 of Rhincodon typus. NCBI lineage: Eukaryota > Metazoa > Chordata > Chondrichthyes > Orectolobiformes > Rhincodontidae > Rhincodon > Rhincodon typus. The sequence goes on from NC_063347.1 coordinate 12,494,990, forward strand.
AGTGGTCTGTGAAACCATTTCAGAGGGTAGATGAGAGTCAACCACATTGCTGTGGGTCTGAAGTCACATTTTGACCAGACCAGGTGAGGATGGCAGATTCCCTTCCCTGAAGGACATTAGTGAATAGATAGGTTTTTCCGAAAATTGACAATGCTTTCATGGTCATTCTGATACCCAGCAGGCTGGCAGAGAATCAAGGGCTTAATTTTAGCCAGAAATTGGCTATGTGTCAACTTTGGGGCATTTCTCCATGAGGCCTAGCAAGTTTTCTCACACTTTCTTTCCAAACCTGTCTCCGTAACTATGAGCCACACACCAATGGTCTCCCACTTGTTCTATTCTCACACTCTCTGTTAGCAGAAGTACTCACCACTGCCTATATTTCCTGGGATCCCTGGCACTGGTGCCATGTTAAAGCCCAGTTCACCTGGGTCAAGGGCTGGTATTCCACAGCTGCCTTTCATGTTGCATGTAGTGACAGGGCTACTACAACCAATGCTTCTCAGGGTGCAGAGGTGTCACGGCTGGCACTTCATTGCACATGCAAGTGCATGCTCATACATCTATTTCTATTTAAGAACTAAGTTTCACAGTTTACCCATCCTTAGCCTCATCCCATCTTACAACCCTGACTAAGGGAATGTCACCCTTTCCCCAATGTCCAGTCTCTCCTCATTGTTCAACGTGGGATCATCACACACTGGAAAGACTTCAAATGATAAATAAGTTTACAGTTTTGGATCAGGGGATGGCCACTCAGGGGAAAATACCAAGGACAGCTTGGTCTTTGGCACCATAACTGACTCTGCTATTAAGAGGAGTGTGTCAAGGTCCAAGTGACCGATTGTGATAGGGGACTGTCTAGTCAGGGGAGCAGATAGGCGTTTCTGTGGTCACGAGTGTAACATCAGGAGGGTGTGTTGCCTTCCTGGTGTCAGGGTCAAGGATGTTTCAAAGCAGCTACAGCAAATTCTTGAGAGAGAGAGTGAACAGACCAAGGTATTGTGCACATTGGTACCAAAGACACAGAGGAAAGAATGAGGTTCTATAGCGAGAAGCGAGGAAATTAAGCAGGAGGTTAAAAAGCAGGACCTCAAGGGTAGTAATCTCTGGATTACTCCTGGTACCACATGATAGAGTAGGAATAGGAGGATAAAGCAGATGAATTCATGGCTGAGGAGCTGGTGCAGGAGGCAGGGATTCAAAGTTTTGGATCATTGGGATCTCTTTTGGAGCAGAGTTAATCTTTACAAGAGGGACGTGTTGCACTTGAACTGGACCAATATCCTGATAGGGAGATTTGCTCATGCTACTCGGAAGGTTTTAAACTAGAATGGGAGGAGGGAGGTGGTGGTGGGGGTGTTGGTGGGCTCCTAAGCAGTAGTGAGAAAAGTGAGAAAGTTGAGGCTGGTATAATAATTAAGGAGAGCATGTTAAATAGAAAAGATGGACAAAAGTGTGATAGAAAATGAAGTAAGACTGATGAATTAAACTGCATTTATTTCAATGCAAGAGGCCTAACAGGTAAGGCAGATGAACTCAGGGCATGAATGGGAACATGGGACTGGGACACCATAGCTGTTACAGAAACGTGGCAAGGGGGGGACAGGACTGGCAGCTTAATGTTCTGGGATTTTGATGTTATAGAAATGATAGAAAGGGAGAAAGAGAGAAGGAGGAGTGACGTTTTTGATTATGAACAATATTACAGTTGTACTTAGTGAGGATATTTCTGATGGATTGTCCAATGAAGTTATATGAGTGGAACTGAGAAATAAGAAGGGGATGATCACCTTGATGTTTTTGTCCTATAGGCCCCCCATTAGTCAATGGGAAATTGAGGACCAAATATGTAAGGAGATCTCAGATATCTATAAGAACAATATGGTTGTAATGGTAGGGGATTTTAAGTTTCCAAGAGTAAGCTGGGACTGCCATAGTGTAAAGGGCTTAGATGGGGAGGAATTTATTAAGTATGTTCAAGAAAATTTTTTATATTCAATATATGGATGGCCTTCCTAGAGAAAGAGCAAAACCCAACCTTCTGTTGGGAAATAAGGCAGGGAAAGTGACTAACGTTTTTAGTGGGAGAGCACTTTGGGATCAGTGATCATAATTTGAATGGCTTTAAAATAGCTATGGAAAAGCATACGCCTGATATGAAAGTTAAACTTCTAAATTGGACTTTGATGATATTAGACAGGAACTTGCGAAAGTTCACTGGGGGAGGTTATTTGCAGGTAAAGGAATGTTTGACATGTGGGAGGCTTTCAAAAATGAGATAATGAGAGTTTGGAGACAGTATGTTCCTGTTGGTGTGAAGGGCAGGGTTGGAATGTGTAGGGAACACTGGATTGGTTAAAGATATTGTGGTTCTGGTCAAGAAAATGGAGGCATACGTCAGGGATAGACAGCTGGGATCAAATGAATCCCTGGAGGAGTACAAGGGGAGTAGAAGTATACTTAAGAGGGAAATCAGGAGACCAAAAATGGAACATGAGATAAGCTTCGACAAATAAGGTTATGGAGAATCCTACAAGATTCTACAAGTACATTAAGGGCAAATGAGTAACTAGGGAGAGAATAGGGTCCTTAAAGATCAACGAGGCTGTCTATGTGTGGAACCACAGGAGCTGGGTCAGATACTAAACAAATACTTTGCCTCAGTATTTACTGTGGAGAAAGACATGGAAGTTTGGGAAGTTGGGAAATGAACACTGATGTCTTGAAAAGTGTTCACATTACAGAAGAGGAGGTGCTGGAGGTCTTAGAATGCATAAAAGTGAATACATCTCCAGGACCTGATCAGGTGTATCCCAGAACATTGTGGGAAGCTAGGGAAGTGATTGTTGGGCCCCATGCAGGGACACTTGTATCATCAATAGCCACAGGGAACTGCTGGAAGATTATTTAAGAAAGGCTGCAAGGAGAAGCCAGGGAATTAGAGACTAGTGAGCTTGATGTCAGTGGTGGGTAGGTTGCTGAAGGGGATTCTGTTAGGATTTAAATGCATTTTGAAAGGCAAGGATTGATTAGCGATAGTCAGCATGGCTTTATGTGTGGGAAATCGTGTCTCACAAATTTGACTGAGTGTTTTGAAGCAGTTACCAAGAAGATAGATGAAGGCAGAGCAGTGGACATTGTCTGCACGAACTTTAGCAAGGCATTCGACAAGATTATGCAAGGTAGATTAGTTGGTCAGGTTAGATCAAATGGGGTCCAAGGAGCTAGCCAATTGGGGAGGTGATAGCCAAGTGGTATTATCACTGGATTATTAATCTAGGGACCCAGGTTCAAATCCCGCCACATCAGATGTTCAAATTTGAATTCAATAAAAATTTGGAATTAAGAGTCTAATGATGACCATGAATCCATTGCCAATTGTTGGAGGTGGGGGGAACCCATCTGGTTCACTAATATCCTTTAGGGAAGGAAATCTGCCATCCTGTCCTACATGTGACTGCAGACCCATGGCAATGTGATTGACTCTATACCCCTCTGAGTAATTAGGGATTGGTAATAAATGCTGGCCCAGCCAATGATGCCATCATCCCATGAATGAATAAACAAAAGAAATTGGGATAAAAATTAGCTTGATGGTAGGAGGCAGAGGGTGGTGGTAGGGGGTTGTTGTTGTTCAGACTGGAAGCCTGTGATCAACAGTGTGCCACAAGGAATTGTGCTGGGTCCACTAATGTTTGTCATTGATATAAATGATTTGGATGAGAATATAGGTGGCATGGTTAGTAAGTTTGTGGATGACACCACAATAGATGGTGTAGAGGACAGTGAAGAAGATTATCTAAGAGTACAAAGAGATCTTGATCAGATGCCAATGGGCTGAGGAGTGGCAGATGGAGTTTAATTTAGATAAATGTGAGGAATTGCATTTTGGCAAGGCAAATCAGGGCAGGGCTTATACATTTAATGGTGTGTCGCTGGGGAGTGTTGTTGAACAGAGGGACCTAGGTGTGCAGGTTCATAGTTCCTTGACGGTGGTATCGCAGGTAGACAGGATAGTGAAGGTGGCATTTGGCATGTTTGCCTTCATTGGTCAGTGCATTGAGTATAGGAGTTAGGACGTCACCGTGGCTCAGTGGTTAGCACTGCTGCCTTACAGCACCAGGGACCCAGGCTCAATTCCATCCTCAGGCGACTGTCTGTGTGGAGTTTGCACATTCTCCCAGTGTCTGTGTGAGTTTCCTCCCATAGTCTAAAGATGTGCAGACTAGGTTGATTGGCCATGCTAAATTGCCCATAGGGTTCAGGGATGCCTGGGTTATGGAGATGGTTCTGGGTGGGATGCTCTGAGGGTCGGTGTGGACTTGTTGGGCCAAAGGGCCTGTTTCCACACTGTAGGGATTCTATAAAAGAAAACATCATGCTGCAGCTGTACAAGACATTGGTGAGGACACTTTTGGAATACTACGTACAATTCTGATCGCCCTGCTATAGAAACTCCTGCAATCAATGCTATGTCCAATTAAGGCAGTGAAGAGACAGTGATATATTTCCAAGTCAGGATGGTGAGGCGGTTGGAATGGAACTTATAGGTGATGGTGTTCCCACAAATCTGCTGCCCTTGTTATTCTAGATGGAAGTGGTCGTGCGTCTGGAAGGTGCAATTGAAGGATCTTTAGTGTATTACTGAGTGTCAGTGTGGAGGGAGTGGATACATGTGGATGTGGTGTCAATCAAGCGGGCTGCTTTGTCCTGGATGGTGTCAAGCCTCTTGAGTGTTTTTGGAGCTGCACCCATCCAGGCAAGTGGGGTGTATTCCATCACACTCCTGACTTGTGCCTTGTACATGATTGACAGGGTTTGGGGAGACAGGAAGTGACTTACTTGTCACAGTAATTCCTAGGCTTTGTCCTGCTCTTGTAGCCACTCTATTTATATGACAAGTCCAGTTGAGTTTCTTATCAGTGGTAACCCCCAGGATGTTGATAGTGGGGGATTCAGTGATGGTAATACCATTGAATATCAAGAGGCGGTGGTTAGATTGTCTCCTATTGGAGATGGTCATAGCCTGGCATTTGTGTGGCATAAATGTTACTTGCCACTTGTCAGCCTAAATCTGGATATTGTCCAGGTCTTGTTCCATTTGAACATGGACTGTTGTCCGAGAAAGTGTCTGAGGAATTGTGGATGCTGCTGAATATTGTGCAATCATCAGTGAACATCCCCACTTCTCACCTTATGTCATTGATAAGGAAGCTGAAGATGATTGGGCCAAGGACACTACCTGAGGAATTCCTGCAGAGATGTCCTGAAGCTGAGACGACTGACGTCCAACAACCACAAACATCTTCTGTGCCAGGCATGACTCCAACCAGTGGAACGTTTTCTGTCTGATTCTCATTGATTCCATTTTTGCTAGGGCTCCTTGATGCCACACTCGGTTGAATGTGGCCTAGAATCTTTTCTGGCTTGTTACATTTGATGCTACAGTGTTCTATCATACAGGAGTTGGTGTTCCTCCTGCTCAATGTCTTCATCTTCCTTCTCAGATGACTGCTGCCACTCTCGCAACTCATCACGTCGCCTTTTTGCCTGAACAACACAGCACATTATGATTATGCGTCTGTCTGGAGTGTACTGTCAGCACTCCACCGCCCTCTGACCAATCCAACCATCAAAATCTCATCTTCATCAGGCCTATTATCTGTTCCACCCTGGCCTAAGAATGGGCTGCATTGTATCTATGATAAACCTCAGTCAGGGGGGCTGTGTAATGGAGCCATCAGCCATGGTCACTGAGTCTTGACTCCAGGAACCATCTTGGTAAGGCATCTGACCTCTTGAAATGAAGCTGAAACATGAGAGCTCTTAAGGATATAAGCACATGGCAGCTTCCAGGGTACCCGGAGCAAACCCTTCAAGATGTAGTACCAATGATCACAGAGGACTTGTACATTGATGGAATGGAACACATTTCCATGGATCAAGTCAGCTGTGTTGAGATATGGCACTCCCAAAGTAATGTGTTTACAGTCTATCGCATATGGAAAAGGCATCTCTGCTGACAAAGCCTTTTGACTGAACTGGTACTAACTTCATCAGGGAGAAGATGAGATGAAGTGGTCTACTGGCACCAATCAGAAACAACCTTGTTGCATTTGTTGAGGATTGAGATTCCACACAGATATCCAGTGGATCCTTGGAAGAGGGCCAGTTGCATAAAAGGTCAGTGCAGCTGTCACCCTGATGGCCACTGGGTTAGAATAGCCTCCCACTCCTTCAGGTCACATGTCTTTGACAGTCTCCAGGGGCATTATGGGTCTGCGGTGACACTGCCCCTCATTCGCCTGGAGGAAACTGCTTCGGGAATGATAGATTCTCACTCTCCTGCACATCATGAGGACGCCCTCAGCTGCAACTTCTTCATGTGCAGGTTATTCTGCATTTACTGGGGACTGCTGCTGGCCTTCTGTTCCTCCTCCCTCTCTCTGCATTTGCATCGCACCACAGCAACACTGATGCTATGACTATATCCATCAGTCTAATGAATCTGTGTAGGCAGTGTAAGAAAAAGGAGTCTTAGTTATGTGAGCAGGCAGTATTTGCATTACTCACAAATGATGGATTGACAGATGCCTCCTTAAAGTGGAACATGGAGCACCACAATGGGAGGGGCATGGGAAACCTCTACCTTTGTCATCAGGACTTCAGACTCTTAATTCCCGGTTTGTACTGAATTCAAATCCCACCATCTTCCATGGCAGGATTCGAACCCAAGTCCTCAGAACATTACCTGGGTTTCCTAAATGAATATTTTAATGCCAGTGCCACTAAGCCATGACCTCGCCATTTGCCTTGGACATGTTAGTCTGACTGTGGTCTATTCTACTGACTGTTGTGGCATTGATTCCCAGAAAGTGATTACCCCAAGCAGCAGCCTGACCTTTTCCAAGCCCCTGGAGTGATATCAGATGTTGCTCTTGGCATACTGTGTCAGGCTCCCCTGAGTGAAAGGTTCTTCCCTTAACTTGTCTCAGGGCTATTCCCTTGAGAGTTTGAGAAACGGCATTTTGGGTGATCCACATTCAGTGTGGAAATTTAAAAAAGAGCTGCATAAGCTTTTGCCACATGGTTCATGAGTGAGATTGACACAGCAAGGTGCCAATCAGTAACATACCCATCCCTTTAACTGATGACTGCTGTAAACCATGAAACTTTATGTCTACACTAGAAAACAAGACAAGGCAGAAGCACTGTGAACCTTTAAAGACTGGTTTAAGGGTTGAAATGCAAAGGCAAGGCAAGGCAAGGCAAGGATGCTGTGAGCATCGAAGTAGGTGTAAAGTTAGTGAGCTCTAAGAGATCAAGGAGCTCTAAGGATCCATGAAGTGCACACCAATTGAGTTGGATTCCTGTCCATGTGCATAAATTATGCCAACAACAGCATTACAATGAAAGCACTTGTGCATTCCCACAGCTCTTCATGGAACAGTTTTGCAAGTCGATTCAAAATGTACCATGATGATGCAGTGAGGCCGCAGATGTTGGGTGCTACCATTTAGGGATGGCAGTTGTAGGTGGTCGCTGCCCTTGGAGCATTCCCTGAGTTGTTGGTGATGGGTGCCCAAGGGAGAAGGCCACAAGAGCAGGCAGTGAGTTCGAGTCGCCAGGTAACCACTTTGATTTCCAGATCCGGAGTTGCATATTAACAAGGTGAGATTGAATCATAACGAGATGTTAATGCATGCAAATAGACCTCTCATTGCTCAATAGCAAGACTCTTGCTCTGCCATTCAACACCTGGAAAATGGGACCTTTCATTCTCAATGTTGAGAATATTCTCACTGCCCAACTAACACAATTATCCCAACTTTCTCACCAAGGTCCATGTCTATCAATGGATAGAGGATTCTATCCTAAAAATCCAACAGGTTCTTAAACTGGCAGTGAACAGACATGACAGTAGGAAAGGAAATAAAATGAGTCTATTATAGGACAAAACTGTGATTGCAGTGCCAAGAGATGAGCATTTGTTGGCAAAGCAAAAAATAAAATGGCTGAGCTGAGAACCTAAACCTTTTAACCTTAATTACTTCCATCCTCAGCCGCAGCTGGTAAACCTAAGAACTCCAACTATTTTACTGATTTCTTAATCTGGGTTGTTTATTGGAATTAATCTCCTCATGCACAAGCTCTGAGCCAACCTTTCCACCAATCTGATAGTTTTAATCCAATTTTCTTTCCCACAGTGTTGTGTTTCAGAAAATTAGGATATTTCATTCACACACCACTCCCTGTACTTTTCTAGAAAGCTGGCCATACTCAGAACTATGCACTTATTGAAGCTTGCTCAGCTCTGGTAAAAGCAGAAGCTTTCTCATTCCTCTGATGATCCTATATAACTTGCAAGGATTTACAGCAAATGTATTTTTCCACAGGCCAGATGTGGCCCACAGTTTGACCACCAGGAGAGCTTCCCCCTCAGGTAAACAGAATTTCCTGAGGAGACCCCTGAAATCTTGCTAGCAGACTCAGTTGAATTATAGATACTCTTTAACCTTTAAAATTCAGCTCTTACTGTGACGTTATCCTCTCTTCTCACAAATCAGCTACTCACTCTTCTTGTTTCACAGCATAACATTCCTTGTGTCCTGACCTTTGCTTGTCATAGAGCCATAGAGTCATGGAGTCATACACCACAGAAACAGACTCTTCAGTCCAACCCGTCCAGGCCGACCTTAATCCCAAACTAATGTAGTCCCATATGCCTGCTCCTGGCCTACGTCCCTCCAAACCTTTCCTATTCATGTACTTATCCAAGTTTTTTAAAATGTTGTCATTGTATCCACATCCATTACTTCCTCAGGGAGTTCATTCCACACGTGAACCACCCTCTATGTAAAAAATTTGCCCCTCATGTCTTTTTAAAATGTCTCTCCTCCCACCTTAAAAATGTGCCCCCTAGTCTTGAAATCCTCCATCCCATGGAAAAGACAACTACCATTAACTCTGTCTATACCTTTCATTATTTTATAAACTTCTATCAGTTGCCTCTCGACCTCCTATGCTCCAGTGCAAAAAGTCCCGGCCTATCCAGCCTTTCTTTATAACTCAAACCTTCCATACTTGGCAACGTCTTGGTAAATCTTGTCTGAACGCTCCCTAGCTTAATAATATCCTTCCTATAACTGGGCGACCAGAACTGAACACAGTATTCCAGAAGAGGCCTCACCAATGCCCCTACAACCTCAACATGACTTCCCAACTTCCGCTTTATATTTCCCCATTATCTCCAATCCTTGATTATTGCTTCAAAGAGAGACACAGCATGGAAGCTTCTTTTCTTGAATCTGTCAGGATGATCACAAGAATGACTAATTTCAGAGGGAACAATAATTTAAACTGCATAAGAAAGGGGTGCTGATTGGTTGTCAAATTGCAGGGACCTCTCCTCTCTAGGACAAAGGGAAAAACATTGGTTTAACTTAAACAAACAAATCAAAGAGGACTATAATATCATTATACATCTTCATGGCAACGCCTCAACCAAGCACTGCCAACCAATCAGCATTCTTTTCAATTGCTGCATAAATTGTCGGTCCCTTTGAAATTTGGCACTCTTGCATCTGTCCTGATGAGTGAAAGATGGAAAGCATTAACAGCTGGTCTCGTTTCCATAATACTTTTTGTACAGTCAAGTTGTACCTTCAGCCCTTTGAAATTTTTGGGGTTGAGTTTCAGTGCTCAGTTTAACAGGTCATAGACTTTTCAAAATAAATAATTATTCTGGTGATATTGGCATCATTGACAAGGCTGACATTTATTACCCATTCTTCATTACCAGGAAGAATGTGGTGGTGAATCACCTTCTTGAACTCCTGTAGTTTTTCCCGGAGTAAGTGTACCTAGAGTGCTTAAAGGAGGGTAGCTCCAGGATTTTGATCCGAGTAGCAGTGAATGAACAGCAATACAGTTCAATTCACAATGTCTGAGTCGGATGGGAACTTAAAGTTTGTTGTATTGACATGCATCTGTTGCCCTTGTTTTTCGAGGCAGTAGTGATTATGGGTTTGGTAGGTGCTGTCAAAGAAGCCTCGCTGAGGTATGGAGGGTTCACACTGCAGGCATATTGCATCAGTAATGGATAATATGTATATTTAAGGTAGCCCCATGCCCTGTTGTCATAGAGTCATAGAGTCATAGAGTTGTACAGCATAGAAACAGACCCTTCAGTCCAACTCATTCATGCCAATCAGACATCTTAAATTAATCTTGTCCCAGCATTTGGACATTATCCCTTTTCATATGCCCATCCAGATGCTCTTTTAAATGTTGTATTTGTACCAGCTTCTACCACTTTCTCTAGAAGTTAATTCCATACACACACCACCCTCTGCATGAAAAATTTGCCCCTTAGGTTCTTTTTAAATCTTTTCCCCTCTCACTTTAACCTATGGTCTCTAGTTTTTGACTCCCCTACCCTGGGAAAAAGACCTTGACTACTCACGCTATCCATGCCCCTCATGATTTTATAAATTTCTAAAAGGTTACCCCTCAGCTCTGCGCTCCAGGGAAAATATCCCCAGCCTATTCAACGTCTCCCCACAACTCAAAACTTCCAGCCCTGACAACATCCTTGTAAATCTTTTCCGAAATCTTTCAAGTTTCACAACATTGTTCCTATAGCAGGTTCTTGTCATACTGGGCAGTAATATGTTCCTCCTACACAGCCTCTATCACAGTCTGCCATTTAGTCTCACACTCCTCTACTCTGTAACTTACAACAATGTAAGTTAAATCTAGCTGATATTTGAAAGAATGAGAAATAGATTCCATCACTTGAAGTTAGACAATATTCAACAGCGGAGCTAAGTACAACAATTAGGGAAAAAAAAAGCAAGCAGGACCAGAACCTCAAAACAGAGTCATACAACACAAAAGAGGCCCTTCTGCCCATCGAAGTCCTGATCTCATTGAATCATTGACTGTAACAAAATGGCTACATTACTGGACTATTAATCTTGATGCATGAATTGATGTTCAAATCCATACCAGGGCAGCTGATGAATTTAAATTCAATTAATTAATTAAATAAACCTGGAATTTAAAATAATGCAGAGGGTGGCATGTGTATGGAATGAGCTGCCAGGCATAGATACGGTGAATAACCAAGATCTTTTCCCAGGGGTGGGGGAGTCCAAAACTTGAGGGCATAGGTTTAAGGTGAGAGGGGAAAGATTTAAAAAAGGGACCTGAGGGGCAACTTATTCATGCAGAGAGTGGGATGTGTATGGAATGAGCTGCCAAAGTAAGTGGTGGAGGCTGGTACAATTGCAACATTTAAAAGGCATCCGGATGGGTATATGAATAGGAAGGGATGTGATCCAAATGCTTGCAAATGGGACTAGATTAATTGAAGGACATCTGGTCAGCATGGACAAGTTGGGCTGAGGGGGCTGTTTCTGTGTTGTGCAGCTCTATGATTCTATAACCACCATCAATAATGAGAACGATAACATTTTGGGTTAAGTAAACATTTGGCAGTACAGAACTTGCATAATGCAGGAAAAATGCCAGAGCTTTTCGTCTTGCACTTATCAGGACAATTCGCAAGAAACACCAACTTATTAGAATGCCTCCATGATTGTGTGGCAGGAATTAATGAGACTTGCTTATGAAATCGTAGATCCACAAGGTAAACTGCAAACACCTTGTCCAGAGCCACCACTGACCATCCTACATAACAGGATGCTAATTTCATTAATGAGATTGAGTCATATTTTCAATCTTTGCAGCACAACAATTGGCAAGCTCAAGAAAGCTCCAAGAAATTCTTTGTGCACAGATGTGAGAATGAGGAATACTTCCATGTCTGCCAATAGTATACACACTGCTGGCTCCAGCAGCGTTCCAGTAACATGGTAATGAAAGCCATCTTTGAGCACAGGAAGTGCTTTATTATTGTGGATAATTTTCTGGTATATGACAAAAGGTTGGTAATTCTGGTCTTGCTCCAGACAGACATCTTACAGGATGGGCTTCAGTGTTACATAGGTATCAATAATGCAGAGCTGTGTAGTGACTAGGAACATTGAGATTTATCAAGGAAAAGATTTCTATCTGTCAGGAATGTGTAACATATTCTAGCCAGGTTTCTATTGGGAAGATCCATGGACAGATCTTTTCATTTTTAATGGGAAATGCTGCACATTTGTCATTGAGTATTTTTCAAAGTAGATTGAAATCAAATGCTTGTGTGCAGTGACAATTAAAACAGTGAGTAAACTTTAACAAAGATCTTTAGAACACATGGTATTGGGATCAATAATGGTCCAAGGTACCTAATTCACACAGTATGTGGGAAACTGTGGATTGTGTCAGTTCTCCAAGGTATTTACAATCCAACGGTGAGGCCGAAGGTGGATTCACATTGTTAAACAAGCATGGAAATAGTTCAACCACCATTCAGGCTACAGATCTACTTCCATCCAATGTGTCATCATGGTGGCTCAGTGGTTAGCACCGCTGTCTCACAGTGCAAGGGACCAGGGTTTGATTCCAGCTTCAGGCAACTGTCTGTGTGGAGTTTGTACATTCTTCCTGTGTCTGCGTGTGTTTGCTCCGGTTTCCTCCCACAGTCCAAAGATGTGCAGGCTAGGTGGATTGGCCATGCTAAATTACATGCAGTGACCAGGAATGTGTTGGTTAGGTGGATTAACCATGGGAAATACAGGGATAGGGTAAGGGGTGGGTCATGGAATACTTTTCGCAGCGTCAGTGTGGACTCAATGGGCCAAATGGCCTGCTTCCGCACTGGAAGGATTCTGTGATTTGATGATCACCAGCAGAAGGGGTGGGAAGGGAGCTCAGCTTATCTAGGTATAGACATCCAGGATTATAAGGAAGTCCAATGTAGAGAAAAGTCCTATCAAAACCAACATGCTTCAAAATTTAAAGGAGTATAATATTAGGAACCTAGCCAAGTTAACAGAGAGAGGAAAAAATATGGATATGAGACCAAGCCAGAGAAGGGATGATCAACAGAGAACTGAATTAATACATACTTCAGAACATACTATAAGAAACAACAAGTGAAACTGAATCTCTATTCATGCGAAATGTCAATCAGTCATAAATTTAGATGAACCTGAATTTCATAATGAACCTAATACTGTAAACCTCAATCCAACTCAAGAAACAAAAGTTAAAAAAAAGTCTCTTCCAAGTGTGAAAAGACCACAGTCCGAGAGAGTTCTGGGGGCTCCTGAGAGATTGAAGATATAATGTCATAGATTCAGAAGTTGGGGAGAGGGGGGCATGTCTAATAATCTGTAAAAGTAAAAATGATTGCATGAAAATACATATTGACAAAGGCTTGGGGAGACGGTGTAATGTAAGATTTTTGAATTTCTGGACAAGTGTCATGAAATAAGACAGCTCACGAGAAACTCACAGAAAGAAATATCATGGTTTCAGCAGAATGAGTCATCCTTCTTTTTGGCTGCGTCTAGTTCTTCCATATGTAATAAACTCATTATTGTTTAAACTGATCACAGATGTAGTAATCTCTCTGAGCGACACTGACCAAACATTCAGCAAATAAAAATGTCTACACCCCACGAATGGAAAAATATTGTAAGCAAGTGTAAATTGGATGAGCTGAATGGCCCACTCCTGTTCCCATGCTCCTAAGACTGAGACAGGAGAGATAAGGAGCAAAATATAACTATCTTTATATTGGCAATCCCTGTGAATATAATTGAAACAATCCAAAGCCATGCTGCAAAATTCTGCATGAATCAGAATGGGAAACACACCAATATCCCATCCTGGGTCAAACATTTCAAATAGAAACCACCACAACAAAGGCGGGAGAAAAACAGACTGATCATGTTCCATGAAATATACAGTGGACTGATATGAATTGACAAAAACAAGTTCCTGATACTTTCCAGCAATGACAAAATATGAGGTAGCTATAGCACAAACTGCAAAGATTATTTGTTTCCAAGACAATATATGAGCAATCTTTCATTCCAAGGAGACAGCCCCTGTGGAACAAGCTGCCAAATCCACATCCATTGAAATCCTCAGGCCCCCCATCTCTAGATTGTTTCCATTTAAGAAATTTCACTTTCAGGAATACTACCTCAGCAGACATGCCTGGTTTTTGCTAGCATTCCCAGCATAAATGTTTTCAGCCTTCGGATAGTAGTCTTGTGATGTCAACACAACTGCAGCAGAAGGCAGAGCAGGAACGATGGAGAGAGAATTGGAAAAGCAGGACAGTCTCGCTGAGCAGGAGTTCCACTTCATCCTCAAATGAACAGAAGGGGGAAGAAAAAGTTATAAAATGGAAGAAGTGAGGATCAGATCAAAAGCGCACTGACTGAGAAGGTGGTGAAAGCGAACCTTCCTTACTGAGCCTCAGAGACATTATCTATGATCACTCACACTGAGAACTATATAGAGAGTGCCTCAGCCTGGGAAATAGTCACGATGATGAAAGCAGCCCCAGTGAGGGTGGAATCAGATGAGGGCTCGTGGGACTGGGGGTTTGATGTCAGAAGCAATGTTGCAGGCAGGAGAGGGACTGAATGCAAGCAGTGGAACACCTGGATCTTGCCTGCTCTCGTGCCAAAATCCGAACGACTAACATCCGCGATTATTTTTCTTTGTGGATGAGATGTAGTGAAGAACTTGTCAGAGAGGAAATCAGGTTCAGGTCAAAAGAAGCCTCACTGACTTAACATTTTATGATGCTGTTCTGTGACTTGTTGGCAAGTGTTAAAAAAAAAACATGAAATGAGTAAAGGGATGGAAGGTCAGCCAAAGAAACCTTTTTAAACACCAAGAGGGAGTTACTTTCATTTGAACAGTAAAGGTCACAGGGTAAAGCAAGCAGCTTGCCGTGGGAAGGAAAGTTTCATCTGTTCCTCCCTATTACAGAGTACTCAGAGGTACCCACGGCAAGGATGCATGGCTGAGAATGTTCTGGGATTGTTGTTTAGGCTAATAATCACTAAAACAGCCACTTGTGGCAGTATAGACGTACAGGAAATCAAACAAGACAGATTCTAGAATAGTTGTTGATGTCTGTTAGGTCCATTCTGATTTTGATTCATAGAATCTCTACAGTGTGGAAACAGGCCCTTCGGCCCAACAAATCCACACCGACCCTCAGAGCATCCCACCCAGACCCATCCCTGGCACGGTGGCTCAGTGGTTAGCACTGCTGCCTCACAGCACCAGGGACCCAGGTTCGATTCCTTGGGTCACTGTCTGTGTGGAGTTTGCACATTCTCCCCTGTGTCTGTGTGGGTTTCCTCTGGGTGCTCTGGTTTCCTCCCACAGTCCAAAGATGTGTAAGTGTGGGTGGATTGACCTTGCTAAATTGCCCATAGTGTCAAGGGATGTTTAAGTTAGCTGGGTTAGACATGGGTAATACAAGGGGTAGGGGAATGGGTGTGGGGTGGGATACTCTTCAGAGGGGTGTTGTGGACTTGTTGGGCTGAATGGCCTGTTTCCATTCTGTAGGGATTCTATGATAACCCACCTAATCTACACATCCCTGAACACTATGGGCAATTTAGCACAGCCAATCCACCCAGCCTGCACATTTTTGGACTGTAGGAGGAAACCAGAGCCCCCAGGGGAAACCCACACAGACACAGGGGAGAATGTGCAAACTACACACAGACAGTCAGCAGAGGGTAGAATCGAACCCAGGTCCCTGGCGCTGTGAGGCAGCAGTGCTAACCACTGAGCCACCGTGCTTTGTTTCCTTTATGTTAGGACTCACTCTTCCCTTACTCAATGTACAAGACAGTAGATCAATTCTAGCAGCTGGGGGACAAAAAGAGTCCAAGGTTGCAAAGAAATTTTCTTTGAAAAAACACTCTAGCCCTTAGGCTGTGGAATATAGGTCCAGGTTTAGTACTTGAGACATTAACTATTGTAGTGACAACCAGGTCTTTTGCTTTTATTCGCTCAGGCCTCTGTCTTGTCAGTGGGATCTTACCATTCCAGTGGTTTGACGTCTCTGGAGTGGACAGATCTCCTGCATGGCCATGCTCCCAGTGGGAATTACATCTACTCCTCTCCAGGACATGGATACACCATCTCTGGATTCCAGTCTTTTGGTGCCTCATTCTCCCCCACCCCCCAACCTCATGTGCAATTGCCAACTCTCCAGGATTGCTCTTGGCTTTCTGGGATTTGAAGCTTAATCATCAGGATGCTGCTGGTGACACAAAATAAAAGGCTGAAAGGAAAGAATCATCCCATTGGATAATGAAGAGTAAGTTTGTTTTCCCAGTTGGTGCAAGAAGGGGCAGTGCCCTGTGGATTGACCAATGGTGAGGTAAGAGAAAGATTGCCATGTGATACCACCTCCAGGAATACATCCAATTATAACAGTGAACCCTACCTCCTCCGGCCTCCCACTCAGTTCACTTCACCTCACAACCAGGCCCTAGCTGAAATGGAAATTTAGGGTCCAGAAACCTTGAACACAGGAGTATACTGTTTCGTGTTACCTGTATTTTGTCACTTACAGTCATAGAGTCATACAACACAGAAACAGACCCTTCAGCCCAACTAGCCCATGCCAAACATAATCCCAATTTAAACTAGTTGCCGTCTGCCTGTGCTTGGCCCATATCCCTACAGACATTTCTTATTTATGTACTTATCTAAATACCTTTCAAATGTTGTAACTGTACTTGCATTCATCACTTCCTCTGGCAATTCATTCCATACATGGACCACCCTCTGTGTAAAAAAATTGCCCCTCATGTCTTATTTAAATCTTTCTCCTCTCACCTTAAAAAAAACCCTAGTCCTGAAATACCCCACCAACCGATTAATCAACTTTACCATGACAACATCGGAGGAACTTTTTTGTACATTCCCCATGGCAGGAAAGGAGAGATAAATTTCGTGATATTTTTGGTAATGTAACTGATTGTTGTAAACACCTTGTTTTTGAGTATTATCATTATCCATTGGGTACTGTGCTAGAAATCAAGCTGCCTTTTTAAAGATCCCCCTTCATAAACAGAGAGACACACAAAGACAGAAAAGACTTGGATATTAAGGGCAAAAAAGGGGAAAAAATTCTTGGGGGTCACATTCAACAGCGTCAGTCTGGACCATGGAATTTGGTGAGCTGCTTTCTTGCAGTTTATTGCATTTCCTTTCAGTTCTTTGCCAATGAGATGAGGTTGTTAGCATATCATCGCTGTCTTTCATTCACTGGCTGAGAATTTGCTCCTTCTGAAGGTGATTTTTCTCTATTTTCCTTTCAGCATCCTGAAGTAATCAGCCCTGAAACAGCTCTTGACAGAAGGTCTTCTGGGGATTCATCAAGGTTGGGAGACGCGGTCTGCAAATCAAAATTGATTTTACGAGAGAGTGGTCTCCATATTGCTGAGCACTGCACAAAAGAAACATCTTGTCATTTATGATTTTGTCCCACCAATGAATTTTCATGATGGATTATAATGTAAATTATGAAATTAGCATCCTATAAACATCAGTTGTTAGGGCATTGAAATAGTGTTGGTTGAATATTGGCAAGTGAACATTTTAACAGATTGAAATGTAATTCATTTGTCAACTATTCCAATAGGCTTCCAGCCATTTGTTTGAAATGGATTAACACCTCTGTAGGGAGAGGAGACAAAGGAACAGTATGTAAACATATTCGACATTCAAATGATAATATTTCAGACAATGGAATGTCAATGCTTTCAGGTTCATGTGCACACACTTTGGAGTACATCCAGAATTTGCCAACTAACAAATTAAGATTGGGTTATGAATCTTTTCAATGCATGAAATGAGGCAACAACATCAGAAGAGTGCCAGATTTTCAAACTGACACAAAAGTCATCATAATCCAGTTCCTATTAAAAAGACTCTGAAACAAATTGAATTAACTGCCAAAGCGCAGTTGAAAAACACCACCGTCTGAGGTCTTCCTGCCGAAGTTAAATGGGGGTCCAGTCAGTTATTGGACCCACCTCGTGCCTCAAATGCATGCAAGCAGAGTCTTGTATGTGTAAGAGATGTCTTTGGTTTGTTTAGAGAGTCAAACTCCAATGTTTGTTTGTTTGTTTCCTTGATATGCTACTGTACAGAACCAAACTGCATTTGTGACTATGTATGTGTAAAGATTTTTAAGAATAAAGTATAGTTTTGAAATAAAAATAGTAAAATTAGCATTGGTTGAGATACTCTGATTCATATCTGAAGGCCAGTAATGATAAGCTCAGTCGGTGTTACTGTTATTACACAGAGAATATTGCCAATGACACCAACTGTTCACTGAAGCTCTGTAATCATTAGGCCAAAGAAAAGCTTATCATCCCCTGTTTTCACACCAGCGTTGCACAATAAATACAAGCGGTTAGAAGGCTGCAGTTATGGTCTACTTGTTCAACAGAAAAAAAAACTTTACTGCTGGGATCTCTGGATAGGTCACATCAGCTGTGACTCAGTTAGTAAATACTACTACCGTCTAAGTCAGAAGGTCAAGGCCTAATCATGAGACCTCAGTACAATATCTAAGCTGACGCTCCCAGTGCGCTACTGAGAGACAGCCTTTTGGATGAGACTTAAACTTCAGGCCTCCATCTGTCCTGTTATATGGATATAAAAGGGACCATGACATAATTCTGAAGAAGAACAGCCAGGGAACTGATGTCCTGGTCAATAGTTATTGCTGAACCAGCATCTGAAACAGATTATCTGGTCACTGTCACTTTGCTATTTGTGGAAGCTTGCTGTGCACACTTTAACATTTCCTATATTTCAAACTTGGCAATGTGTCAAATTTTCATTGGCTGGAGAGGATTTGGGGAGTCAGTTCTTTTTTTTTCCTGATGAAAAGACAACTGGAAGTCAATGGTTTGGTTTTTTTAAAACATTGAGTTGATAATCCACTTTCCGAGTGTGGAACTGTTATTGCCATCAGCATGAGCTGCTTGCATATGGGTTAGTGTGGCCATTCGTCCCATTTTTATAGAATCACAGAGTGGTTAGGGTGCAGAAGGAGATCATTCACCACATCGTATCTGTACTAGGATTGAGAAAGAAGAACTCAACCAGTGCCACTCCCAACCTTTTTATTAAATCTGAGCTAGATTTTTTTGTTAAATAAAAGTATTGAGGGATATAGGCCAAAGGCAGGTCTGTGGAGTTGGGCCATAGATCAGCAATGATCTCAATGAATGGTGGAACAGGCTCGAGGGGCTGAATGACCTATTCCTGTTCCTATGAGGGAAAAACAAAACTATTCATTTCAGTTATCAATCTGGGAAACCACATCTGAACAGCCTTCAGGGCATTTGCATCTTTAAAGATATACTATCCATTGATGGAATGTAACAAAAGTCCATCAAACGAATTCCTGGGATGGAGGGAGTGTCCTGTGAAGAAAGATTAAATACACTAGGCCTACATTCTCTGGAGCTTTGATCTCATTTAGACATGCAAGATTCTTGTAGGGTTTATAGGGTGGATGAGGATGGATGTCTCCGTTGTTGATGGGGTTGTGTCTAGAAATAGGGGACACAGTCGAAGAATAAGGGGGAGGCTATTTGGGATTGATGAGGAATTTCAGAGTGTGATGGTTTTATGAAATTTTTTTTTTTAAACAGAAGACACATGCTGGAGCACCTCCAGAATTTGTCAACTGACAAACTAAGTTTGAGTTATGATTCTTTTCCATACACAGAATGAGGCAATGACATCTGAAAAGTGCCAGATTTTCAAGTTGACATGAAACTCATCATCGTCCAATTCCCATTAAAAAAGACTCTTAAACAAATTGAATTAGGTAAGATGAGCGTTGGTTGAGATGCTTCAGTTCATACCTGAAGGCCAGTAATGATGAGCTCAGTCAGTGTTGCTGTTATTACACAGAGAATATTGCCAATGACACCAAAAGTTCGCTGAAGCTCTGTAATCTTTAGGCCAAAGAAAAACTTAGCATCCACTGTTTTCACACGAATGTTGCACAACTAATACAAGCAGCTAGAAGGTTGCAGTAATGGACCACTTGCTAGACTGAGAAAATACTTCACTGCTGAGATCCCAGGAGGCTCCCTCATTGAGTACAAGATATTGGGAAGACCGCATTTGGAGTATTGTATACAATTCTGGCCACCCTGCCATAAGATGTTATTAAACTGGAAAGTGTGCAAGAAAAGATTTATAAGGAAGTCACTGAGACTAAAAGGTTTGAGCTATAAGGAGAGATTGGATAGGCTGGAACTTTTATCCCCACAGGAAGGTGGGGAATGTAGCTCCATTACGTAAGAAAGAAGGGAGAGACACAATGAGGAGTTAAAGGAGGCTGAGGGGTGACCTTACTGATGTTTATAAAAATCATGATGGGCATAGATAAGGTGAATAACTAAGGCCTTTTCCCCAGGGTAGGGGAGTCCAAAACTTGAGGGCATAGGTTTAAGGTGAGAGGGGAAAGGCTTAAAAGGGGCCTGAGGGGCAACATTTTCTCACAGAGGGTGATGCATATATGGAACAAGCTGCCAGAGGAAGTGGTCGAGGTGAGTACCATCATAACATTTAAAAAACATTTGGACAGGTACATTGATAGGAAAGGTTTCAAGGGATATGGGCCAAATGCAGGCAAATGGGGCGAGTTCAGTTTAGGACCAAGTCATCATGGATGATTTGGGCTGAAGGGCCTATTTCTGTGCTGTATGACACTGTGAAAGATGTCTAGATATTAAAAACATCAAGGTGTTTGCGAATAGTGCAGCGAAATGGTGTAGAAGATCAGCCATGGCCTCACTAAATGGCATAGCAAGCTTAAAATGTCGAATAGCCCTGCTCCTAAGTCTCAGGTTTAAAATTATGAAAGCAGTAATTTTATTTTCCAACCATTTGTATGAGAACTTATCAAAACCCTTCTGAAAATCTAAATATACAAAATCTGCTGTCTCCACTTATCTATTCTTCCAGTTACATCTTCAAATTTGGCAAACATGATTTCTGTCACAAATTCATATTGACTCTCCCGAATCCTACCACGTTCTTTATTATATATTCTAACATTTTCCTATGATTGACATTGGGTTAATAGGTCTTTAGCTCCCCACTGTCTCTCTCTCCCTCCTTTCTTAAGTAGTGGTATTACATTTGCCACCTTCTATTCTGCAGTCCCATTCCAGGGTGTATAGAATTTTGAAAGATGACCATCAATGCATCGATTGTCCCTACAGCTACCTCTCTCAACACTGACTCTCTTCCAGAGGATTTATCTACTTTAAGTCTCATTTGTTTCTCCAATTTTTTTTTTGTCGACATTTATATCTTGTAGTTCTTCATTTATGCTAATTCCTAGATTTTCCATTGTTTCTAGAAGGCTTTTCATATTTTTCTCCATAAAAACATACAATGTGTTTGTTAGTTCTATCTCCTTATTCCCTATTTTAAATTCTTTTGACTCTATTTGTAATGGTCCTACATTTGTTTAGGCATTTTCCCTCTTTTCCATACCTGTAGATGGCTTTGCAGGCCACTTTTATCTTTCTACATGCTGCAGCCATGACACATCACTTGTCTTGCCATATTTATTCTTGTTACTTCAATTTATTTATTCTCCAAATTAATTTATATTTACACTGGTAAATTAGTTCCTCTCACTGAGCTAACTTCTGGCTTCACATTCTGTGCAGAGAAGCATCACCAAGAGACTCCTTTATTTATACTGAAAAATAATGAGTCAGCTTCAAGTAGCCTTCAAAACAAACTGGTCTAAACATTGTGTACATTGCTTTCTAAAATAAAACAGAGAAACCAGCCCAATCAAGTACTATTATTGGCTTGTTACAGCTGCACTCAGGGAAATTGTATGAACTTGTTTAAAACAGGAAAAACTGAATTTACTTCTTTTAAAAAATAACTCATCTCTTTTAAACAGTAATTTTTACATTGCTGCTAAAAGTGAAAATTAGGCTTTAGAGAAACCTTATCCTTAAAGATTTCCTCGCTCACTCTTCCAACTCCTGGCTTTATATCAATGCATACTGCCATCAAATCTCCTGTCAATCTGCAACAAAGCAAACAGCTTTATACTGGCCAATCCACTTTTTAGCAGGTCTGTCCACTAGTTGTAACCTTTATAAAATAAAACAAAAACAGAAATTGCTGGAAAGGCTCAGCAGGCCTGGCAGCATCTGTGGAGAGAAATCAGAGTTAACGTTTCAGGTTCAGTGACCCTTCCTCAGAACTAATGGTAGCTAGGGAAAAGTTGGCTTTTAAGAAGAAGATAGGGTAGGGGGAGGAGGTAAGAAGCAAATGATAGGTGGAGATAGACTCCAAAGAGAGAGAAGAACAGTTGGACAGACAAAGGAGGGGATAATGATCAGCCTGGGAGAATGAATAGCTATTAGTGGACAATTGGTGGCTAAAGATAGTTGGTATGTCATAGCAGACCATGTGATAACAAGAGACAACACAATTGGAGCTGGAGGGACACAGCAGGCCAGGCACCATCAGAGGAGCAGGAAAGTTGACATTTCAGGTCAGGAGCCTTCTTCAGAAATGGGGAGGAGGAAGGGAACTGGGAAATAAATAGACAGGAGAGGTGGGGCTGGGGAAAGGTAGGTGGGATGGTGATAGGTGAATGCAGGTAGGGAGTGGCGGGGATTGGTCAATGGGATGGGTGAGGCGGATTGGTGGGAAAGAAGACAGGCAGGTTGTGTTGGGTCAAGGAGGCAGGAGGGAGGATGGGTGGGGCTGGGGAAAGTTAGGTGGGGTGGTGAAAGGTTGGATGCAGATAGGGGGTAGTGGGGATTGGTCGGCGGGATGGGTAGGGTGGATAGGTGGGAGAGAAGATGGACAGGTTGTTTCAGGTCAAGGAAGCGGGGATGAGAGGGAGGGTTGGACATGGGATGAGGCCGGGCGTGGGGAGATTTTAAAACTGATGAAATCCATGTTTAAGCCATCAGGGTATAGGTTCCCGAGGTGGAATATGAGGTGTTGTTCCTCCAGTTTGCGAGTGGTGTCATTGTGGCACTAGAGGAGGCCCAGGATGGACATGTCGTCCAGGGAGTGGGAGGAGAAGTTAAAATGGTTTATCGCATACAAAACACAGATGCTCCACAAAATAGTCCCTGAGTCTATGCTCAGTCTCAATGTAGAGGAGGTCACATTGGGAGCAACGGATACAGTAGTCTACCCTTTCCCGCTGACCAAAATCCACTACCCCCTACCTGCATCCAACCTATCACAACCTCACCTACCTTTCCCCAGCCCCACCCATCCTCCCTCCCACCTGCTTGACCCGACACAACCTGTCCATCTTCTCTCCCACCTATCCATCCCACCCATCCCACTGACCAATCCTACCACTTCCTACCTGCATTCACCTATCACCATCCCACCTACCTTTCTCCAGCCCCACCCCTCCTCTCTACTTATTTCTCAGCTCCCTTCCTCCTCCCCATTTCTGAAGAAGGGTCCTGACCCAAAACGTCTACTTTCCTGCTCCTCTGATGCTGCCTGGCCTGCTGTGTTCATCCAGCTCCACACTGCGTTATCTCTGACTCCAGCATCTGCAGTTCTTACTAGCTCCATGTGATAACAAGGCCTGGCGTGTAGGGGTTGCAGTAAAGACATGGAGAAGATGCCTCAAGCCCTAAAACTGTTGAACTGGATACTGAGCCCAGAAGGCTGTAGAATTCCCAAGTGGAAAATGAAGTGCTGTTCTTCCAGCTTGTGCTGAGCTGCACTGGAGAGCTATAGCAAGCACAAGATGGAGATGTTGGCCAGGCAAGAGGGAAGGGTGTTGAAGCAGCAGACAATTAAAAGCTCAGGGATGTTTTTGCAGACAGAACATAGGTGTTGTGCAAAGCAGTCACCCAGTCAATGTTTTCTTTCCCCACTGTAGAGGAGACAATATTTAGCAATTTAGCATGGCCAATCCACCTAGCCTGCACATCTTTGGACTGTGGGAGGAAACCCATACAGACACAGGTTGAATGTGAAAACTCCACACAGACAGTCGCCCAAGGGCAGAATCGAACCCAGGTCCCTGGTGCTATGAGGCATCAGTGCTCACCACTGAGCCACCTTGCTGCCCCTATGTAACCATTGCATTAGAGTGCTGCTGGTCTGCTGTCTGGTATTCTTGCCTTCTGTAAGCAGTCACGTGAGAAAGAAAAGAGCCTCTTCATTAATTGAGATGCAATCTTAGGCTGGGCTTTCCTGCAAATGCCCAAAACAGTTGGCAGGGCTCGTCACTGGATGACCTCCTCATCCCATAACAGCGCCAACATCAGAAGGGTTGGTTATTTCTGACAGCTCCCTCACACTGATGCAAAATTTAACAGCGCGAATCTCCCCGTTGAAAATCATTTGAATTTTACAGAATCTAGCAAAAAGTGAAGGGTTTTTTGCTTTCTGGATAGAAAGCTCATCCTTTGAAGAATGACTGATGTCCCAGTGCCTTCCACTGAGAAAATAACCCTGTTCTGAGGAAGGGTGACCAGACCCGAAACGTTAACTCTGTTTTCTCCTTCACAGATGCTGCCAGGCCTGTTGAGCTTTTCCAGCAACTTTGTTTTTGTTGTTGAGAAAATAACCCAGTTCCTCGTCCAGCAGAGAAGGATTTCAGGACTAAGGAGCTGTTGAGCTCTGCTCTTCCCTTGTATACCAGCAATCTCATCACATCCTAGGGTGCAGAGGTCAAGTGAGGCATTCTGTCCAGGCAAATTTGGCCAATATAAGAGGGACCTATGGAGCTGTATCTTGGTTCCTGTGTGCTATCTCACTTCATATGGTGCAGTGGTAGTGTCACTGCCTCTGAGACAGGAGGCCTGCATTCAACTCCCACCTGCTCCAGAGGTATGTGATAACATCTGTGAGCAGGTTGACTAAAAACATCTAGACATTAAGCGCTGAGAATGGTGTACAAATGGGAGGTCCTGTGGGGCAGTGGTGACCCAGAACACCTGGGTTCAAGTCCCGCCTGCTCCACATCTCCGAACAGGTTGATTAACTTATGAAGAAACTAAGTGTGTTTACAGCAAAGTTAACATTAACATTAAATTAACTTTGGTTCTGTGACTAAGAATATATTGTGATGTGGTGTTCACAATACAGGTAAAGAAAGACTGGCTTTCAATTCATATGTTTAAAATTGGCCAAATGACTTTAGCTCAATGCCTTTTTTGTTGGTTTCTGACTCAACGTAAATCCATACGTCGACATGGCCAACTGGCAGCTAAGCATGACAGAGGCTGAAGTAGCGTTGGGGAACAAATAAATGTTGGAGGAACTGGATAGGTACTTTGTACCAGTCTTCATGGGTTGAAGACACCAGCAGCATATCAGGATAGTCAGGATACCGAGGTAAGTGTAGTAGTCATCACTAAGGAGAAGGTGCTATGGAAAGCTGAAAGGTCTGAAGGTGGGTAAATCACCTGGACCAGATGGATTACGCCCCAGAGTTTTGAAGGGGGTACCTGAGGAGATTGTAGAGGCACTGGTGGTGATCTTTCAGGAATTGGAGTTGGGGGGAGTGCCAGAAGAATGGAAAATGGCTTATGGAACACCACTGTTTAAAAAGGGAGGGAGGCAGAGACAGGAAACAACAGGCCAGTTCGCTTGACCTTGGTCATTGGCAAGCTTTGAGTCCATTATTAAGGATGAGATTGCAGAGTACTTGGAAGTGAATGGTAAAACAGGGCTGAGTCAGCATGGCTTTCATCAAGGGGAAGTCATGCCTGTCAAATCTGTTAGAATTCTTTGAGGTAATGAGCAGGTTAGACAAAGGAGAAACAGTGGATGTGATCTATTTAGATTCCCAGAAGGCATTGGACATAGTGTCGCACAGGAAGCTGCTAGATAAGATCAGAACCCATGGTGTTAGAGGCAAGGTACTGGCATGGATAGAGGATTGACTGACTGGCAAAAAGCAGAGAATAGGGATAAAGGAGTCTTTTTCAGGATGGCAGCCAGTGACTAGTGGAGTTCTGCAGGGGTGTTTGGAACACAACTATTCATGTTATACATTAACAATCTGGAGGAAGGAACTGAGGGCATTGTTGCTAAGTTTGCATATGGCACAAAGGAGGAGTGACAGGTTGTGTTGAGGAAGCAGGGAGGCTGCAAAAGGACTTGGACAGGCTAGGAGAGTGGGTAAAGAAGTGGCAGATGGAATACAATGTGGGAAAGTGTGAGGTTATGCACTTTGGCAGGAAGAATAGAGGCATGGACTGTTTTCTAAATGGGGAATGGCTTCAGAAATCTGAAGCACAAAGGGAGTTGGGAGTTCTAGTACAGCATTCCATTAAGGATAACATGCAGGTACAGTTAGCAGTTAGGAAGGCAAATGCAATTTTAGCACTTATTTCAAGAGGGTCAGAATACAAAGGCAGAAAGGTACTGTTGAGGCTGTATAAGACCCTGGTCAGACTGCATTTCGAATATTGTGAGCTCTTTAGGGCCCTGTATCTAAGGATGTACTGGCGTTGTGGGGAAAGGGGTCCAGAGGAAGGTCACAAGCATGATCCCAGGATTGAAGGACTTGTCCTATGAGGAGTAGTTGATGACTCTAGGTCTGTACTTGATTGAGTTCAGAAGGATAAGGGGGGAAATCGGATTGAAACTTACAGAAAGCTGAGGCCTTGATACAGTGGACATAGAGAAGATGTTTTCACGAGTAGGAGAGACTTATACTCAAGGGCACAACTTCAGTCTGAAGGAACAAATCTTTAGAATTGAGATGAGGAGGAATTTCTTCAGCCAGTGGGTGGTTAATCTGCAGCACTCATTGCCAGAAAGGGTTGTGGAGGGCAAGTCATTGAGTGTATTTAAGTCAGAGATAGATAGGTTCTTGATTAGTAAGGGGATCAAGGGTTACAGGAGAATGGGAAATATATGGGAATTGAGAAACATATCAACCATGATTGAATGGCAGAGCAGACTAGATGAGCCAAATGGCCTAATTCTGTTCCTATATCTTATGGACTTGTGGTACCGCAGTAGTGTCCCTACGTCTGGGCCAGAAGATATAGGTTCAAGTCCCACCTGCCCAGACGTGTGTCACAGCATCTCTCAACAAGTAGATTAAAATATTTCAAACCAATACCTGGGATCAAGTCAAGGTGAGGACGTAGGTGTGTGTGACCGCACTGGTATCACATATCACATTGGCATGCCAAGGCAAAGCCTGCAAACTGTGCCAATGTGTTGTGCATACATCACACTGGCAACAATGGGCCACTGTAAGTGGGCATTTGTAAGCTGATATATCCCTGGTGATTGCTGGATAGGTTTATGGTTACGATGAGATAATGCTGAAATCAGGATACTGAAGGAGAAAGAGTAGACTGTTTAAGGATGAGGTCAGTGCAAAAACATTCGCAAACATTGGGATGAAACCTGGGAACATAGTGCCATGCTGTACCTTGAGCTCTCACCTTGAGACTGAAGGTGCAGTCTATGCCAAGTTCGATAAATACTTATGAGCTCTTTAGTGATTCATTTCAAGGTTAATAAAACGTTACTATATTCTTACATCATGCAATTAGTGAAACTCTAATCTGCTCATTGAAGACCACACAACAGGAGCCCATTTTGCCCTCTAGATCACTCAAAGTAATTTTTTTTTCTCTATGCTCAAAGTTGCTCAAGGCCTGGTCTAAAGTTACAATAATGGGGTTGGAATTTATTGGCATGTGTCCTTCGCAATGTGGTGGGCTTAGATGTGAGGCTTTTATTATCTCAGAAATTGATTGGTTACCACGGTTACTGTGCATAAAATAACCAGCCATTTTCATTCGCTGAGAAAGGCATACAGGTGTTATTTTGGACATCATTCTGCCTCCTGCTAAACTTTCCCCTTCAGCAGTTTCCCCTTGTTTTGTCTTTTATTTGAAGTGAGCAATGATGTAAAAGATGAGATCAGAGGTACTTCTGTAATAGCCATTAGTTATCAGGATTAAAAAGTCTGGTTTTTACAAAGGCAACTACATAGACATCTTACGGGAGCAAAAAGAAAGAATACTGAGTGTTCTTGACAGATTAGATCCCCATTTCATCTCAGTACACTATAACAGAAAGGGATTCTTTTCCCTGACACATCAACATGGGTTACCATTGGGTGACAGAAGTGCAAAAATATGAAATGAAAGAAAGACTGACATCTGAAAATGCTTCATGGATTCTAACAGAAAGGTTGACAGATAGGGAGAATGACTACTGGAGGCTTCAGGAAAGCAAAGATTGTTTAGCAGAGTGCAGAGACAGGTGAAAAACAAGTTTACTGTATAAGAACGAGGTCATATACTTTGGGAGGAAATACATGCTCAAGGATGTGAATAAAGGAAAGAGTCTTTTGTTCAAAACAAATGCAGATACAGATACATACTTTGTTACATTGTTAAATATTTAACGCAAACTACAAAAATTCTGTTGAGAAAGCAGGGTATTGGAATCAAGCTGCTTCGATTATATAGAAGCAGGAAAAAAAGGCTTGCATTTAGAAAGCAAGATTTCAGGACATCCATACTGATTGTGTTTCATGTTGATGTACAGTGTCTATTGAAATATAGGAACCGGTGCTATTACAATTGACTTCAGTTTACTTCTGAGCTGTAAGCTTCTGGCTGTGTAGGTATTGTGTGCAAAATGGCAGGCATGTTTACCTATATAAGAAAATTGCCCCACTCTGAAATAAATGTATGAAATGCTTTGAAATCTTTGAGATTCGTGCTGGTAATTTGAGGTTTTGTTCCCTATACCCATGTCCGAATCATCTGCATACGTGGAATGAAGCCAGCTCCAGTTCCTGTAGTAGAATGTTGCCAACCCTTCTTGGGTTTGCGAAACACCCATTTACCTGAAACCCTAATCTTAACCTCAACCTTAACCCTTTGTCTTATCTGGCAACTAACATCCCATTCATTCATGGGATCTGGATAAAACTGGCTAAGCCAGCATTTATTGCCCATCCCAACAACCACATTGCTGTGGTTCTGGAGTCCCATGTAGCCCAAACCAGATAAGGATGGCAGATTTCCCTTCCCTAAAGGACATTTGTGAACCAGATAGAATTTTCCTGACAATTGGCAATGGATTCATAGTCATCACTAGACTCTTAATTCCAGGTTGTTATTCAATTCAAATGTCCACCACATGCCGTGGCAGGATTTGAACATTTCCTTGATCTCTGGATTAATAGTCTACTGATAGTACCACGAGGCTGTTGCTTCCCCATTCTAACTTTTCTGTTACATTGCCTGTTAAAGCACAGGGTCTATTCCAATTAGCTTCTTATGAGATACTTTATCAGGTGCCTTCCAATTATACACCTTGTCTGCATTGACTGAATTCCATTATTGAATTAATTGGGCCCTTCTTCTTGGTTTTGACCAGTCGATGTCTACTCTCCTTAATTATTGAGTATATATCTAAATGCTTATTAATTCAATCCCGCACAATGGATGCTAGATTTGCCTTCTATTAGATCATAAAACCATAAGAAATAGAAAACAGGAGTAGGCTATTCAGCCCCTTGAGCCTACACCACTATTGAATGGAATCGTGGCTGATCTGACATTCTTCACGCAAACTTCTGTGTTCCCCATGATTCTCTGACTGATCAAGAATCTGTCTATCTCAGCTTTAAATATACATAAGGACTCAGCCCCACAGCTCTCTGTGACACCAAAGAGCGGAATAACTAGTTAATGTCCTCAATGCATGACTCAGAATTAAAGTTAAATGATTTTAAGGGTGTTTCTTTTCTGAGATTGTGAAAATGCCAACGTTATGCAGCTGTAACAATACACAATTTGTCTGATGTTATTACTTCTCCTCAGTTTTTCTCCCCCTCTTAATGAGGACCACACTGACTTGTTTTTAGTTGGGACCAACTTTAAACAACTACAGACTATCATCAATTCAAAATGAAAACAGAAAATGCTGGAAATACTCAGCAGATCTGGCAGCATCTGTGGAGAAACAAAGTTAACATTGCAGCTTGATGACCTTTTGTCAGAACTGGGAAAACATTAACGATGGAAAAATTGGAAGCAAGTTCTGAGACAAAAATACAGGGAAGGGGTTGAGAAGTGAACAAAAAGGAGCAGTATTATCTCAGATGGAAAACAGGAGACATTAAATATCAAATGTTTTAATGGTGCAAGAACGGTAATGAGAGAAGAATAGAAACAAAAGATGTGTCCAGAGGAGATGTGAATGGCAGGATCATAACCAACTACCCTCCAGATTAAAATAATCTGCGAATAAGGAACATGGAAGGAAATATAATGGGGGCAGAAGTTACAACCCAAAATTGTTGAATTTAACGTTGAGTTTATGCAGAAAGCTATGAAGCTTCTACTCAAAAAATGTGATGTTTATGATGCTTACATCCTAAACAACATAGGAGGCCAAAGACAGAGGTGTCAGAGTAGAAGCAAAGTAAGGAATTAAAATAATAAATCATAAAGTCATACAGCACAGAAACGGATCCTTCAATCTGACTCATCCATGCTGACCAGGTTTCCCAAACTAAACTAGCCCCATTTATCTGTGTTCGGGTCCATATTCCTCTAAATCTTGCCTATTCATTTACCTGTCCAACTGCCTTTTAAATGTTGTAATTGTACACTGTCTCTACCACTTCCTTTGGCTGTTCATTCCATATATGAACCACACTCTGTGAAAAAGTTGCCCTTCAGGTCCCTTTTAAATCTTTACCATGTCAGTTTGAACCTATGCCATTTAGCTTTGAGATCCCCACTCCGGGGAAAATACTTTGGCTGTTCATCTTATCTATGCCCTCATGATTTTATAAACCTCTAAGATCATCCTTCAATCTCCTATGCTCCAGGGAAATTAGGTCCCAGCCTATTCAGCCTCTCGTTATAACTCAAACTCTCCAGTCCCAGCAACATCCTTGTAAATCTTTTTTGAACCCCTTCCAATTTAACAGTATCCTTCCTATAGCAGGGTGACCAGAACTATATACCTTACTCCAAAAGTGGCCTGACCAATGTCCTGTACAACAGCAATATGATGTCCTAAGGAACAACAATCAATGTGGTTGGGGTCATGCTCGTGAAATGGTTGAAGACATTCTGAAAGTGTTATGTTCATTCCCCAAAGCTTTATCCTCAAAATTTTAAATATGTCAAGAATAAATACTCCCTACACTATGAAGCAACATAATGCCAGCCTTTGTGGCAACTTTTCACCTTATCTGCCAGGTAGAAATACAATAGGAATGGATCAGTGATTCATTACATACCCCATCTGATTTTCATTGTAAAACCTTGGTTTAACTAAAGGCTGGTCAATCCAATCTCTTGAATCTCTGGCTGGATGGTTTAAGGTAAAACTCTGCCCATAAGTTGGAGCTCTCCACATGCAACCTCACTACAGGCAGTTGACAGTGGAGATTACCCTACGTGCTATGATTTTCAGATTGAAAACACTGACCACACGTTGAGGAGACTTTTCCCCCCTCAATAAAACTGCTTCTGAAGCTTTGGCACAGATTCTTCAGGTTAATCCAGAGTGAGTAAGAAACAAGAACCAACATCCTGGTAGAGGTGTTCCCTCAAGATATTTGCCGCAGTAGCACTGATTGATTTATTGTCACATTTACCGAAGTACAGTGAAAAGCTTTGTTTAAGAGCAGTGCAGGCAGATCATAGTAAGCAAGGATGTAGAGATCAAAAAGACTTAGGCAGAGGCATACAGGGTTACATTGCACAGGGCACGTGCTAGGCTCGATCAACATTAGCAAGATCAGAGAGTCCATCCATCAGTCTAATAACGGCCAGGAAGAAGCGGTTTCTGAGTCTCCTGATGAGAGAGTTCAGGTTTCTTTACCTTCTGCCTGACAGACAAGGTTGTAGTAGACTGGGATCTTTACCAGGGTGCAGCAGGTCTTTGACGATGTTGGTAGCCTTTCCACAGCAGTGAGCCATGTTAGTGGAGTCCATGGATGGAAGATTGGCTTCTGTGATGGTCTGGGCTGCACAAACCACCTTCCGTAGTTTCTCTTGGTCCTCGGTAGAGCAGTTGCCATACCAGGCCATTATGTACCCGGACAGTATGCTTTCAATGGTGCATCTGTAGAAGTTGGTGAGGGTCCTTATGGACATGCCAAGTTTCCTGAGCCGCCTGAGGGAGAAGAGGCGTTGTTGTGCCTATTTGACCATTGCATCTCTCTGGGAAGTCCAAGATAGGTTGTCAGTTATTGTCATTCCAAGAAACTTCACAATCTCCACTCTTTCAACTTCAGTTCCGTTGATATTGATGGGATTGTGGTTTCCTCCTTTCTTTCTGAAAGAAATGATCAGTTCTTTAGTTTTGCTGATGTTGAGAGAGAGGTTGTTCTCATCACACTATATTGCCAAGCCCTCAATCTCCTTTCTGTATTTTGAATTGTCATTGTTAGATATCCGTCCTACTACAGTGATGTCATTAGCGAACTTGTAGATGGCATTCATTCGTAATTTGGCAACACAGCCATGGGTGTAAAGGGAGTACAGAAGGGGGCTGAGGACATATCCTTGGGGGGCTCCAGCGTTGAGTGTTATTGTGCAGGAAGTGTTCACTCCATTGCACTGTTGTATTTTGCTTAATAGAATAATTTAGCTTTTCCTCTGAAAACAAGCAGTTTTAATCTTTATGAACATTATATAAGCTACAAATTACCCGTGTAAAAATGAATCAAATTTCACTTCACTTTTTATGACAAGAAGTGAACTAGAGTGCTTGTCTGAATGGTGATTTTTTTTCACATTCTTAATGAATATCCAACACACAACATTCTTTAGTTCCACAGATATTTCAGTTGAGGCACAGAGGAGTCCTGAGAAGTAATTACAGTCTTGCAATGAAACACAAATGCAATCATATTCTGCAAATGCTGTGTGAAATGTAGAAACTGTGGTTTGTTAAGGTGATTACATGAACATTACTAAATTGGTTCGGTTTATTATCTTTTTAATTTAATTAGCATGTTTGTGTCACAGTTTCTCCAGAAAATCTGATTATCATAATTGGAACAACAGTCTGATATAGCATTTGCTGAAAATAATTTGACAGCACTGTCTTGATTGCCAAGCATTGTTCACCCAAGAGATTTTTGCAGTACTGGTCTGCTGGCTCATTCCCTAAGGCTTAAGAATAAAATGTTCCATAAAAGTCACTTAATAATGAGAATGTTGTTCAATCATTTCATGCAATGTACCAACGTTGTTGGCACCGCTTACTCGCCTCACTTCCTTCATCCTTCCCCTGCCATAGCAGCATCTGTACAACTGTTTGCAAGGCCCTTTTGGACCGAAGTCTTGTTGCTTGTATGATGGGTGTGAAAGGGACATCAAGGGGAATTCAGGGAATGTTGTGCTTCTCCAATTAATCATTATGGAGCAAAATTGTCAGAGGTATCAGAAGACAACACCAACTGTCGTCCTTACAAAGCAATTTAGAGATTAAAGAAGCATTGTATTGTACAACTGTACTATCCTTCCACAACTGATGAGATCATACCCTGTACCTTTGCGAGCAGGTTTGGTCTTCTAACCTAAGGAAGAACATGCTTTTTTTTTCACTATACATTAACGGGATGAGGGCATCGCTGGCTAGTCAACATTCATTGACCATCCCTAATTGCCCAAAGGGCAGCTCAGAGTCAACCACATGTTTGCCCAAAAGGAGACGCAATTAAGGTTCTCTAGACCCATTCCCGGATGTGGCAATTGGCTTCTGAGGAGAGATTGAGTAGGCTAGGCCTTTGAATTCAGAAGAAATGGCCAAACTGATACATAAAAACGTCTTAAGGAATTGGACAGGGTTAAATGTTGAGAAACTCTTTGCCTCAGTCAGAAACCAAGAATAAGATGCTGGCCATTCAGGACCAATGGGAAATTTCAAAGAGTTGTTAAGCTTTGGAATTCACTGTCCTGGAGAGTTGAGGCTGCAGCCATTGAGTAGTATCGAGACAGAGATCGATAGATAGCTGTACAAGGGCTTTGGCATTAGTGCAAGGAGGTGGAGCAGAGACCGAGTATCAGCTGTGATCGTAGTGAATGGTGGAGCATCCTCATCTGGCCCATTACTGCTCCAGTATGTTACACTGTATTGTGCTTTTTATGTTTTCAGCTACAGGCCTACTTGTAAGGGTGTAAGGCTGAGAAAGGGGATCATTGATATTCTAATACTCTGAGGAAGTGCAATGAGTAAAAGAACTATTTAAATGTTCTCTGCTGGTGCCTGAGTGGAATGAGTACAGATTCAAAATGGAAGAACCTAAAATTGGCCTCAGTACAGGATTGGACTTTCCAGGCTCAGTTAAACATACTTGACTACATGCAGGTACAGGGACACAAATTATGTGCTGAGTATCGCTCCTGGTGCTGGCCCCCAACCTGAGTACAGTGACCCCAGCCCCTGACCCAGGCACCATGACCCCACCATGGCCCAAGAAGACTGACCCCATACACTGACACGGGTACAGTGACCTTCCCCCTGACCTGGGGATTTGTGACCCTGTCCTCCCCAACACGGGCACAGTGACCCCATTCCCCCGACCCAAGAACAGTGACCCCACCCCCCTGACCTGCACTCAGTGACCCCAACCTCTACCCACGCATGCTGACCCTATACCCTGACCAGTTACCACATCCCCCCAACCCGGGCACAGTGACCCCATTTCCTCAACCCAAGAACAGTGACTCTACCCCCTGACCCGGACATGGTGACCCCACCCCCAAGCCAGACACGGTGACCCCACTCCCAACTCGAGTACAGTGAATGCACTGCCCGACCCGAGAACAGTGACACCACCCGCCCCCGGCCTGGGCGTGATGACTCCACCCCCAAACCCTAGAACAGTAGGCCCACCTACAGTGACCTCACTCCCTGACCCAAGAACGGTGACCTCACCACCTCCCCACCCCGGCCCGAGAACAGTGACCTCACCACCTCCCCACCCCGGTCCGAGAACGGTGACCTCACCACCTCCCCCCAACAATCCGAATGCAGCGACCTCACCACCTCCCCCCCAAATCTGAATGCAGCGACCTCACCACCTCCCCCCCAAGCCGAATACAGCGACCTCACCACCTGCCCCTCCAATCCGAGTACAGTGACCTCAGTCCCTGACCCAAGAACAGTGACCTCACACCCTGATCCGAGTGCAGTGACCTCATCATCCCCAATCCAAGTACAGTGACTCCACCCCCAACTCAGGCATAGTGACACTATTGTGACAATATTATGGCTTTAAGAGGTTTATTTTATCCTGATTTCATTTCTGAAGAGGTTGAGATAAAGATGCTGAGCAGTCTACTCAAAGCCAATAAACAGCTTGTGAGGCCTTGAGTTTCTTTTTAAAGTTGGAACAGTAGAAGCAGCCTGAATGGGTGGGGTCAAGCTCACACAGCACCTGGAGTTTTAGTTTTAGCTTTTAGCTGTTGCTGGGGTCTTGAAGCTGGATGTGGAATTCTTATTTCTCTCTCTATTACAGCTAAAAACTGGGGTTCTCTTCCTGCTGCTAGGATTGCACATGACACAACCTGTTTTACTGAATTTGCCTTTGCCAAAGATGTGTTAACGGGTTGTTACTTTATTGGAACAGTTAATTAGCAGTAGTTAATATATAAAAAATTACTTTGGAAAGCATTTTGATAGAGTTACAGTTAAACCACTTCTTTTAGTTTTATTTTGTCTATATTTTAACTGTAGTGTAAAAATATAGTGTGTTTTGTTTAAAGTTGAGTTGTCTGACCAATTGAGTTGCATCTGGAATGCAATACTTTACACTTACCTTTAAAATAAGACAAAGCTAGGGTCTAGGCTACCATCTTCATATATTTTGAAGGGTTTTGGTCTGGCCCATATCACCAGCCCCAATCTAAGCACAATGATCCCAATCCCAACCCAGGCACAGTGACACCTCCCCCCCACCAAGTATAGTGACCCCAACCTTCCGACCCCCGAATGGCATCTATTCTATCACCATCAGCTAATACATCCCTTCACCATCATGTGTAGTCATAGCAGTGTGTACCATTTACAAGATGCACTGCAGAAATTCACTTAGTCTCCTTCCACAGCATCTTCCATACCCATGATCTCTAGAAGGACAACGGCGGCAGACACATAGGAACATCACTTCCTGCAGGTATCCCTTCAAACTACATAGCATCCTGACTTGGAAATATATCGCTGTTCCAACAGTTTTCCTAGGTCTAAGTCCGGAAACTCCCTCCCTAACAGCACTGTAATATTCCTATATCCCGAGGACTGCAAGTCGTTCAAGAAGGCAGCTCACAACCGTCTTCTCAAAGGCATTTAGGAATGGGCAATAAATGCTGGGCCAGCCAACGATGCCAATGTGCCATAAACAAATGAAAAAATCCAGACTCTAAACCAAATTGTGAGCCGCTTATGGAATTAGGATGGCATTGTATTTTCTGTTCCAACACTCGGTACAGACCCAGTTTAGTCTGCTTCATGAGAAACCAATACCTTTTAAACCTGACTGCCCATGAGCTGTAACTCTGAGAGGCCTATTCTTTAGAAGAGGTGCAGAACAAAGCAAAAAAAAACTGGAAGAGAAAATTGTTGTAGTGGGAAATCAAACAAGCTTTCGGAATAAAAAGATCAACTGAACAATCAATTAATGATTCAGTTAAGAGATGGTGTTAGTGGACAATTTGTTTATAACCTGGAGTCAATCTCAGATGATGGCTTGACTGGTTTTGCTTTTTTTTTAAATAATGATGTTTCTTCCTAATTGATATTCTGTGGGTCTTTGTGACTCTTCTGAATTTGCAGAATAATAAAGCACTCAAAAATGAATGGAACTGGTCTTCAGGCACTTTGCTGGAATCAGAAACAATTCTCCCTCCATCTGCCTCTGTCCCAGCCCTTCTCATTTCCTCTCCCCTCTACTCTCCTGAAAGTAATGAGGTTACAAAATAGAACGTACAATGTTGACAGAATAAAAGGGGAATTCTGTCAATGGCACACACTGCTTTGGTGTGCCTAAAACATGGTGCCTCAAAGATCCAGATTAACATCGTTAGGTATCGAAATCTCCATTAAAAGGAGAATTGTTGTAAACTGTGTGTGGTTAGAAACTGACTGCATGAGTCAGAGCATTTCTGTGCCGTTCCACCCAAGTTTAGGTATAACTGAGCTGGGACCAAAACAGCTGACTTTCTCTGAGGCGTGTCGGAAAAACATAGGAATGGCAAAATGGCAAAGCATCATCCCACATCCATCTCTTTTCAAATGAGGCCTTCGGGTATAAGCTGCTACAACATGATTGGCCAATCCTTTTGAACTGTACTGGTGTTCTCATCACCCCTTACAGCTCCAAGGAGTTCATGGTGGGCTCAAACTCCAGACTAGCTGAGTCCGTGCTGAATTCTGCCTTTGATGAATACCTTGTGGAAATATTGATGTATGTCAAACCAGCAAACATAAAATCTCCCGATGCAGAGAGATAACACACAGATATTCATGAGAGTTTTTCCATGGTAGATATGCAAACCTCAGAGCTTTATTAATATGCTGAGCATAGGAAAAATAAATTTAAAACAGGGCTCAGGGAAATTTCTCTCTGTCTCTCTCTTTGCCTGCCTTAGTTCACACCAGATCTGAAAAAATATCTTTATTTAAAAAAGGTGGCAAGTACACGGAATCTATATTGTTAAGTGATTTCAAGATGCAATTCTATGCTAGGCTGGGTGGGTTATAACAATTGGGGTAGTAGCCTCTCCTCTCCCACGACAGTATCAGGTTTCTGGCCTTATATTTAGTACAGATTGAAACCTACTAGCTGGCCCTCAAAAGAAACTTGTCCTGTTTTTGTCACCTCAGCAATTAAGTGCTGGGCAAGAAGGTTCATTGAGATTTTTCTCAACTCACCTGCAATTAAGTTTCTTAATTGTCAATTAAAGAAAAACACAACTCACCACCTCTCTGATCACTTACTTTGCCGGTAGACAAGAAGGTTGAGATAACACAGCAAGCCAGGCAGCTTCAGAGGAGCAGGAAAGTTGACGTTGCAGGTCGGGACCCTTCTTCAGAAATGGCGGGGAGGGGAAAAGAGCTCAGAAATAAATAGAGAGAGGAGGGGTGGGGCTGGGTAAGGTGGGTGGGATGGTGATAGGTGAGTGCGGGTAGCCAGTGGTGGGGATTGGTCAGTGAGGTGGAAGGAGTGGATAGATGGGAGAGAAGATGGACAGGTTGTGTCAGGTCAAGGAGGTGGGGATGGGAGGAAGGGTTGGTCATGGGATGAGGCGGAGGGTGGGGAGATTTACTGTGTTATCTCTGACTCCAGCATCGGCAGTTCTTACTATCTCTGAGGCAAGAAGGTTGGCTAGTTTTCAATCTAAGGCATGAATGGGCCTAGGCTCTGAAAGAAGAAGAAGAAGAAGAAAAATATCTTCTTGCTGCTGGATTCACAGAGGAATAGTTTTTAGGACCCAGAGGAACCAGCCTCTTGTTGGCCAGCAGCTTCTGGCAATATTGGTTACCTATGCCATTGCCTGTGTTAGGGGAAAATTTGCACCATTGGTCACATGCCAGCTGATGGTCTCCAATTGGGTGAGTTGTCACACCAAGTTGGGGGAGGGGGCATGCTGATGGTCACCTAATGCACTTTACCCTCACATAAAATCAGAGAATTCATACAGTCCTTCGGCCCATCAGGTCCATTCTGCCAAAACTACACTAAATCTATACCAATCCCGTTTTCCCCCCCTAGGCCCATAGCCTTGAATATTATGACACTTAAAGTGCTCATCCAAGTACTTTTTAAAAGGTCATGAGGTTTCTCACCTTAAATACCTTCCCAGGCAGTGCATTAAAGACTTTCCACCTCCCTCTGGTTGAAAATGATTTCCCTCAAATCCCCTCTAAATCTCCTGCCTTTGACTTTAAAATTATGCTTCCTTGTTATTGACCTTCAGTTAGTGGGATTAGCTGGTTTCTATTCACCCCATCCATGTCCCTTGTAATCTTGTACACCTCTATCTGATCCCCCGTCCACCTGTAGTGCTCCAAAGAAAACAGTCATGCTTATTCGACCTCTCCTCATCAGTGAAATGCTCCGTCTCAGGCAACATCTTGGTGAATCTCCTCTGCACCCTCTCCATTGCAATCACATTCTTCCTACAGGACAGTGACCTGAGCTGCACTGCACTCCAGCTGTGGCCTGAACCAAGTTCTGTATACAGCTCCAACATGACCTCCCTGCTCTCATAATCAATGCCATGACTGATAAAGGCAAGCATCTCGTTTACCTTCTTAGCTACCCTATTAAACTGTCCTGCGACCTTTGGAGATCTGTGGATAAGACGGTGTCTAGGTCCAGAGGACTGGAGTTTAAGGTGAGGAGTAAGTGGTTTAGAGGAGATCTGAGAAAAATTCTTTTCACCCAGAAGGCAGTAGAAATATTGAACCCGTTGCCTGAGAGAGTGGAAGAGGCAGGTACACTCACAACATTTAAGAAGCATCTTAGTGACCACTTAAAATGCCAGGGTAAATTAGGCTATGGGCCAAGTGCAGGTAAATGGGATTAGTATAGTTTGGTCAGCATAGACATGGTGGGCCGAAGGGCCTATTTCCATGCTGCATGACTCTATTACATCCCAAGCTCCCTCTGGTCCTCTGAGCCTCCTAGCACCCTGCCATTCATTGAGTACTCCCTTGACTAATTCCTTCTTTAAAAGTACATCACCTTACACTTGAGGAAATTTAATCCGCCTATCAGACTTGGAAAATGTATCAGAAGATTTTGCCCTAATTTGTTCATCCAAATGGCCTGCTCCCATTTTCTATGACTTTTACATTCTCAGCCATGAGCCTCGCGTCTGATTGGGATAGGAGTGAGAACAATTGGCAACTCAAGATATTTTTAAAAACTCATTCACAGGGCATGGACATTGCAGCAATGCTGTAGCATACTTACTCATCCTTATTTCTCCAGAAAAAACAAAACTACAGCTACAATGTAGTTTTCTGTTCTTCGAGCTTGTGGTTCTTCAAAATTCTCCATTGCATTTATCACACCTCATGTTTTAAACTCTATGCTCTTGCATTGCATTTCTGTTATATTTTTAAAACTAAGTAGTTAACATTGTCTATCTCCATCCAAATATATGAACATAACAGTCAGGAATAGGAGTATACAATTCACCCACCTTGAACCTGCTTTACTATTGAAGAGGATCATGGCTGATCTGATTCTAATCTCAAATCCATGTTTCCACCTCCCCCGATAACATTTCAACCTCTTGCTTAATAAGAATTTACCTGCCTCTGCCTGAAAAAATAGTCAAGAACTTGCTTTTTTATTATTCATTTATTTATTATTCATTACTGACTGCTCCTAGTTAACATTGAGAAGGCGGTGGTGAGCTGCTTTCTTGAACCGCTGTAGTCCATGTGCTGTAGGTTGACCCACAATGCCGTTAAGGAGGGAATGCTTCAACCACCTTTTCAGGAAGAAAATTCCAAAGATTCACGAATTTCTGAGAGACAAAAGTAATATAATTTCTGTTTTAAATGGGTGACTCCTGATTTTCAAACAGTGGTCCCTAGTTGTAGATTCTATCATAAGAAGGAACATCCTCTCCAAATCTACCCTGTCAAGACCCTTCAGGATTTTATACATTTCAATCAAATGGGTACGATTAGAATGTTCAAAAGACATTTGGATATGTACATGAATAGGAAAGATTTGGAGGGGTATGGGCCAGGAGCAGGCAGGTGGGACTAGTTTATTTTGGGATTCTGTTTGGCATGGGCTGGTTGGACCGAAGGGTCTGTTTCCGTGCTGTATGTCTCTATGACTATTACTCTTCTAACCTCCAGCAGATACAAGCATAACCTGTGCAACCTTTCATCATCCATTCATTCCAGTCCTTAGCCTAGTAAACCTTCCCTGGACTGCTTCCAATAGATTAACATCCTTCCTTTAATAAGAAGACCAGTACTGTGCACAGTACTGCAGGTGTGGTCTCAGCAGAACGCTGTATAACTGAAGTATAACCACCCTACTTTTGTATTCAATTCCCCTCACAATATCTTTCCTAACTACTTGCTGCACCTGCACACTAACCTTCTACAATTCATGCACAGGGATATACAGATCCCTCTGCATCTCAGAACTCTGTGATCTTTCACAAAGTTAAGTATCACTTGTTTTATTCTTCCTGCAAAAATGGTCAACATTTTCCTAAATTACACACCATTTGCTATAAATTTTCACACTCACTTAATCTATAAATATGTTTTATAACTTCCTCTCTGTTATTTACTTTCCTACCTCTCATTGTATCATCAGCAATTTTGGCAAGTATACCTTCATCTAAATTATTTATATAAATTAGAAACAGTTAATATCCAGCACTGAATTTTCTGGCACACCTTGCAGCATTATATCTTGCCAACATGAAAAAGAACCATTTATACCTGCCCTCTGCTTTCTGTTAGCCAACCAATCATCTAACCATGTTAATATGCCACCCCCACTTCATAAGCTTCTATATTATGCTTTAATGTGGCCCCTTATCAAAAGCCTTCTAGAAATCTAAGTATACTTCATCCACCAGTTCTCCCTTATCTGTAGTATCTGTTACATCCTCAAAGAATTCAACATGATTTCCCTTCTACAAACCACATTTACTCTGCTTGATGACCTTGAACTTATCCAAAACTGATGTGTTATAAAGTATTTTGAAACTTGCTTCTAACATTGTCTGCCTCACTTTTTGAATAAAAGAGTTACATTCACTACCTGCCAAACCAACAGGATCATCCCCTGTTCAAGGGAGTTTGGGAAATTTAAAACCAATGTATCAACTACTGATTTTGGTTAGCCTTTTAACCTGTCAGCATTTCTACCATCCGATATGACTGGTTTTGTTGAAACGAGGATAAATTTGCTTTTATTTTAGTTGCGTGCAGTATTATTAAACAGTGCAAGCAATTAAAAGCCACCCAATGACAACAGTACCCCTGAAATCTTTTTTGATTCATTCACAGGATGTAGACATCAGTAGCTGGGCTAAACTACTCATCAGGTAGAGTCAACCACATTGCTGTGGGACTATTGTCACATGTAGGCCAAACCAGGTAAGGATGGCAGTTTCCTTCCCTAAAGGACATTAGTAATCCAAATGGATTCATGGTCATCATTAGATTGTTATGGTTAATGGTTGTTATTGAATTCAAATTCCACTGTGGCAGGATTTGAACCCTGGTCCCCTGAACATTATCAGGGTCACTGGATTAACAGTCCAGAGATAATACCACTAGACCACTGCCTCCCCAGTGCTACAACGTAATGTTACAATAATGTTGCATGAAGGCCTCTTAAGCAAGATAACTGATATAAATTAGTGTAATTAAGAATTGATCATTTTTTTCTTTAAATTGACTAACCAATGCTAGGCGCAGTTGAAGCTGCTCAAACATTTTTACAGATTTACAGACTGACCCCCCCACCCGTCCCCACCCCATTGTGTGACTAAATTCCAATCTCCCTGGCTTCAGAATGATATTGGGCTTTCATCCCTAACACCCTAGGCACTGCACACAAACTGCGGCTCTTTTATCTCCAAGAGCTTACTCTTTTCCCAGATTGACACCATTCAGAACTTCGAGAGAGAGCATGTCCTTTGCCACCTGATTCAGTGACCCAGTGAACTTCTCCAGCTGTAAGCAGTTGACAATCTCAGGCAGTGGTTCTATTTATACCATCACAGTGAATCCCGTAAGAATGCCCAGCCGAAACAAACCATTTGCGAGTTTATGTATACACCATGTTTTAGAATGGGAGAGAGTCTGAGTACTCCACTTATAGGAAGTAAACAGTTTATACTGGTTTTAAACCTGTGGAAAAAACAGAGCACAAAACAGAGAAAACAAAGCCTGCTTTTTCTCTATGGATTTGTAGTAATTCATCCACTTGATGCCAAATATGTAGGGCTCAGCAAGGTAATGTCATTTGGATTTAATTACACACTCTGGACGCAAATAACGTACCCACAAAGAATGGCTGCAATCTTTCGCTCCCTTTGGTGGCAAACTTGGAGGCTGAAAGGGTACTTCACTTGGCAGGATGATGGCATACCCCGAACC
Source organism: Rhincodon typus (assembly GCF_021869965.1). Lineage (NCBI taxonomy): Eukaryota > Metazoa > Chordata > Chondrichthyes > Orectolobiformes > Rhincodontidae > Rhincodon > Rhincodon typus. The sequence goes on from NC_063347.1 coordinate 12,538,115, forward strand.
CTGTCATAGACCTGTCTCTGGGCTTCATTGGGTGTTGGGGAGAGAATGAACCAGTGAACTGAGGAACTGGACATCACAACCATCCGATGGGCCATTCAGAGCCAATCATAGAATCCCTACAGTGGAGATAGAGGCTGTTCAGCCCAGCATGTGTATCCCAATCAGACCAACCCAATCCCTGTAACTCCACATTAACCATAATTACAACAGCCTTCTCTTGATTTGCTATGACTTCAATTCACTGCAGTAATGATGCATAAGGCTGACTTACAAAATTCTTCAGAGCATTTCTTGTTTTAACTCATTCTTTTCCAAACCCTCAATCCTGTGGAACTTTCCTCGGGTTTCTATCCTCCTCCAAGCCACGGGGCATTGAAATCCAAGCTGGCCAATCACTACTTCCTGATTCATTTCATCCTGGGTGGTCATTTTTCCTCTCCATGGCATTGTCCTGCACTGCCATGGGCCTTCAACCCAGCCCTCTCCACTAAAAAAAATCATAAGGCAATAGATTTTAACAGTCATCCAGAAAAGAAACAGTTATAGAGTCATAGAGCACAGAAACAGTCACTTTGGTGCAAATTGTCCATGCCAACCAGATATCCTAATTAATAGCTCCCATTTGCCCATTTGGCCCATATCCCCATAAACCCTTCCTATTAATTTTCCCATCCATGTGCCTTTTAAATGATGTAGTTGTATCAGCTTCTACCACTTCCTTTGGCAGCTCATTCCATACATGCACCACCCTCTGCTTGAAAAAGCTGCCCCTTAGGTCCACTTTAAATTTTTTCCCTCTCATATAAAACCCTCTAGTTTTGATTTCCCCAACCCTGAGAAAAAGACCTTTGCTATTCACCCTATCCATGCCCCTCATGATTTTATAAACCTCTATAAGGTTACCTCTCAGCCTCCAATGCCCCAGCCCCAGCTTATTCAGCCTCTTCCTGTAGCTCAAAACCTCCAACCCTGACAACATCCTCATAAATCTTTTCTGCATCCTTTCAAGTTTAACAATGTCTTTCCTACAGCAGTGAGTCATAGAGTCATAGAGATGTACAGCACCGAGAAACTAGAGGAGCAGCATCTCATATTCTGCCTTGGGATCCTACAACCCAATGGTCTCAATGTGGACTATACCAATTTCAAAATCTCCCCACCCCCCGGCCTCATCCCAAGACCAACCCTCCCTCTCATCCCCACCTCCTTGACCTGTCTGTCTTCTCTCCCACCTATCCACTCCTCCTACCTCACTTACCAATCCCCATCACTGCCTACCTGCACGCACCTATCACCATCCCACCTACCTTCCCCAGCCCCATCCCTCCTCTCTATTTATTTCAGAGCTCACTTCCCCCTCCCCCATTTCTGAAGAAGGGTCCCGACCCAAAATGTTAGCTTTCCGGCTCCTCTGATGCTGCCTGACCTGCAGTATTCATCCAGCTCCACACTGTGTTGTCTCCCACAGAAACAGACCCTTCAGTCCAACTTGTCCATGCTGACCAGATAGCCCAAATTAATCTAGTATCATTTGCCGGTACTTGACCCTTATCCTTCTCAACCTTTCCTATCCATGTACCCATCCAGTTGCTTTTTAAATATTGTAATTCGAACACAGAATTCTAAAAGTTGTGATTTATTTTGTGTTGTCACTTCATCGCGACATTGCGTAAGGACATCCTTCACTCATTTTACCAAGTGGGGACATGTTTTGCAAAATTGAAATGAAATTTGTGTCATTTTGTATTTTTGGTGCAAGTACCCAGGAAACACAACTTCCTTTTGTCAAATGCTGCAGGGTCACAGCAAGCAAAATGAACAGCCCACTATTTAACTTATCAAGTTGATTACTGGCTCCAGTAGCTGTTAACATTTACGATACTGCAATGTTAGCAACTTGCAACAGCAGCGAATTTCCTGACCACTCAGCACTTCAATCATATAGGGTCATTTCTTTGACTTGGTTGCACCTGTCCCAACTTGATAACTTTTGTTAACCCTTTTGTTGAAACACTAAAGAACCCTTTCATCTCCACCACCACTTGTCTTTCTGAGGGATGGCAGCCATTCGGATTCTCCCCCAGACAATGTGCAACTTATTATGCATCCCTGGAGATTTACTACCAGATTGGATCTCCTTCCAGCCAGCATAATTCTTCTCTGGAGTGTAAGCAGAACATTTTACAAAAGGAAAAATGGGATGATCCACAGCAATACCCGCTACAAAAAGTTGAAAATTCAACTAACGTTTCAGATATCAAGACTTTTCTTCCCCTTCAAAATTACAGAATCCCTAAAGTGCAGAAAGAGATCATTTGGCCCATTGAGATCACATTGACCCTCTGAAGAGCATCCCCCAGAACCACCCCATCCCTGTGACCCCACATTTACCATGCCCAATCCACCTAACCTGCACATTTTTGGACTGTGGGAGGTAACCGGAGCACCCGGTGGAGACCCATGCAGACACGGGAAGAATGTGTAAACTCCAAACGGATAGTTGCCAAGGCTGGAGTCGAACCCAGGTCTTTGGCAGCAATGCTAACCACTGAGCCACAATGCCACCCCATGCCACTGTTATTTCATTAGTAATTGTATTTAATACAGAGAGTAAGATATTTATTTTAGTGTTGGCGCTGTGATACAGTTGGTTTTGGGGGTTTTATTCATTGCCCAATGAGAATGTATTTCCTCTGGCCGAATGATCATAGTTAACACATTACTTTCTGTTAATAGAGACAAACTATACATTTGTAACAAACGGCTCTGCAGTGAAATGTAAGACATTGTCAATTAGCAGCACACTATTGTGTCAGGCATTGCTCAATGTGTAGACCTCACAACTGTCCATATGAAACTTGAGGCTTCAAGCTGCCCCTCCAGCGACCTGAGCCCCTGATCAAAAGGGGGCATGTCTGAGTGCTGTCATTTATTCAGGGTGCCAAGCTGAGCCCATCTTCCCTCTCATATAAAAAAATTCCAGGGCACTGTTCGAAGGGCAGGGAGTTAAAGGTCCCAAATGTCCTGGCTAATATTATCCCTCAATTAACAACACTAACTCGGATTGTCCAGCCATTATCACATGGAAGCTTGCAGTGTGCAAATTAACTGCTGTGTTAATAGCTGTATCTCAGCTATTTGATCTGATTTGATTTGATTTATTTATTGTCATGTGGATTTTGTTACAAAATACAGTGAAAAGTGTTGTACAGTGTTGCCAGAAAAACAGACCTAAACATGGAATGTAAAGGCAGCAAAATGAAGAAATAAAGAACGTGTCCAACTTTACAGCCCTTCTTGTTAAATGTTCCGCCATGGGCCATGGGCCTGGTGGCCAGGCACTAGTCTCCTTCACCGTGTCCCCACCGCTAGAAAGGAAGTTGCCACTCTTCAGCACTATCTCGCCTCCACTGATGCCCTCGCCACTGTGAGTTCTCAATGGACGTCGCCAATGCAGATGCCACCGATGTCGCCGGATACCTCACCAACCCAAATCCGACTTCGCCGCCGCCACGAGACCGTTTCGGTCTCACCTCGCCAGTGCAGCTGCTGCTGAAGGCATCGGGTCTTGTCCTGGGCCCAAACGTGCCTCAGACGCAGCCTCCATGAATCTAAGCTGGATGCAGACGTGGCTGGAAACCCAAACTCGCCTCTGCCACAGCAGCCATGAGTCAATGTTAGGGCCGCCTTGACGATGCGAGACCTCAAACTCACCTCCATGAGTCCGTGCTGCTGCAAAGCATTTTGGGGTGCTGTTAAAGTCACTATATCAAGGCAAATCTTGCTCTTTGCTGTGGATTTTATCAATGTTGTATTTGACATGTGTGTGCTTGATTCTGACAGTAGGGAATGGAAATGTGTTACAACTAAAATGTTTCATGTTAAGGAGATTGGAAATGTGACAATATGATACTTTTAGTCATTTGAGTTCTTAAAGTCAATTGGATTTTTTTAGAAGGTATGTCTCAATTTTTAAAAATTTTAATCCTTTGAATTCTTACAAGTGCATTCTTACTACTTTGTTCTAAATGTTTGGCCTTTTCTTTCTCCCAGTTAGAAATCAAAGTATCAATCCTATTCAAAAAGAAAATAAGTCCTTAATCATTAAGTGATGAGTAATTTTAAGGCATTGTTCCAGAGTTGATTTCTAGAAAACTGGGCCATTGTAGAGAGGTAACCAGAGAAGGCTTGTTGCTACATGACATGAAGAAAATAATTGTTAGATTGGCCAATTTCTAACTTCAGGAGCTCCCACTATCCAGTCAGTCTGGGTCTGAGCTGAGAGAATCAAGTTACCTGTGTCAAAGTCAGCAGGATCTTGAGGTCAGTTTAAGCACATTGGATAGTTTATGCCCTGCTTCATGTGGTTTGCAAAGCTACTAGTTCTCAGGAATATCATACTGGCCTCTCCTAATTATATAAACTTCAATTGATACCTTGTCTAGTGAGCGGCTTTGATATAATGCCTCTCATTGTGCGGGTGGTGAGGTCAAAAGGAGCGATTTTGATACTCTCCAAAACTGCTCTCTCCGTGTTTTTGTTCATTGCCACCCTGAACTTTGACCTTTTTAGCGTCAAAATGCTGCCATGATACGTCAATTATCTCTTTTCCTGCTCATTCCTCTCCCCATTATCAGCTTGCATTGGGTGATTAAATGTCATTTTATTGCCAAATTTCCTTTCTCCCCAAATGTCCCCCTCACCGGTAGATTACCTTGATAGTTCTATAAGGTCTACTAATGACCTAACCTCCTTCTCCCCTTTCAAACATCAGTTTTCTATGTATTTGCCTGTCTGCCTCAAAACCTCAGAATATCCTTTTGAGTCTCTCTACACCACAACATCCACAATTGCCATTCTCAAAATATAGCAATCCTCTGCAAATATGTTCTGCGAACGATTGAACTGAATTAGCATGTGTGATGAAGGGCAGATATTTACTGAGTGGAAGTGAAAGGTAAGAAGCAATTGTCCACTATATGCAGTTGTATGTCGATTTATTTCAGCATTATCCTGAAGGGTAAGGGGTTAGGATATGAAACATTGCAGAATGTTCTGAAATGGATTGAAAGCACCCTAACAGTGAGGTTGGTCCCCTACCGCATTCAAAATCTTCCCTCCCCCTACCGCATCCCAAAACCAGTCCAGCTCGTCCCTGCCTCCCTATCCTGTTCTTCCTCCCATCTATCCCCTCCTCCCACCTCAAGCCGCACCTCCATCTCCTCCCGACCAACCTCATCCCGCCCCCTTGACCTGTCCGTCCTCCCTGGACTGACCTATCCCCTTCCTAACTCCCTACCTACACTCACCTTTACTGGCTCCATCCCCGCCTCTTCGATCTGTTTGTTTCCTCTCCACCTATCCTCTCCTCTATCCCTCTTCTATCCGCCTCCCACTCTCTCCCTATTTATTTCAAAACCCCCTTCCCCTCCCCCTTTTCTGATGAAGGGTCTAGGCCCAAAACGTCAGCCTCTCTGCTCCTATGATGCTGCTTGGCCTGCTGTGTTCATCCAGCCCTGCACCTTGTTGTCTCTAACAGTGAGGTTTGTATGTTTACTGTCTGCACTCAGCAGAGATGGAGCAAGATGATGCGTAGAAACCTCGCAGATGATGAAGGTGATGTGGTTATATTTTTGGACTCATCAAAGGGTCAGGTTAATTCTCTAGGGTCACGGGTTCAAATTGAATTTAAGCTCAATTAATTAATTAATATATGATCACTTGGCGGTACACCACCTAAAAGGAGAGCAGACACCCAAGTTCTTTTGAAATAAAAACAGAAATTGCTGGAAAAGTTCAGCAGGTCTGGCAGTGTCTGTGGAGAGAAATCAGTGAATGTTTCAGGTCATAGAATCCCTACAGTGTGGAAACAGGCCCTTTGGCCCAACAAGTCCACATTGAACTTCAGTGCATCCCGCCCAGACCCATTCCCCTATAAACCCACTTAATTTACACATCCATGAACACAATGGGCAATTTAGCATGGCCAACCCACCTAGCCTGCACATCTTTGGACTGTGGGAGGAAACTGGAGCACCTAGAGGAAACCCATGCAGACATGGGGAGAATGTGCAAACTCCACACAGTCACCTGAGGGTGGAATTGAACCCAGGTCCCTCACACTGTGAGGCAGCAGTGCTAACCACTGTGCCACCCTATAAGGGTCAAGTGACCCTTCCTCAGAACTCAGTTTTTAATCAAGCTTTTTTGTCTTTCACTCACCAGAACTGAAACACAAGAAATAAAACTACTTTAGAAAGGGGGGAGAAAAGCACAACATAAATCATTGCTCCTTCTCTAAAGTTGTTTTCCTCTTGTTTTTCAACACTGATTAGTGCAAGATGGAAACTGTCAACTTTGTGGCTCCAGCAATGTTTAATTCATAAAGTTCTGAAGAAAAGTCGTACTGGACTAGAAACATTAACTGTCTTTCTCACCACAAGTGCTGTACTGCACCATTCTCTGTTTGTATTTCACGCTTCCAACATCTGCAGAATTATGAACAAAAACTGAAAGAACAGCAGATTCTGTAAATCAGAAACAAAAACAGAAATTGCTAGAAAAGCTCAACAAGTGAGCCATGATCTTGGATAGAAATCAGAGTTAATGTTTCAGGTTGTTTTGGATCTGAGTTCTGAGGTAGGTTCACTGGACCCAAAATGTTAAACTTTCATTTCTCTCCACAGATGCTGCCAGACCTGCTGAGCTTTTCCAGTAATTTCTGTTTGTGTTTCTGCAGAATTTTGCTTTCAGTTAAATCATAAATCTGGAATGTGAAAGATTGTCATCAATAATGACAACCACAAAGCTATTAAAAACTCATCTGCTTCAAAATAATTCTTTAGGGAGGAAAATCTGCCATCCTTACCAGGTCTGGCCAATTTGTGACTCCAGACCCACAGCAAATGTAGTTGACTCCTAACTGCCTCTGAAATGGCATGGTAAACGAATGAGTTCAAAAACGATAAATGCCAGCTTTGCCAGAGATGCCATATGCATCAATAAAGAAAAACTTGCCGTTATATTGTGTCTTTCATCATCTCTGAATGTTCCATAGCAGTTTGTGGCCAGTGACATTTAGCTCCCACAACAATGAAGGAAACCATCACAATGTTACTATGTTACTCAGTGGTTAGCATCACTGCCTCACAGCACCAGGGACCTGGGTTCGATTCCAATTTTGGGGAACTGTGTGTGTGGAGTTTTCACATTCTCCCTGTGTCTATGTGGGTTTCCTCCCAAAGTCCAAACATGCGCAGGTTAAGTGGCCTGCCATGCTAAATTGACCATTGTGTCCAGGGATGTGCAGGCTAGTTAGACTGGCAATGGGAAATGCAGGGTTACGGGGACTGGGTTGGATGCTCTTTGGAGCGTCAGTATGGGCCAAATGGCCTTCCCCCACACTGTAGGCATTCTATGGATGTAGCATCTATTTTCACACAGCAAGTTCCCAAACTAGTGAGGAGAAAAATGACAATAATCTGCTTTGATAACGTCAATTGAGAGATACGTTTAGTCAGGGAACTGAGGAGAGAGAAATCACCTTCTCCTCTTCTAAATTGTGCTGTGCGATCCATTAATTCCACCCAAAAGCAGGAGGTCCAACTAATGGTTTCCATGCTGGGGTTTGTGAGCAGCTTTCCCAGCATGCTTCTGGAGGGCAATCATGTTGACTTCTTTTACCCTTATTCTTTCATGGGATGTGGACGTCTTTGGTAAGGACATCATTTGCGATGGCAAATCTATTAACAGTTGATGCCATTTCTGTCACATGGGTAGGAGCAGAAATAGGCCATTCAGCCCATCGAGTGTGCTCCACCATTCAATGAAATCATAGCTGATCTGATAATCCTCAACTCAATATTCCTGCCTTTTCCCTATGACTTTGGCTCCCTTACTGGTGAAAAATCAGTCCCTCACAACATTCAACGTTCAGCCTCGGTGACACATTGAGCTAAAAACTTCCACAGGTTCACTAGCCTCTAAGAGAAGAAACTCCTCCTCATCTCAGGCTGAAACGAGCAAACCCTTCCTGTGAGATAAAACTCAAACTATATGAATAGAAATGTGAACCCTCGCAACAATGGGCTGTGGTGTGGCACCAGTATTTCACTGGATGCCAGGACATTGATCCATTTCTGAAGTACAAGGAGGCTTTAGTCTCCCAGCCTGGCCCCTTTTAAAGAGAAGAATTCCAAACTGAGTCACCACTAGGACAGCTGGCTCAGAGGAAGCACATTCCTTAGATTCGAAAGGCCACAATTTGGTGGAATTCAAGAAGTTTTGAAAAAGTACAGTAAGTAATGGGGAGAGTTGCTGGAGGACTATTGGGTAGCAGCAAAAATGAAGGAGATGCTGGTTGGGTTCGGTGTTGACTGGTCAAGCAGTTTTGTGCAGGAACAGTGTTGCTGGATCACAGCTCAGTCCATGCCCATGGACATGTCCTCTCACTGGTTCTCCGAGACCCACTAGGACTGAAGTATAACTGCAACTTATCTGTGCACCTGTCCTCACTCCTGGTCTTTGATTCAGGTGACAGTTAACTGCTTATGCTACCAAAGCAAACTGTTTCTTTTCTTAATTATAAACAAACTCCAAAGTCTTGGTAGAGGACTTCATTTCTTTTGTCTTTTTTTGAGTGGATCCGTGCTGTGCTAGTTTCAATAAATCTGGTGTGTTAGCCAACATGCACATAGTCTTTTCCTTTAATGGTCTGGAGGAATATGTTAGTCCAGACACTGGGAGCTGCTCTGGCTTTGTCCCAAAATGGACAGCTGTCCACTGTGAAGGTTTGCACTCATCAGGAGCTGCTCTGGTAATATGAAAGGGATTTAAGGTACAGGGAAGGTGCAGAAGGTATTTATTATTGTCATTCTTTACCTCGAAGGCCTTTAGATCAGAGATGGACAACTTTCACGAGTAGGGGGATCAACTGCCTCCACTCACTCCCTGCTTAAAGTGGTCAAGCAACATTGATATCATTGACAAGAATGTTCTTTTCAATCATTTGGCAACAGCAGAAAGAATGGTGCCAGTGAACCAATAAAAATAGAAATCTAGTTACCTCTGGAGTCCTCCGCGATCCCTTTTTGGTTCTGAGGCCCTGTTTGGAAGACCTGGGACTTTGATCAATGGAGACTTTCAAGAGGGCATTAGATGATTATTTGGATAGAAATTCGCAAAGACAATGTGCGAGGATGGGGGGAACAGGCAAGAGATTGGCATTCAGTAACAACGCTCATTTGAAGAGCTGATGCGGAGACAGTGAGCAAATGGTCTCTTTCAGCGCCATAACACTGTGATTCTGTGATCAAAGGCCTGACTGTTACATACAATCTCTCTTTTCTTTCTTACAATTGAAACATTTTGTTAGCTTGACTTGTGTTTTGTCAAAAGGAGCTGCTTTCTCATTCATTTCTGTGCAGCTTAGTGGTTAGCACTGTTGCCTCACAGCGCCAGGGACATGGACTTGATTCCAGTCTCAGGTGACTCTTTTGCAAAGTTTGCACATTCTTCCTGTGTCTGTATGGGTTTCCACTGGGTGCTCTGGTTTCGTCCCATGGTCCAAAGATGTGCAGGTTAGGTGGATTTGCCATGGTAAATTATCCATCGTGTTCAGGGATGTGTAGGCTAGGTGCATTAGTCATGGATAGTGTAGGGGGATGGGTCTGGGTGGGATACTCTTCAGAAGATTTGAGTGGACTTGTTGGTCTGAATGGCCTGTTTCCACACTGTGAGAATTCTATGAAGTTTTCAGATGCTGGAATTTCAATTTATTTTTACACCTTTTCCCATCACCAAAATGGAAAAGTGTAAATTAACCCTATTTTGAAAATTGAATGTCGTTTGAAAAATCGTACCACCTTTAACTGCTAAAAATGATTTCCTATATTCACAAAGACAACAGATACTCTCAGCACTTCTGGCATCCAAGTGATGGCAATTTCATTTTCTCTTCCTTCCTGGTGCAGTCCCTTAGTGTACACAGGGAGTTGGCGACTCTCCAGGTTCGAGCTGGAGTCTTGAGGAATCATGGATTAACCTCCAAGACAGTGTCACCACAGGAACAATCACTGAGGGCTGCCCAAAAATAAACGTGTTGCATTTCATTCCTTTGAGCATTTCTGCTTGATTGTTGCATGTAAAATATTGGATGTAAGCAAAAAGAACTATTTCATTGAGAGCCGGAAATGATCTAACTAGGCTGAGTCTTGAAGGTTTCCAGAGGACCAAAAGCAAGTCCCAACCCACTGGGTGTTTACAGAATCACAGAATTGTTATGGCGTAGAGGAAGGACATTTGGCCCATCATCTCTGCACTGTTTCTATGACCTAGTGTCATTCTCCTGCCTTTGCACCATATCCCTACACACTATTCTATCCAAATAATCATCCAATGACCTAGCTATTCACCAGAGAGATCATTCTGCACAAGGCCTTGTCATACCGTTGTTCCCAGCTTGGATGTATCCAAGAGTGAGGCTGATAAATTTTGCAAGAAGCTAGTTTGCTGAAAAACATTACCTTTATTTCAATGTAGTAAACAGTAAGTACACACAGGACAAGAATTTACATCAAGAAGGAACCATCACCCAGTAGACATGTGATGTTACATCACTTCCCCTAATGATGTCACTCTGATTTACACATTCACATTAACTCTTTACACTGCAGTAATCAATTAACAGTTCCCCAACTCCCTTCCCCCGCAATTCCCTATGTGAGCACTATCTGGGTGATCTGTGCATCCAATCAGGCCAGTGGGAGATGTTCCACAGGCGGTCTCACCAAGAGGCAAAGTAGACAAGTTTGGGAGAACTTCAAGATGGAGGTGGCCTTGGATGATGTAAGAAAATGTTTGAGTATTTGTGACCACAGCCTCCTTGCCAACATGAGGAAAGGGAACCCTGTGACACTGTAACAGAAGAGGCTTCAAAATTGTGGGAATTAACCAAGGGAGACTGCTTAGGTGATATCAGTGTTTGCCTGCATCCAGTAAAATCTCAGAAGCATCCTCTGTCATCTGGCCACAAGTGACCAGTTAATTGGTATTAATCAGCTGCCTGCCAATGCCCAGGTAGCTAGTCACTTTATTTGCACACACACATATGACAAGATCAGCCTGAAATGACATGTCTCAGCGCAATCAATAACATTCTGACCAAAGAATTCATACATTTCTCAGTTTGCAAAGGGAGTCTGCAGGGGTACGGAATGAGGACAGACATGTTGAGGAACCAATGGTTAAAGGGTGGAGGGGGGGAGGTGACAGGAGGCAGGGGACCATTTAGTCAAATCTCTTGGAGTCCTACTGCCAGAGTTGGTAACACTTTTGCACGCTCCCCATTATCAGTTTTGTCCAACAATTAGTTCCCAAACCTCTGGAGATCCCACTGCGTACCATGAGAGATGCGACATGTGACTGCGATGACTCTTTGTAGATTTTCCTTGCCTAATGTGATGGAAACTTTTGGACCTGTCTCAGTACTCACAACAGTACAGCTGTTCAGTACAGATTAACAGGGGTGATCCATGGAGTTACAGAGAAACATAGAAAATAGGAACATAAGTAGGCAATTCAGCCCTTTGAGCCTACTGTGCCCTTCAATATGTTTAAAACTGTCCCCTGTTCCCAATTTCACCCATACCCTTTGATCCCTTATGAAATATATCTAACTTTTGCTTGAAATCCTTCAATATTTTGGCATCAACGACTTAGTGTGGCAGAGAATTCTACAGGCTCACCACTCTCTGGCAGAAGAAATTTCTCCTCATCCTAGTTCACTTCGATTTTGTTCTTCAACCTTACAAAGCCGATGCCATTCAACAAAATGCCTTTGGTCATGGTTCGAGTGCTGACACAAATCGAAGGCTCATTCGTAACATACAGCATGCACAGGGAGATGTAATAACTGGCTCCTCAAAACCTGGAATTGAAACAAGGAACCACGACTGCCTTATTTGGCTGGACAATATTTACCTTGAAATGATACTCTAGAATCCATATGTAATGCTTGCAATTATTTAAAAGATGTTAGCCATTTTAAAAGTTAAGAAGAGGTATGGAGTAAAGGGGTCTTCAGAATCATGCATGTCTGATCAGAGTGGGTGTGACTGCTCCAAACGGTGAAGGGTTGAGAATCAGGGAACACAGATTTGAAGCGATTGGCAAAAGAATAAGAGTGAAAATCAGATTGTCTGCTACAATTCTCATCCATGGCTTCTGCTCCCTCCAGATTGTTTCATGCAACACCCCAGCCCTGGATGGCTTCCCACTTTCCATCTTCCATGAGCACAGTGACTGGAGTTGGCCTTTCAGCCCCTCAAGCCTGTTCTACCATTTAACACGATTGCACACTTTCACACCTTTTACCCAACCCAGCCCCACAACCCTTTCATGATCAAACGTCAGTCGACACCTACCTTAAAAATGCTTAACTCTCATGGCACTCTGGGGCAGTGAATTCCAAAAGTTGACCAAATAAATGCAGCAAGCCAGAGATTGGTATTAAATAATGATGGTTGTTTGAAGGGCTGGTGGAACAAAAATGAGCCAAATTGCCTCCTTCACAGTAACACTTCCATGATCTATCTTAGCCGTTACAGGTTTTGGATCTGGAATGCCGAAGAGTGTGGTGGAGGCAGATTTGGTCATGGCTTTCAAAAGAAAATTGGACAAGCATAAAGGGAAAATACTTGTGGGCCTACAGGGAACGAGGAGGATTGGGACTTGTTATATTGTTCTTGCAGTGAGCTGGCACAGACTGGACAGATCGAAAGAACTCCTTCAGTGCTGTGACCCCTCTATGATTCTATGTTTCTATAAACAAATGGGTTAAAATAACAAAGAATTTGCTCAGAAAGATGGTGAAAAAAACCAATGCTTTCATTGGCAAGGGTGTAACGGTAACATGATATGAGGGTGATTAAGGACCAGTGACTAAAGAATGAGTGTGATTAATGACCAATCACTGAGAGTACCTATTCAATATACAGTCATCAACAAGGCCTTTAAAGTCCTGCGATTTATTACAAGTAAGTCAAGGACATTTGATTGTGAATTGAAGCAGGTTGTTGCAATCCAGTATTATATGTTGTTCTAACACCTCTCTCACCTTGCTGGACCTCTCTATCTCCATCTCGGGCAACCACCGAGAAACCGATATCCATTTCAAGCCCACTGACTCCCACAGCTACCTAGAATACACCTCCTCCCACCCACCTTCCTGCAAAAATGCCATCCCCTATTCCCAATTCCTTCACCTCCGCTGCATCTGCTCCCAGGATGAGGCATTCCATTCCTGTACATCTCAGATGTCCTCGTTTTTCAAGGACCGCGACTTCCCCACTCAGTGGTCGAGAACGCCCTCAACCGTGTCTCCCGCATTTCCCGCAACTCATCCCTCACACCCCGTCCCCGCAAAAACAACCAAAAAAAATCCCCCTCATCCTCACGTACCACCCCACCAACCTCCGGATCCAACGCATCATCCTCCGACACTTCCGCCATCTACAATCCGACCCCACCACCAAGGACATTTTTCCCTCCCCACCCTTATCTGCTTTCCAGAGGGATCACTCTCTCCGTGACTCCCTTGTCCGCTCCACACTCCCCTCCAGCCCCACCACACCCGGCACTTTTCCCTGCAACTGCAGGAAGTGCTACACCTGCCCCTACACCTCCTCCCTCACCCCCATCCCAAGCCCCAAGAAGACTTTCCACATCAAGCAGATGTTCACCTGCACATCTGCTAATGTGGTATACTGCATCCTCTGTTACCGTTGTGGCCTCCTCTACATCGGGGAAACCAAGTGAAGGCTTGGGGACCGCTTTGCAGAACACCTACGCTTGGTTCGCAATAAACAACTGCACCTCCCAGTCGCGAACCATTTCAACTCCCCCTCCCATTCCTCAGACGACATGTCCATCCTGGGCCTCCTGCAG
>NC_063347.1:12552458-12584274 GCF_021869965.1 Rhincodon typus
ACTAACCTCATCCTGCCCCCTTGACCTGTCTGTCCTCCCTGGACTGACCTATCTCCTCCCTACCTCCCCACCTACACTCACCTTTACTGGCTCCATCCTCGCCTCTTTGACCTGTCTGTTTCCTCTTCACCTACCTTCTCTTCTATCCATCTTCTATCCGCCTCCCCCTCTCTCCCTATTTATTTCAGAACACCCTTCCCCTCCCCCATTTCTGATGAAGGGTCTAGGCCCGAAACGTCAGCCTTTCTGCTCCTATGATGCTGCTTGGCCTGCTGTGTTCATCCAGCTCCACACCTTGTTATCTCTTATATGTTGTTGAAGCCATATTTGGAATATCGAGTGAAAGTATAGGTATACAGGACAATTAAAAGAGAAAGAAGAGTGACATTAGACTGTAAAAACTCGAATTAAGAAGGGACAGTCTCTTGTATGGTTAATTGTGGGCCAAGTACTCCAACAAGGTGGGGGCTAGGGTTTTTCAGAAGCCATGAGGTAATAATGAGAAATGAGAATAATGAGAAACACTAAGCAATGGCCTAGTGGTATTATCACTAACTATTAATCCAGATAATATTCTGAGGACTCAGGTTTGAATTCTGCCACGGCAGAATTAGCAATGACTCTTAAAGAATCTAATGATGACCATGAAACCATTGTCGACTGTCAGAAAACCCACCTGGTTCACCAATGCCCTTTAGGAAAGGAAATCTACAATCCTTACTTGGTCTGGCCTACATGCGATGCCAGACCCACAGCAATAGTAACATGATGACTCAGTGGTTAGCATTGTTGCCTCACAGCGCCAGGAACCCAGTTTGATTCCACCCTTGGGTGACTGTCTGTGTGGAGTTTGCATGATTTCTTCTCCCGACAAAGCGGCCACGCTCTGAAGTCTTGTGATTTCAAATAAACCTGTTGGACTATAACCTAGTGTCATCTGACTTCTGATCTGGTCCACCCCAGTGCAATACCTGTTTCTCCACATCTTGACAATAGTGCTTAGGGATATGCAGGCTAGATGGATTAGCCATGGGAAATGTAGCATGATAGGGTAGGGGGATCTCTTCAGATGGCCGGTGTGGACCTGATGGGCTGAATGGCCTGCTTCCATTCTATGACTGTCATCAATTAGAACTGCTTGCTAACATCACTCCTGAATGGTCTGGCTCTAATTTTTACACCAAGACTCCTAGTTCTAGAATCCACAACTAATAGAAGTAGTTTAGCTTTATTTACAATGTCTTTTCCTGTTAGTATTTTAAACACTTTGATCAGATCACCCGTAAGCTTCTAAATTCTAGAGAAAACAGGCCTAATTTGTATGTTGCCTTCATATAACTTAATCCCTGAAGTCCAGGTATCATTCTTGTAAACCTACATTGTACTCCCTCCAAGGCCAATATATCCTTCCTAAGATGTTGTGCCCAGATCTGCTCACAGTACTCCAAGTGGGGTCCAACCAGGGTTTGTAGAAGGGTCTTGGCCCGAAACGTCAGCTTTCCTGCTCCTCTCATGCTGCTTGGCCTGCTGTGTTCATCCAGCTCTACACCTTGTTATCTCAGCCTTTGTATTGTTATGTTTCTGTTCGTTAGATATAAAAGCTTATAAAGATGTAAAGTTAGATATAAAGGATTCCATTAGTCTCTTGATTACATTCTGTCCCTACTTGTGGCACTTTAAAGATCTAGGCACCTGAACCCCTAAGCCTCTTAGAAAACCCATTGTATTTAACTTCAAACCATCCAGGAAGTCTCCTGATATATCCTTTCTCAGTCCAAGATGGATAAACCTACATTTGCTTAAATTGAACTCCATCTGCCACAGTTTTGTTCATTCACCTATTCTATAGATTTCCCACAAATATCCCAAAGCTCACATGCCACAAATGAATTTTTTTTTAAAAATTAGGACCAGATTCACTTCACATGGGACTCTGACAGCAAACTGATATAAGAGCTTTCTCTTCAATTGTGGTCAAGTTGTGAGTTTACATGTAAAGACCAGAATTTAATTGCTGCAGTGGCGGCTGAGATAATGACATTGAAAACCAAGGTCCACTCCCACTTTGACAATGGGACTCCTGTCCCTTTAAAGGCTAAGAGCCTGCTTCCAATAGCCGCTGGCCAATCAGAGGGATGGCTGCCTAGAAGGCTCAAGGAGACCACAGGGGGAAATGGCGACTGGCACTTGCTAGAGCGCTTTAGACAGGAGCAGGCCGCTGTCCAAAATGATGACTGGGGTCTGGGGTCTGGGGTTACTGGGTCCATTTTGGCAAGCCTGGTAAGGGGTAAATGGGGGAAGTATTGCTCCAGGGCAGCTAATGTTACCGGAAGGACCACTGCGGGCCACACCCAGGAGGGATCCCTTTCCACAGAGACTATATGTTTCATTGTGTCCATGCAACAGGGGACCCCAGCCATTGCTGGTGAAATGCTCAGAACTGGTGGGATGGGTTGTCCAATCTGTCCGGTAAATGGGAGAATTATCCTTTAGGCAGGACAATGGCCATTCCTCTGGGGCACGGTGGCACAGTGGTTAGCGCTGCTGCCTCACAGCGCCAGAGACCTGGGTTCAATTCCACCCTCGGGCAACTGTCTGTGTGGAATTTGCACATTCTCCCTGTGTCTGCGTGGGTTTCCTCCAGGTGCTCCAGTTTCCTCCCACAGTCCAAAGATGTGCAGGTTAGGTGGATTGGCCATGCTAAATTGCCTGTAGTGTTCAGGGAGGTGTAGAATAGGTGGGTTATAGGGAGATGGGTCTGGGTGGGATGCTCTGAGGTTCGGTGTGGACTTGTTGGGCCAAAGGGCCTGTTTCCACACTGTAGGGATTCTATGATTCTGGTTGAATACCTTGGAGACTGAAGGACAGCAACCATGCTGCACCACATCCTCCACTATCCCTCATCATTTAACAGGTCCTCAGCCTCCCAACTCATCCCTAGATGGCTGGTAAAATATAATCACCGATGGGCACCCACCAATGGTCTGCAGTTCTACATTAATGAAATCCCTTCCTTGATGATTTTAAAGAAGGAAAAGTC
Source organism: Rhincodon typus (assembly GCF_021869965.1). NCBI lineage: Eukaryota > Metazoa > Chordata > Chondrichthyes > Orectolobiformes > Rhincodontidae > Rhincodon > Rhincodon typus. Next base: position 12,555,499 of record NC_063347.1, read on the forward strand.
TTGGAACTATTTGAGTGGATCCATCCAGTTAAAAATAGATGTGCTGTCACAGAGCAAGCAGCTCGTAATGCTGATAAATTGTTTATTAAAATAGTTGATGGCACAATGTCAAGATCAACATCAGGCTGTGCCCATGCAGATGACAGACCTCACAGAATCACAGAAGCGTTACAGCACAGAAAGGAGGCCATTCATCCCAAGCCCCAAATGAGATTCATGACTTAGTCCCATTCTGCTGCCTTTTCCCCCACACCCTCGCACATTAGATGATTGTTTAAATAGAAACAATCTGCTCTTCAATACCTCAGTTGAATCTTCCCACACTTCCAGGGAGTACATTACAGTTGCTTTCTTTCCTTAACGCATTCTTGTCGAATTTGGAAGACATTGGCAGACCAGCCGGATATGAATGCTAAAGTCCAATCACCATTTCTAGCAGGTCCCTGGTTTGCTGCTCAGGGAAAGGGGTCAGGGAATAAAACCCCAGATCAACTCAGTGCTGAGGTCAAGCAGACCTTACTTTGTCTAATGCAAGGCTCTTAATTTGCAATGGGAGCTACATGGATTTGTGAAGTAGATATAAATAGTTTGAGGGCAGATAACGTCTGTTTATTTGTCATGATCTGAAATTTTTTTTAAATCTCCTATTTAAACTGTTAAAAAAAATCTGGCTGCAGATGTTAGTGACTGTTTAATGGAGTGTTTTGACTTAAAGGCCAGTTGGTGTAGAAACTGTTTGAGTAGTTTCAATAAAGGTCCTTGTTGACATCTTCATAAGGGTGTTTCATTTTGAATGCTTAGCTGAGTTTCAGAAGCTTTTAAATTGGCATATGGAGTTCTGAATTCACAGTTTGATTGGCAACTTGCAGAAGCTATTAAATGATTAGGTGTGTGGACAGAAAGGTGTTGGTTTTCAGAAGAAATTAACTAATTGAAGAGATTTCAAAACTTTGATTCTTTCAGGAATGCAATTTTTATTTTTCACTACCAAGTCTGTGCATTTAGAATTGTGCTGGAATTTTAGACATTTGATTTCATCCACCCATGACCTCCAGTGAAATGACCACAGCAGACATTGGGTGACTTTATGTAGTTGATATGGAAGGTATGACGGACCATGAGTGTACGGAGGTGTGGTTTTGGAGGGGGCTGGAGGACATAAAATACTTGAAAACATTGCTTCGGAGAGGCAATATCCTCATGGTATTATCACAGGATCATTAATCCAGAGACCCAGGTACTGTTCTGGGGACCTGAGTTCGAATCCTGCCACGGCAGATAGTGGAATTTGAATTCAATCAAAATCTGGAATTAAGAATCTGATGATGACAATGAATCATTGCTGATTGGCAAAAAAAAAAGCCCCATCTGGTTCACTAATACCCTTTAGTCAAGGAAACTGCCATGTTTACCTGGCCTGGCCTACTTGTGACTCCAGACATATAGCAACTTGGTTCACTGTTAACTGGCCTCTGGGCAATTATGGATGGGGAATAAATTCTGGCTGATCACCCTCATCCTGTGAATGAATAAAAAAAAGTACGAAATCTGAGGGAACTGAGGTGAGCTTAGCATGATGCCCTCAGCATATGCCACCACTCCTGGGGCCACATATGGTCTTTCTCAAAGTTAGAGAAAGTCATCCTATATCCAGCCTCCATGTGACATAGGAGCAGGGTTTGGCCATTCAGCCCATCCAGTCTGCTCACACACAGAGCAGTTTACACTGGGGTAGTTTACATTGAGGGGAGTGTCCTCAGGAAGTTGGAAAATGCCCCACCTCCAGCAATGCACTTCAATAGGAGGTTGGCTTCATCTTTATTCAGTCAGAATTGAGAAATAAACATTTACCTTTGACAATTATAAGAAATGTAGCCACCTTTTCAGAAAAAAATAAACAGGACCTCATGAACTATGACCATCAAGCCCTCTTATGAGGAAAGAGTTTAAACATCAATTCCTTGAGCAAAAAAAAGAGCAAAACAATTCAAACATTGTTAGAAAGGAATTTAATGTAAAGATTCTTTGTAAGAAGAATTTTAAACATCAGGATCCTGTTTAAAGAAGTTATACCTCTGTCGCAGCCTTCATTAAGGAAGGAGCCCAACCTTTGGAATGCCTTTTAAAAATAAAACTATCACAGACTTCTTTACAACTGTTTTAGTTCTTCAGTTGAATTTGCATTTCTTTCAAAAGTTTAAGCATCTAGGGTCTGAGTAGAGACCAGCATTGAGGCTGATGGATTGAAAGGTGCTGGATTAACATCAAATTAGATACAATCATTAATAACTGGGGCAACAATAAAGGGAGGGAGGTGAGAGAATGGAGGACCACATTCTCCTTTAATCCTACTTTTAGAGAGAAAAAGAACAGACTGAGCAGGAAATGGTGTGTTTCAGACTGATCCAAGGATTCCCAACCCCTTCTCGCTCCCCTGACTAAGACAGATTAGGAGAAACTAAAATAAGAACAAAAAATGTAACTTGCTTTCCAGCGTCATGGTTGATGAACTCACACAGCATTCCTCAGCTGCAAAAGGTACGTCCTGCCGCGCAAATTCCTTGGCTTTAGGGAATCAGATGAGATGGTAAGAGTTACATAACGGCCGGCTGTCACTTTAGAGTGAATGGCATTCCCTGTCATCAGGTAGCCCTTCACTAGTGACAACTGGGACTGCCTTTGCAGACAGAGAACCCACTGTAACTCCAGTGAAAGAAGCACATGGCACAAGAGCTATCAAGACTTACCATAAAATCACAGAAATTACAAGACAGAAATCAGCCAATCAGCCCATTGCCTTTTTGCTGGGAAGCCTTTGATCTTAGTCTGTCTGTGAATGAACAAAATTAAAACTCAGACTGAGACACAGGTGGCCTTTCAGGTTTTTACCGGGAAGGCTACCAAGGCTTTCATAGAGCCTAAAGGTTGTGACTGCTAGACGACCCGTCAGAAAAATATCTTAAGTTAAATAAAACAACCCATGGCTGTAGGTAAGTGTAGCATATATTTTATTTTGGGAAGATATATTTTAGTAGCTAATTGAAATGAATCAATCATACCTATTAGGTATGTAGGGCAAAACAGTGGCTGAGCAGTTAGCACTACTGCCTCACATTACCAGGAGCCTGGGTTCAATTCCATTGCTGGGTGACTGTATGGAGTTTGTACATTCTCCCTGTGTCTGTGTGGGTTTCCTCTGGGTGATCCTCTCACAATCCAAAGACATGCAGGTTGGTGGATTGGCCATGGGAAATGGAGGGATAGGTTTGGTAGCGGGGTTGGGATGGTGGGGGGTCTGGGAGGGATGCCGTTTAGATGGTTGGTATGGACTGAATGGCCTGCTTTTGCACTGTAGGAGTTCTATTGTTCTGCATGTTCATTCTGTTGTGAAATAAAACAAGTGACTGATTTGTACTGTCTCACTTAATGTGCATCTGCCAGCTTTAGGGACATGTGAAAACCAAACTATTTGATCCAGAATACGGAGGTCAGGCATTCTTTGGCAATTACACATTTGACAACTGAGTAAACTCACCTAAAAATTATAAGCTTGGATTAACTATAGGAGTCACTGAGGCCACTGAAGGTATTAGTACTAGCTTTGAATTTCATTCCTCAATGTCAATGCAGTACTTTATTCATTACTGTTACCATTCATCTAAACAACAACTTTTCTTCATGTCCGTATAAATCGCTTGTTTCACACATGACCAAAACTGTTATTTTAGTCTTTTATGCCATTTCCTACCTCTGTAACTCTTGCACACATGCAATGTTCCACCATCTCTACACTCATCTGTTTCCGGCTTCTAGTGCATTCTACACCACACTTGCTCAACCCATTGGTCGTTGTGCCTTGAATCGGGGGAGGCAATGGCTTAGTGGTGTTATCACTGGACTATTAATCCAGAGACCCAGATAATGTCCTGCAAACATGGGTTTGAATCCTGCCACAGCAGATGGTGGAATTGGAATTCGATAAATATCTGGAATTAAGGGTCTAATGATGACCGTGAATCCATTATCGATTGTTGTAAAAACCCATCTGGTTCACTAATGTCCTTTAGGGAAGGAAACTGCCATCCTTACCTAGTCTGGCCTACATGTGACTCCAGACCCACAGCAATGTGGTTGATTCTTAACTGCCCTCTGGGTAATTAGGGATGGGCAATAAATGCTGGCCTAGCCAGCGACACCCTCATCCCGTGAACGAATAAATTTAAAAAAAGTCATTTAGGTGTCATCTCCTAAAATCCCCTCTGCAACTCTCCTCTTTAATGACCCTCCTCAAACTCCAACTCTTTGTTCCAGCAACTACCATCCATTCTACACAACATCTCCAGCTAAGGTTTGAAATCCAATTTTGCCTACTGCACTTCAGTGTAGTATTTCAGATTGTGTTCCAACATCAAAAGCTTTATATAAATCCAAATTGTTCGTATTCACATCTTAGCTTCAAGTGGAGGACCATTTCTCATATCTGCCCTGTCCAGGTGCTGACTCTTTGACATCACATCCACACTTTCAGATACGTTTGAGCAGCTCTGAATTCTCCATCTGTTCTCCTCACTATAATGGACCCTTCTAGTACCAGTTTACTGAACAGTCCACTTAACTATATAAGTATGTGGTTATTGAATGCGCAATCATTGAGGGAAATGGCTCCATGCCAATTATGAAAAGCACACTTCACTACCCAGGCTTGTAAAACGAGCTCTTCCCAATTATTGCTTTCCTCCTAGACTGTGCATCTACAGCTTGATTTTTATAAAGTTGAGTGGTTTCTTACTGTCTCCGTACAGTAAAGGATCAGTAGCACCAGGACTGCTTTTATTTTTCTTCTGCGATTGCAGATTTCAAAAGTGTATCATCAACTGCTTCAGGGGTGGAACATGCTCATCCCTGTCCCTTTTTTTATGATTAGCGGAGCATTTGGCCTCATGTGTTTCAGTCCAGCACTTTCCCAGAGTCATGGTAACGAATAGCTACAAGCCATTCATATTTGATTCTGTCAGTAAAACCTTATGTTTAGCCAAAAAAAAGTAAAGAAAAACAGAAGGAATGCTTTCACTGTAGCTTTAAGGTCTTGTAAAAATATTTTTCTTTCTCTTTCATTGGTTGACATTCCTTCTCCAAAAGGCATTGACTCTGTGCTGGGACTGAAATCCACTATCATGGACTATCCTATCTGAAAATTAGGGATTCAGGGAATCAGGGAATCTTGGCTTGCTATTTGACTTTGGAAGCTATCACACAGAAACCTGATATGATCTCCATACAGGTGCAGTTTCCTGTGATCCTGGCTTTTAGCTAATGATGGGTTATAGTTCATGACTGGTTATTCCTTTTGACTAATATATGTCTGGAGATATTTTCTATTCAACCTGTTATTACGCACCTCTGGAGTAATTGAGACTTGAACCTAGGCCTCCAGGTTCAGATACAGGGGTGCTACCACCATCTCACGAGACCCCTATTATACACGTGGAAACTGAATAGATTCACTTAGTTGAATTTCACTTAAAGATTGTCTCTATAACTAGCCAACAGTAATATCATACACTGAGGAACATTCTGAGGAAGGGTCACCGGACCTGAAACGTTAACTCTGTTTTTTCCTTTGCAGATGCTGCCAGATCTGCTGAACATTTCCAGCGACTTTGTTTTTGCTCCTGATTTACAGCATCGGCGGTTCTTTCGGTTTTTATTTAGCAATATCATACACGTGCTCCAGTGACCCAGGAACCTGATCAAAAGCTTAAATGATCAGGCCAATGAATTTTGATGCAGATTTGAAACATGGAGGTAAACAGAGAAAAAGAAAATGAGCATTTTGAAAATCTGAAATGTGAATTTCTGAGGATAAACAGCATGACCCTTAACATTAAACAAAGAGAGGGACAGCTTCAATCTTCGCTGAGGAGACTTGAGTTTAGCTGAAAATTCAATGCAGTCTTTCAGATAAGTCACTAAAGCAAGGCTCCATCTACCCTCACAGCCTAAATGTATCTGAACCCATGACGTTGGTTGGAGGAAGAACAGTGGTGTTCTTCTAGTCTCCTGGCCAATATTTAACATTCTGAGGAAGGGTCACCGTACCCGAAATGTTAACTCTGTTTTTCCCTTCGCAGATGCTGCCAGACCTGCTGAGCTTTTCCAGCAACTTTGTTTTTGTAGCCAGTATTTATCTCTCAACCCAAATCATTAATAGACAATCTGATCTTCTCACTGGTATGTCTTGGGCCTTGGTTTGAGCAAATTGGCTGCAGTGCTTCCCGAAATCACAATAGTGACTACATTTCAAAACTGCTGTATTTCATTGGCTTTCACACGTATGACAAGAGTAACATGAAATACTGCCCACTTGCTGAATGAGTGCAGCTCCAAAAAAAGTTCAAGAAGCTAGATGCCATCTGGGACAGGTTATTAGCAACACCCACCATCTTTAGTCATAAGACCGTAAGATGTAGGAGCAGAAATAGATCATTCAGCCCGTTGAGTCTGTTCCGCTATTCAATGAGATCAACGAGGAAGACTTTCTCCTGCCAGAATGTCCTTGGTGTTTAGAATTCTCTGAGCAATGGAGGCTGGGTCATTGAATACATCCAAGGCTGAGTTGGAAAGATTTCTGATTGATGAAAGAGTCAAGGGTCAGGCAGGGGACTGTAATTGAAGTTAATGGTTTAATTGTAAGACCATAAGATATCGGAACAGAAATAGGGTATTCAGCCCATCCAGCCTGCTCCATGATTCAATGAGATCATGGCTGATCTGATAACCCTCAATCCATTTTCCTGTCTTTTCCCCATAACCCTTGATTCTGTAACTGGTTAAAAATTTGTCGATCTCAGTCTTGAATGCACTTAAAAACCCAATCTCTACAGACGTCTGTGGTAAAGTATTCCACAGTTTCATTATTCTCTGAGAGAAGAAATTCTTCCTCATTTCTGTCTTGAACGTGTGACCCCTTTTTCTAAGGTTATCCTCTCATCCTAAACTCTCCTGCATCGGAAACAACCTTTCCACTGTTACTACACTGTTAAGTCCACTAAGAATCTTGTATGTCTCAGTAAGGTCACCTCTCATTCTTTTAAATTCCAATGGCCCAACCACTCAAACTCTCCTCATAAGACAGTCCCTCCAGACCCGGTATCAACCCAGTGGACCTTCTCTGGACTGACTCCAATGCCAGTAATCTTTCCTTAGATAAGAGACCCAAAACAGTTCACAGTTTTCTGGTTGTGGTCTGATTGTGCCTTGTGTAGTTTTAACAAAACCTCCTTAATTTTATACTCTGCTTCCTTAGAAATAAAGGATAACCTTCCATCTGGCTTCCCTATTACCAACTGAACTTGGATGATGGGCTTTTTTTTGTGATTCATGGATGAAGACTCCCAAATGTCTCTGTTCTGTATCTTTCTGCTCAAGAGGACAAGTAGTCTAATCCTACGCCTCTTTTATATGTTCTAATGAGACAAGGGAACACTAGCTCCTGCAAGTTCTTCTCCACATCATAGACTATTCCAGTTTGGGATTATGCCACTGTTCCTTCACCATCAGTGAGTCAAAATTCTGGAAACCCCGCACTGACAGCGCTGCAGGTGTAATTTCACACACAGACTGCAGCTGTTCAAAAAGACAGCTCACTGCCACTTTCTCCGCTGTAATTAGAAATGGGCAATAAATGCTGGCCCAGCCAATGATAGTCATCTCTCAGGATTGATTTAAAAATTAGGGTTGGTGAGGCAACAGAGAAAATAGAAGAAAAGGCCTTGATCCATTACTTATAGAGGTCTATAACATCATGACAGGCATATATAAGGTAGATAGCCGGCAGCTTTACCCCGTGGCTGGGAAATCTAAAATGAGACAGCATGGGCTTAAGGTGAGTGGGGAGAGATACAAAAGGGTCTAGAGGGCAATTTGTTCATGCGGTGGATGGTGAGTGTCTGGAATGGGCTGCCAGAGGTAGTGGTGGAGGCGAGTACAATTTTGTCATTGAAGAAACAATTGGAAAGGTACATGGATGGGTTAGGTATGGAGGGATGTGGACCAAATGCAGGCAAATGGGACTAAATTAAATGTGAAGTCTGGGCAGTGCGCACAAGCTGGGCCAAGCCTCTGTGACTCTGCGACTCGCTGTGACGTACTAAGGCACTAGCTTCTGTACTCTTAGCCACAGTCATCCCATACTGGCTCCCTCGCTTGTCTGAAATGTAAATGTTTATGATAGAGCTCACCTCCACTTTTCTTCAGGGAATTGAGAGGCATGGCCATTATCCAGAATGTCTACGTCCCCAGCTGCTGTTGTGATGCAGATCTCAGAGGGAGATACAGCTCAGCCTAAGTGCTTTCTTTATCAGAAAACTACTCCCAGTGGCGTATCCTGTATCAGGCTTGATTTTCTGCTCTTGTTCAGGACCCTGAGAGCTGTGTCTGAGTGGATGACTAGGGCAGGTGAAGGATAGGGCAGGGGGATGGCTGGGGGTTTAGAGACTGTGGGGGACGTCGGAGGGAGGATAGTAAGTCTTGATTCTACTGCAACGTAAGGGTTAACAGAGTTAGCTCCCTGCCTTAAATTTCTGCTGTGTGTTAAGGCTCCTGAAGCTGAGAAAGGGCAGGCTGCAGAGACTGTGAGTTACCCAGAGGTGGCACCAGGGAGCATTCCAGCACACAACTTTGTTCTGTAGGTTGGATTATGCAAACGTCTGTAGATTCCTGGCCACCTGACATGTTCTTCAGTGCAGCACAGAGAACAGTCAGGAGCGGTGAGTTGAGAGAGAGAGAGAGTCATAGAGAGAAACTCCCCCTTTTCTTTCAAAGTCAAGACTTCAGCCACTTGCATCATTTGCATACCTGCGAAACCTTCTTAAACCAGCACAAGGGGAGAGGCTGTGCTTCTGACATTTAGGAAGTCTACCTGTGAGAGCTGCTCTGCTGCTTTGCCTTCAGCTGTAAGCCAGTGAGTGGAGCATGTTTCTGGATGCAGTGAAGCCGCGAAGACCGTGAAGTGGAGATAAACTGGGGACGTTTTCTTTCTAGTCACTGCCATCACTGACAAATTTTGTTTTAATTTGTTTTTGCTGCCTGACTGTGTGCCAATAAAGGAAGGGGGGGTGGAAGGGTAGTTGTTCCTCAGCACTGAGGGAACTGCAAACTTAACACTTCTTCTCAAGCAAGCTTAGCCACTGAAAGGTAAACTCATTCAAATCTTGGTCTTTATCTGTGTGTGTGTATGTGTGTGAGAGAGAGAGAGTGAGAGTTGGTGAAATACAATGCTGCAAATGAAACAAAGTGAAGGCTTTTCAAGAGGCTTTTGAATGTGGGTTTGAGAGAGACTAATATGAGTGGGATGGTCATTTATTCTTCTAAGTCTCAGCGTGGTTGTAATATTCGGTGCAATTCCAGAGGATGGTTTTATTGTCTTTTATTTGTGGTCTGTCTCTCTCTCTCTCTTTTGTACACTGTTGCTTTGCTCATAAGTGGGCTGTTAAAAATAGTTTGGCTCAGCATTACTTGGAGTGCCAGCCCAGGGTGAATGAGAAGCTTTGGACTTCTTGAGGTGAGGACATGCAATTAGACTCTTATACCTCTTTAAGGCTGTCATACCATTTTGTGCAAAGGTTTGCCACGCGTGTTGAAGCCAAATGTTTGACAGTCACGTTTTCTACACAGGATTATCAGCTGGGACGATTTTGTTCTTTAAACGTTTTGTGCACTTTTCCTCTCTCTCTCTCTCTCTCGGCTTGTCCTTCTCTGCACCGTTGCTGTATTTTCATCCGCCGGGTGTCTGCTCATGCCCTCCGTGTTCCTTCGGGAAGGGCCAGGCTATCGGAGCTGGATTCCAATGACTTCTGCATGTCACAACAGCACCTGCTTGTGCTCTTACTGGTTAGACAGCAGCATGCTCCCAGCACTCCGGGTCATTTCAATGAGCATGATCTTTCCCTCCGTCCTGACTCTACTTGTGAAGCCTTGTGTTCTCCTCTTCCCAGAAACAAATTGAGCGAATCCACCAAATGAGACTTTGGTGTTGAAACTAAAGTCATCCAAGGAGTGAGACCATATTGAATGTCTACAGCACTTTTAGTGCCGACGGGATTCTACATTCAATTCTTTTGAAGTTTTTCTTTATCAAAAGCTACCCATATCGACCTTTCCCTCAATCTGGTTCTCTAATCAATAATTGTGTTTTAAAAATACTCGTCCTCAAAGACATTTTATTTGCAGTTACAATAGATGGGATATATTATATGAGTCTTCAAATGAAGCATAGAATAAACCTCAATCCTAGGGGATGTCCCCAGATTGTGAGAGAATACAGTGTGAAAATGAATTCTTGATTCCCTGGTTTCGAATTCATACTATATATTAAACCCCCCACTGCAAGCCCAAGTACCCTAGTCAATGATTTCTAGATAACTTCCCACTTTATTTATGGCTTCTTCCTTCTATTATTAACAGTGGAAACTTGACACTGAAATTTACATTGAATCGAAAAACTCCAAATGAAACGTGATTCTCTAAAAAGAAGTGAGATTTCGACCCTGAGATTTTAATTTCTTCTGAATGTGAGCTGATGCCTAAACAATGCCATTTGTAAAATCTGGATTGACTATTAATCGGGAACTCACCGTCATTTTGGCTTCGATGTTTGGTTGTCTTTTGGAGTTGAAAAGCAAACAAAGATTTTCATTATTATGCTGGCTTTGTGTTTTATTGTGTTTTTGAGATTGTGCTGTCCATGTGTTTCTGTGAGTGTAATTTGGTATTTTTCTCTGTGTATATGTCTACCTATCAGTGTCTTTCTGTGGGGGTGAATGTCACTGTGATTTTGTGTTTGTCATCATGTTTCTGTACATGTGTTTACAATGTTTTTTTTGTGTCTGATGCTTCTGTAATGTTTGCATATCTATCAGTTTCTGTATTTCTATGTGTGTGTCTTTCTATCTCTGAAACCCTGTGGCTCAGTATATTTTTGTAAGTGAGTGTGTGTCAGTGTCATTTCTGTCTGAATGTGTATTTCTGTAAGTGTGAGTGTGTATTTTTGTGTGTGTGTATTTCTGTAACTGTGTATGTTTGTCAGTTTATTTCTGTGTGTGTGTGTATTTCTGTAAGTGTATGTCTGTGTGTCAGTGTCATTTCTGTGTGTATATTTCTGTGTGTACATTTCTGCGCCTGTCTATGTTTGTCAGTTTCTGTGTTTGTGTGTGTCCTACATGTAATTAAAAATGTTACATCATTTCAGTGAAGTTCTAAACAATATACTATTGCCTGTCTTTTTTTTTGTTATCTTGTTTGCGAATATCGTTCTATTTCCTCAGCTGTCTTATTTATGAATTGAATTTTCAATCTTTTCTGCACCTTCCTGAATATGCACTGAATTCAAACAAAGAAACGGCCCTCTGTCATGGAGCTGTTTAGTGGCCCTCTGCAGAATTTAGCCTAGGTTTTATATTCATTACATTCCTTCACAGTGTGCTTTTTTTTATGAGTAGCTGTTTTCTTGTTGCTGTTTCAAGAGCTACCTTGGTGAAAACATTTGTGTAGTTTGTTGTGAAAGCTTAACTTCCCCAACCAGCAGATCGAACTCTGCGGATTCCAATCTTCGCTGAAATGAATTATTAGAGTTGGCATGCCTGCCGATCTGGGACATTTAGATCAATAAATGGCTAAAGCTGAAACTCTCTCACTTGTGAAAATTACTGGATTTTTATTAAAATGAGGGTGAATTGGTATCTAACCACTGGGATCTCAGCCAGTGTCACTGTCCCCTTTACAGCCGTTCCTATTGCCTCTCAGTGTCACATCTTCAAAGGAGGTCAACATCTGCTATAAATATTATTTTTTTAAGTAGGAATTTACAGACTCACAAAACAGCTTTGTTAGTGGAGGGAGTACTGTCGGAATAAAAATGGTAAGGGAATCATTCAAAGCAGTAATAAGTGTTTATTTTCATAGGGGAGTTGAAATCTGCTTAAAGCACTCAGAGGGATTATTTGAATTTACTGGAGCTAATGCTTTAAACAATGATTAATTATTGTGTTGAGAACTGTTTTTACACTGGGTCCTGTCTTCCTTGCAATGCCGTTTCTGGGATGGGAGGTTTCCTTTAATTGATCAGCCCTGCCTTGACTCCCTCACAGTCAACCCACAGCTTGCTCCCACAGCACCTTCCTTGAAACCTCATTTCCCCCTGCGCTGATATTAAAGTTACTATGGTATTCAGACTCTCTCTCTCTCTCTCTCTCTCTCTCTCCCCTATCTACAAACCCACAAAAAGCTGGATTTAATCACTATTGAGCTGTTTGCCTAACCACTCAACTGATGAGGGATTATGTTCTTTTTGTCCTTTGTACCTCCACCCTGATGCAGGTCTGAAGGCTCCTGTTCCTTTGAAATCGGTTGGCATGGACCGCCATCTGCCTACCTGGCTCTTGGTGCTCTCCCTGTGGTATGGCAATGCCAGTGCCCATCAGCAGAATGCCCCCCGGGTTTATCTGAGCTTTAAAGGTAAGCAACGGACGTGTTATGTGCGAGGCAACGTGCCAACAAATTCAAGTCAGGTAGTTATTTCTTGACAAGTCCACTGGTGCCAGGAAGTGGCATGCAGTGGGAGATGATCAAGCTGCAGTAGAGTTCTTTTCAAAGACAAAAAATGGAGGGAATAAGATGCTGAAGGATAGGATGTTACACCCTCGATGTTGTAGCTGTGATCTTTCTGTATTTTCAACTGAAGCAACATTGTTTGAAAAATTAATAATACATTTCATGCTGCATCTGTGATACCAAATTCCTCCAGGTGCTTATTTGTTCTGTTGGTTAATTTTTTTTTGGGATACATTTCTGAACATTTTCTTTCCAGAGGTGGTGTATTTGTGGTCATGCCCCCCAAAGATCTTACTCAGGAGAATACTTGGTTTTGCTTTCGTTCCAACCAAAGCATGCCACTGAGTGGTTTAAGACTGCGATCGTTACATCCTAGGGTCATTTCAAAAAGGTCCGTTTTACAAGCTGGTTCCCAGAACCTTCTTTATTGGAGATACACTGCATTCCCAAGAATTTGACACCCCGTTTACCAGGATACCGCAAGGTCTGTTGTCAGAGCTTTATACCGGAACGCAGTAGGGGTGGTTGTCCAAGCAAAATGTGCCTGACTGGCACAGCAAGATGTTCTGCCACCTTACCCACACCCTTTCTAACACGGGAGTGCAGCTTTTGTTAATGCCACAGATAGAATGAAGCCAGCACAAAGGAGTGTCCTCAGCACTAAATGTTTAATTACTGATCATTACATGCTTATGCTCCAGTGCCAGTCAGTACCTTGATTTTCAAATGATGTGAATCGCAGGCTGGTGAATTTAACGTGTCAAGTTCAGGCTGGTTGTTTCCTGATGCTAATTACGTGTTCTCACCAGGTTGGCATCAGAGCAAGAAACATCACTTCATAATTAATCTGGTCTCACAGACAGGGCTTCAATAGTGAAGAACTTCCAAGAGTTTATTCTATTCACGCAAAGAGCATCGGTGAATGGGTTAGAGGAGGAGTTTTAAAAGTTGTGTCTTTGGGAAGCGATATGGTGATGTCGGCGTGGTAAGCCATCATTGCGGGTCTAGAGCTGGGAATATTGTCTGTGTGCATGAAGGTTGTGTCACGTTTTCAATGTGGAGGCGTCAGAATGTCATATTTCACGACAGGAGTCCTGTCTTATCTCTCTCTGGTCATCACAACCAGTCTTTATCTATTGTTATTGTACGGCTTCTGTTTATATTAAAGGTTGCTTGCTGGAGGTAGGTGGAAAATCCAGGTTTGTAACATGGTGTGAGATATTCTTCAGGGTGAATCATGTGATGATTTTGTCTTGCTTTGTATTTTGGCCTGAGGAGAGAAAATTGAGAAAATATGGCCCAAACTGGTATCCTCAGAAAAAACTATAATTTTAGAGACAAATTTGTCCCTTCATCAAATCTGTACATTTAGTTACTGCTGAGATCTGTTTGGATCATAATGGATCTTGCTTTCTTTGATGGCTATTAGTCTCAAAATCCAATCCCATGCCAATAGCTCTGAAAACAAACTGCTTTAAGCGACTGCTCCCTCTTAATTAAGTTGCCTATTTTTGTCGATCCAATTTCTCAATTAGTGAAAGCCCTTGAGGTGAAAACACTTGCTGCTGGACTGCATCATCTTTGGGTTTAATTACATTTGAACAGTTCGGTGTATTTCATGGGTTTCTGGTAACTGCAGTGTCACATTCCAGGCAAGGGGATTTGCAGTCTCAGTCACAGCTATCCATTCGACATTGGTTCAACTGGGGGAAGAAAAATCACCCCAGTCTTTCAGCAAGTAACCCAAGGAACAAAGGGAACAGGTTGAGTGGAATCGAGCATTGGCAGGTGCTTTCGTACATGCCCGAAGGAACCCAGAAACTGCCATCTCTATAAATGTCACGTCTGTCTGTATTGCCCTGCCTATACTGTAGCCCCACACACCTCCGCTCCCAGTCGTGCCCCAATCTGACTGAGGCAGGGATTAACGGTTAGGAATGGTTGGTTTGATAAAGGAAGTTCTGCAGAAGTAATGGGGAATTGTGTAATCTGAGTGGGACAAGCAAGTGGGAGCAGGGAGAAGCTGGAAGTGATGGTTCAGGCTGAGGTTTGCCTTAAGCCTTCATTGCACTGAGTCATCAGGTTACTGAGTATCATCTGTTCATCCGATCAACTTCACTGTGGTCGGAAACCTGTGGTTTTGGAGGGAAGAAATGCACTCTGCATTTAAAGTGGAGCAGGGCAAATGTATCCCACAGTGAGGCTGAAGTGCCTGTTGATTTCCTGATGAAGCTTCCATGCACAGTGATACGATTAAACCAGGGAAAGTCTCTCTCTCTCTCTCCCTGGATTTTTGGAGGAGTCAATGCCATTGTGGACTGTTCATGGGGACTGAAGCTTTCGCAAGAAATAGCATCCTCCAGCATTTTGATGCCAGTGAATTTCTTCATTCTGTGGGGTGCTGAGGATTTGTCAGACAGTTAAATGGTCCCATAAAGAGACTGGTAGCAAAAGATACACAGCTAATATCTCACATACTTCCTGACAATCCCAGGAATGATATCCTTACCACAATTCCATCATCTCTCAGTGAAATAGCACTTTTCACAGACTTGGGACATCCTGCAACAGCCAATAGTGACAGGGTGGCTCAGTGGTTAGCACTGTGCCAGGACCCAGATTCAATTCCACCCTCGGGTGATTGTCTGTGTGGTGTTTGCACGTTCTCCCCATGTCTTGCATGGGTTTCCTCCGGGTGCTCCGGTTTCCTCCCACATTGCAAAGATATGCAGCCTAGGTGGATTAACCATGGGAAATGTAGGGTTACAGGGATAGGGTAGGAAGGTGTAGGTCTGGGTGGAATGGTCTTTGGAGGGTCAATGTGGACTCGATGGGCTGAATAGCCTGCTTCCACACTGTAGGAATTCTATGAAACGTTGGACTGTTGGAAACACAGCAGCTTAATGGAGTAGAGCAAGGTCCCATAGTGCTGTATTGAATGAATCCTCTGCATTTTTCCAGGCACAGGAATTGAGGGATTAGTGTATAGGTCTACAGGTGCAAACCCCCCTGCTTAGGATTTGTGCCATAGGATGTTTATAGAATCTCCATAGTGTGGAAACAGATCATTTGGCCCAACAAGTCCACGTCAACCCACCGAAGAGCATCCCATCCAGACCCATCACTCTACCCATATGGCTAATGCACCTAACCTACCCTGAACGTGATGGGTAATTTAGCACGGCCAATCCACCTAACTTGCATGTCTTTGGACTTTAGATTCATCTGAGAGGGCACATGAGTCCAAGGTTCTTGAAAGATGGTAATTCCAACAGCATGGCGTCCCCTCAGTAGGTGTCAGAACCATCTTCTCAAAAGTATATAGGCAATAAACATCGGCCTTATCAACAACATCCATATCTTACCATTTTCATAATGAATTTCTGGTCATCAATCTCCTCTGGACTGTCTGGGCTACAATGTGATGGAAACACTAGGGAGTTGCTGTCATTATGTTTAAGTGATAATGGTATAGATTCTGGAGCTCACTATCAGTAAGGATGGCACCAGCAAGTTCAAAGCATCACCTATCTAATTGAAAAGTAAAAATTTGCAGGAGACAGCTCAAAGGAATGAGGCTGGTTGACATTGTCAAGAGTTGGTATGAGTCAAATGGACTAAATGGACTTCATTGTTCTCAAGGAGGGGATGACATTGGCCTAGTGGTATTATTGCTGGGCTGTTAATCTGTGGGCCAGAGTTCAAATCCCACCATTGCAGATGGAATTCAACAAAAAATAAATGTGGAACTAATAGTCTAATGATGCCCATGAACCCCTTGTTGATTTTGGGGGAAAAACCCATCTGGTTCATTAAGGTCCTTTAGGGAAGGAAACTGCCATCCTTATCCAGTCTGGCCTACATGAGACTCCAGACCCACAAAAATATGGTTGACTCTCAACTGCCCTCTGGGCATTAATGCTGGCCTCACATGTGACACCTATATCCCAAGAATGAATTTTAAAAAAAGGATACTATGAATTTGTGCAGCAGATCTTTTGTATCATATTTTGGTTCTGAATCACTTTAGGTTTTGGATTTAAGACACATAGCATTAGAAAAAGAAGCAATTTTAGTCACCTCACCATTGGTGACTGACCTTCAGCTGCCTTGGCCTTGAGATCTGGAATTCCCTTGCTAAATATAACCTCCACTGCCTCTTTCAAGATGCTCCTTAAAGCCAACCACTTTGACCAAGCTGTTGGTCAGATTTTTTAACATCTGTTTAAAGGGCTCTTTGCAATGTTTTGTTCAAAGATGCACTCTGAGACATTTTACTGAGTGAAAGGTGCAATATGGATGCTTGTTACTGTTGTTGTCTGTTTAGGGTGTTGCAGGAGACTCCTAATTCTGCAAAGATGGGATTTGAACGCAGGACCCCAGAACATTACCTGGAGTCTCTGGATTAATAGTCCAGTGATAGCACCACTAAGCCATCACCACCCCTATACGGAGGGTGGTGCGTGTATGGAATGAGCCACCAGAGGAAGTAGTGGAGAATGGTGAAATTGTAACATTTAAAAGGCATCTGGATGGGTATATGAATAGGATGGGTTTAGAGAGTATGGGCCAAATGCTGGTAAATGGGACTAGATCAGTTTAGGATATCTGGTCAGCATGGACGAGTTGGACCAAAGGACCTGTTTCTGTGCTGTACATTATTATGACTCTACAACTCACTTTCGTCCCAGCAGCGCCACTTGGGCATAGTGGCCACTGCCGGGAATGCAGCCAGTTGCAAAGTTAATGTTCAGCGATGTAGATGGGGCTAAGTCTGGAATCTCACTAGGGTAACGCTGGCAGGTAATAGCCAGCAATCTCACTCACTGTGAGATGAGACTCTTACGTTGCCATTAATTGGACAAACGAGTTGCAATTGGCCGACTTGGATCAGATACCCAACCAAGACAACCAAGTCTTCAAGCCCCTGTTACAACTGTACTTCAGAGGAGGAGATTAAAACCTGAGAAAACTGGGAGGATGGTGCGGAAGATCAAGTAAGACTCCAATGCGAAGTACATCTTGATGCATTTAGCTGTAATTTTGGCGTGCCTGGTACACTGGAGATTTTAAGTGAGTAAACCTCCTGATTCAGATCCAAACTATGCCCATAAACTTGCTTCAGCTATACTGTGCATTCCTTTGGAATGATGTATGCATCGCTCACTCATTTCATTTCTGTGATCTATGTGACAGCATTCTCTGAATACTGCTGGGCTGAGGCCACTTCTCGTCCACTTGCCAAATTAGAAAAATGCATTAAAAGGCGCTTTGCCATGTGGGCCTGAGGGGTTAACTGTCAGCCAAAGGTTGTCAGTGTTTGATACTGAGCTTGAAAAAAAGAGTTGAATCCTTGAGCGATGTGCACTCCAAGAATAGTCGTGTTCAACATGGCAGGCTGTTTGGTGACATGACACACCCTGGATTTGCTACAACGACAATCCAAACCCATCTATTTTTAACCCAAGGATTTTCCATCTCTCCTCAATGGGAAGCCTGCCTATGTCATTCAATTTGTCTGGACAGATATAAAGTTATTCCCCACCCTCCAACCAGCCCCCTCTCAACGCCTGACAAGGAGAAGCCACCGTTAATCACTAGCCTGTCCATTAAAGTCCTAGTTGTGCATCTCACCTCCCCATACTATCCATGTCTATCACAGTTGGCAAAGGACATAAAGCACATAAAGGATAGACAGTGGACAGGAATGTGGGGTGAAGGCCACAGTCTGAAGAGCCATGATTTTATTGAAGGGTGGAACAGACTCAAAGCGTTGAATAGCCACCTTCTAATCTGCCTATTTGTATTTAAGTTCCCAGAAAATCGTAACCTCCCTCTTTGGGCAATTGGGAGCAATTCTGCTGGATATCATTGTCCTGCCTGTGGACCTCACTGCCTCAAATCTCTCCCAACACTTTTTGCTTCATTGCTCCCCCACTTCAAAAGCCTCCTCAAAAACTACATGTTCAGCCTTACTGTCTTTCATCTGGTCTACCCCTTCCTCGAATTGCTACATAAGAACATAACAAATAGCAGGAGTAGGCATTCTGGCCCCTCAAGCCTTCTCCGCCATTGAATAAGATCATAGCTGATCTTTTCTCGTGGACTCCGCTCCATTTACCCACCCATTCACCGTAACCCTTAATACCTTTACTTTTTTTCAAAAATCTATCTATCTTTGCCTTAAAAACATTCAACGAGGTAGCCTCAGCTGCTTCACTGGGTGGGGAATTCCACAGGTTCACAATCCTTTGGGTGAAGAAGTTCTTCATCAGCTCAGTCCTAAATCTGCTCCCCCTTATTTTGAAGCTATGCCCCCTAGTTCTCGTGTCACCGGCCAGTGGAAATGGCCTCCCTGCTTCTATCTTATCTAGCCCCTTCATAATTTTATATCTCTCTATATGAACCCCCCTCATTCTTCTATATTCCAATGAGTATTTTCCCAGTCTACTCAATCTCTCCTCATAAGCCAATGTGCTCTGCACCATGGTCTCCCTTACCTCATAGAATTCTCTTGGCACTACATATCATTTCTGCAGTGCATGTTGTTATTGCATTACATCGGGACATAAATGTATTGTGCTAATAAAGAGCCAGGATATATGGTTGCTCCACTTTTTTGTCTGTCTAATGGCCATAAGTACTTCTCAGAATCGTCATCTGATGAACTTTGACCTCAGCAGTTCTCCTGTTTCATTTTGGAAAGCATTGATTTAGAAATGGAGCAGAACATCAACAAACTTCACTTATTAAAATCTTCAGTGGGCTTAGTCTTCAGGACCCCAGCCCTTTCTCCTCCTTCATTTTCTGGTTAATGATGCCAGTAGGAGATCTGGTGAATGTCAGCAACAACATTGTGCATTTACGTAGCACTGTTAAGGCGCTAAAACATGCCGGGATGCTTCACAGCAACATTATGAGACAGAATTTGGCACCAAGCCATATGAAGAGACATTCTGGGGATGCTCCAGCAAAGAAATGGATTACAAATAAAGCATCGTAAAGCTGGAGAGAGGCTGAAAGTTTAAGGGAGAAAATTCTACGGCTAAAGGCACGGCCACTAATGGGCAAAGGAAGTCAGGGATATGCAAAAGATTAAACTTAGACATCAATGAAGAATATTCCAATATTAAACATAAAACAAAAGTACATGAGCACTCTATATCAGAAAGACCAGCTGATTCGCAGCTTCTATGCATTGACAAAATCAGTGCCCTCTGAGACCTAGACCATCTGCCCTTTCAGGTGCCAAAGTTCAGAAGGTATGTTTATAATGTTGCACCACCACTGGAGAGGGGGCAGATCGAAGGGGAAGGGGACAGTGCACCGACTCCTGCCATCTCCCTGACTGACCCAGTTCCTGTCTGTACTGAAGATTCCCATCCTTGCACTTGGGCAGTGTGGTGGCTCAGTAGTTAGCACTGCTACCTCACAGTACTGGGGACCTGGGTTCAATTCCAGCTTCAGGTGACTGTCTGTGTAGAGCTTGCACATTCTCCCTCCGTCTGTGTCATTTTATTCTCTCTGGTTTCCTCCCAAAGTCCAAAGATGTGCAAGTTAGGTGGGTTAGCCATGGGAAATGCAGGGTTACAGTGATAGAGCAGGGGATGGGTCTGGGTGGGATGCTCATCGGAGGGCCAGTGTGGACTCAATGGGCTGAATGGCCTGCTTCAGCACTGTCGGGATTCTAGGAATTCACTCTTCTCACCAGGGAATGGTTGGATGGAGAGAGGGGAGGTCAATGGCGAAGGGGACAATAGTGCAAAATGGTGGAGTCTGCAGTGAGCGCTTTGGACACTGTCTATTTCTGGCCATACCAACAACTTGGATTCGTTAGCTGGTGTCTTAAGTGCAGCCCTTTGAACTGGAAACAGCAAAGAGCTGGCAACCGATTCAAACTGTGAGTAAGAGGAAGCTTGTTGCAAAGTGGTTTTTTTGCCTGAATGACTAACCTGCATTTCCTGACTGTATCACTCATTCAGTGAAAGGATGCAGATCTTTCCGTCCGAAGCCCGAGACTTTCGGTCAGGAAAGAGGAAACTGCGACAAATTTACACAGAAGATTATAAATATACCTTGGTGGTATGTGAGGAGGGCAGAGAGGACAGGAGTATGCCCTGCGATCGGGGGGGGGGGATTTCCTTCTAAACTAGCCTCGCTGCATAAACAAGTTTTAATTGGATACACTTACAAAGCATGTTTGAGATGACATTGAACCCATTTGAGTGTGTTTACAAAGGGCTGCACTGTAACTGGTAAACCAGCCCTGTCGGTGATGTTGTTGAAATATACTCCCAGTTGAAAAGCTCCTGAATTGAGCGCAGACATGTCGCGTAGTGTCTGATTCTGAAATACTTCTACAAGCCGCATCTCAGTGATATTTTTAATCAAAGTAATTTACACTCTTGCTTCACCTGTGAAAGCAGAGTGCGGAGGAGGGAATAAAACCCCAGAGTGTCTGAAAGCACCAAGTGTCTAATTCAGTAACTGGGTTGCTTGCCAGTTGTCCTTTTAGGTTCTGGATCAGATAGCATTATCTTTTTGCATGCAGGAGATGCTGGGTTTAACTGCTGGGGGTCAGCCACTGCTGGTGTGTTAGCCAGTGCAGACTTGATGGGCTGAATGGCCTACTTCTGAATGGCAGTTGTCTGATTCTCCTGTTATGTCTGTTGGTCAGTCACTACTGAGTTTTTATGTTGATAATTCGGGTCTGGACCCTTCTTCTGAAGAAGGGTCCAGACCTGAAACGTCAGCTTTCCTGCTCCTCTGATGCTGCTTGGCCTGCTGTGTTCATCCAGCTCTACACCTTGTTATCTCAGCTTCTCCATCATTGGCGGTTCCTACTATCTCTGAGTTTATATGTTGGTGTTCAAGAAATGTAACACCTTCCATTTTAGCTCCTCTCTTCATAGAATCCCTACAGTGTGTAAGCAGGCCATTCAGCCCATTGAGTTCACACCAACCCTCTAAAAGCATCCCAACCAGAACCACAACCCCACCCTTACCTCATAACCCAATGTTTCCCATAGCCAATCCACCTAGTCTGCACACCCCTGGACACTATGGGCGATTTAGCATGGCCAATCCACCTAACCTGCACATCTTTGGACTGTGGAAGGAAATTGGAGCACTCAGAGGAAACACACGCAGACACGGGGAGAATATGCAAACTCCACACAAATGGTAGAACCTGGGTGCCAGGGGGTTGTGAGGCAGCGGTGCTAACCACTGAGCCACTGTGTGTTGCCTCTTCTCATTGTCCAATGCTACAAACACTCCCTCCAGGTGAAGCAGTGATTTATGTGTACTTTCTTAACTTGGCAGATGGAATATAATTTGTGAGGTTGTGCACTTTGGCAGGAAGAATAGAAGCGCTGTCTATGATTTAAATGGGAAAACAAAAGGATTACAGAAAGCAATAGTACAATGGGATATTGGGGGTTGGGCATGCATGAATCACAAAAAGGTGGCATTCAAGGTCAACAGGGTATAGGGAAGGCAATGGATTATTTCCCTTTATTTAAGAGGGAATAAAGTGTAAAAACAGGGAATTCTTGCTAAAGTATACAGGATGCCTGTTAGACCATAGCTGGAATACTGTGAACTGTTTTTGGTATTTGGCATTGGAGGCAGCTCAGAGAAGGTTTACTGGATTGAATGAGGAATAGGGATTTTCTTATGAGGAGGGCTTGTGTAGGTTGCTCATGTAAGCATTGGAATTTAGAAGAATGAGAGGCAACCTTATTGAAACAGGATTCTCAGGGCCTTGATGGGCTTGTTGTGGAGAGATTGTTTCTCCTAATTGGACAGTCCAGGACTAAAGGGCAAGATCTCAGAATAAGGAGCCACAATTTAAGACAGTGGTGAGGGAGAATATTTTTTCTCTCTCAGAGGATAGTGAATCTGTGGAATTATGTACCATTGAGGGCTGTAGATGCTGGGCCATTAAGTATAGTCAAGGCTGAAATAGAGAGATTTTTAATTAGTAAGGGAATCAAGGGTCACAGGGAAAGACAGAAATGTGGAGTTGAGGATTTTCAGATCAGCCATGATCTCATTAAATGGCAGAGCAGAGTTGATGGGCTGAATAAGCTCCTTCTGCTCCTACATCTTATGCTATTCGCTACTCACAATGTAGTGTCGAACAAAAATGCAAATTAATTGCCCACTTTGCAGAAAACATCCAAACATTTGGGGTGGCATGGTGGGTCAGCGGTTAGAACTGCTGCCTCACAGTGCTCGGGCCTTGGGTTCAATTCCACCCTCAGGCAGCTGTCTGTGTGGAGTTTGCACATTCTCCCTGTATCTGCAAGGGTTTGCTCCAGTTTCCTCCCACAGTCCAAAGATGTGCAGGCTAGGTGGATCAGCCATGCTAAATTGCCCCATAGTTTTTAGGGATGTGTAGGTTAGGTGCATTTGGGGAATGGGTCTGGGTGGGATGCTTTGACAGTCTTGTTGGGCCAAAAGGCCTGTTTCCACACTGTAGGGACTCTATGGATATGGATTCCTGATGTTCCCTAGCTTGTCATTTTAATCCCCCACCTCTTTGCATGCTGACACCTCTACCCTTAGCCTGTTGCACCATTCAATCAGAAACTGTTCCTGGAGGTTACGTCGAGGCACTTTATATCCTCTAGCCATCCTCAATGTTGTGTTTAACAATTTCAGGTTGTAATCCCATTTTGTCTCCTTTTCTTTGCATGTTTCAGCTTTTCCTTTTTCTCTTATTCTGCTGTCAGGTAGAAGCACACCTGCTCTATGTTGTGTTTGTCTCACGGCCACTATGTCAGTATATCTCTTAAGAGACATGCTCATGATATCATCATTGTATCATAGCATGGTATGAAGGGTTGTAGTTTCCATCTTAACTCAGGGTATTTGAAACATGATACATTGATGAAAGTATTTCACTCAATGTAGCTGAACAGCCTAATTCTAACCTAGACGCTTGTGTGCCTGTAAATCTAATATTTGCATATAACGGTGAGCTATAATACACATTCTGTTGGATTCTTCAATAGCATGTTACCCTCACCTAGTTCTTTATATTAATTCCTCTAATATAACATTGCTGCATCTGGTATAAATACCCTGCTGGAGGCAAAGCTCACATAAGAAGGGTCCAGACCCGAAACGTCAGCTTTCCTGATTCTCTGATGCTGCTTGGCCTGCTGTGTTCCTCCAGTTCTACACCTTGTTATCTCAGATTCTCCAGCATCGGCAGTTCCCACTAACTCTTAACACACAGTTTGTTGCTTTGCATTTTTTTTTTGTTCACTCTCCATTTCCTTTGGGCCTGGAAAACTAACTCTTTCTTCCCTCAATCTCTCCCGTCTTTTATATTAGCACAGACTTGCCTTTAATTCTTCTCTCACCCTCCCTTTGCTCACAACTTTACTACATGTCTAACTTTTTCCCATTCCGAAGAAAGTTCATCAATGCGCAACATTGACCCTGCATTTCCCTGCACAGGTTCTGCCCGATCTCCTGAGTATTTCAACTATTTTCACTTTTTATATCAGTCGCTGCAGTGCTTTTCTGCTGGCGTTCAAAAGGTGCTGCGTTAAACAGCTGGCGTATTATGCTATTTTAAATTATTGATTTGAATTCAGGAGCTGCTGGGTTTATTTGTTGGGATTTCTGAGATACAAGGCTATCTGCTGGAATTCAGTCGCTATTGATTTAGCTCTTGGAGGTTCAGAAGCTGTTGGGGTTCACTCCTGCAGGGTTTATCTACTGGAGCTTGAGAACCATTAAGTTTTGCAAGCTGCCAGGCTAAGTCACTGAGACCAAGAGTCAATGTCTTTCAGGAGTCGCTTGTTTTAGGGATAGATTGGTACGTTGATAATACCTTGTTTACACCTCAGCTGCTAATTTGGTTTTGTCTCACACTTTTCAGCTTGTTAGGAATTAAGATGTATGGTATAAATCCTGCAAACTTGTTAACTATGTTCTCAATCCCCCGGGGAAAAAATGCTTACCTCATTCTACTGCTCTTAAAGGGGCATCTTGCCAGAACTAAAGCCTCTGTGCAAGAATTAAAGCAGGTAGGTCCCAGTTTTTAAAGTTTCACAGCATTGTTACAAGGCAACTTTTCCAGTTTAAAAAGTCAGTAATATTCCTGGGATCCAATAGCAGATGAAACGTATCGCTGTAAAAAAGAGATGTGTTGTTGAAGAATTTTTCAACCTGCATTCATCAGGACAAATGCAAGATTGGCAAATTTCGCTCGATCATGACAATCTCTACTACAGGAGGAAAAGGTGCTGATTGGTTGGCAAGTCAACTCTGGCCATGGTGTTGCTGTAGAGAAAGCAATGAGAAAGCATCGACTTCCCAAGCTCTCGGGCAATTCAAAACGGTTGTGAAGGCTTGTACACATTCCTTCTGCTTGCAGAGAATGGCCCCTACATATGTCGCTTAAACGAATCAGCATGAATGAACCACGTTCAGAGCATGCAATTAATCGTTGGTGTATCTATTTATAGAGTAACACACCATGGAAACAGGCCCTTCAGCCCAAACTGGTCCATGTTGACTATGGCGCCCACTCGGCTAGTTCCAATTTCCAGCATTTGCCCGATATCCTTCTAAATCCTTCCCATCCATGTACATATTCAAAAGTTCTTTCTTTAAATGTTGCCTCAACACTTTCTCTGACAGCCCATTCCATATACACACCACTCTCTGCGTGATGAAGTTGCCCCTCAGGTCCTTCTTAAATCTTTTCCCTCTCACTTTAAACCTATGCCCTCTAGTTTTCAATTTCCCATCCGTGGGAATTGGTGCACATAAATCAAATGTAATACTTTCAACTCAATTAAACATCTCATCATACTTTACATTGGATAGGGAGGGGGTGAGAGGAGTAGAGAGCAAGGAGGAATTGGGAGAGGCTACAGTGAGGAGTGAAAGCAGGATGTAGAATTTCAAGTGGCATTCCAAGGACGAGTGTGATGTGAACATACATACGGATACATGATCAAGGAACAAGAACAGACCACTCAGACCTTTTAGTCTGTTCTGCCATTCAATAAGATCGTAACTGATCTGACTTTAACTTGAATTCTACATTCCTGCATACACCCCTGAAAGTAGCAGGGTTTAGAAAGGGAATTCTGGAATGGGTGGTAGGTAAAAACACTGCAGGAAGGAAAGGGGTCACTTTGTAGGAAAAGACTTGGCAAATGTCACTCTGCGCTTCAGCAGTTTCTGGAAGGCAACAGTAACATATAGCAATAAAAGCAGCCAACCCTCAGCTCTCTGCTTGAAGTTGTGTTTTCATTTACAATCAAGTAATTGTCCCAGTATCCTAACTTAAAGCCTGTAGGTTTACTGTAGGTTTTTGTCATGGATTCCAGAAATTATTGTGACAATAAATACTTGTTGATCACTAACCTAAATCTCTAGGTTTGTATTTTTATACTGATGTTTTCTTTTTCCTTTGATCCATGTGTAGTTCACAAACCCACACAAGACAGCAGAATCGATTCTCTTCATCTATTTAAACATTGCACTAATATCACTCAATATTCTATTTTTCTCCATTAGAAAAAAATCCCAGTTCCTACATAGAGTCATAGAGATGTGCAGCAAGGAAACAGACCCTTCGGTCCAACTCGTCCATGCTGACCAGATATCCTAAATTAACCTAGACCCATTTGCCAGCATTTGGCCCATGTCCCTCCAAACCCTTCCTATTCATGTACCCATCCAGATGCCTTTTAAATGTTATAATTGTACCAGACTCCACCACTTTTTCCTCTGGCAGCTCATTCCATATATGCACCACCATCTGCATCAAAAAGTTTCCCTTCGGTCCCTTTTTAAATCTTTCCCTTCTCACCTTCAACCTATGCCCTCTAGTTTTGGCCTCCCCTACCCTAGGGAAAAGATTTAGCCTATTTACCCTATGCATGTCCCTCATGATTTTATAAACCACTATAAGGTCACCCCTCAGCCTCTGACACTCCAGAGAAAATAGCTCCAGCCTTTTCAGCCTCTCCCTACAGCTCAAACCCTCCAACCCTGGCAAAATCCTCATAAATCTTTTCTGAACCCTTTCAAGTTTCACAACATCCTTTCTATAGCAGGGACACCAAAACTGCATGTAGTATTCCAAAAGTGGCCGAATCAATGTCCTGTACAGCTGCAACATGACCTCCCAACTCCTATACTCAATGCACTGACCAATAAAGCCAACCATACCAAATGCCTTCTTCACCGCCCTGTCTACCTGCGACTCCACTTTCAACTATGAACCTGAACTCCAAGGTTTCTCTTTTCAGCAACCCACGCCAGGGACCTTCCCATTAAGTGTAGAACTCCTGCCCTGATTTGCCTTTTCAATATGCAGCACCTCACATTTATCTGAATTAAACTCCATCTGCTACTCCTTGGCCCATTGGCCCATCTGATCAAAATCCCGTTGTACTCTGAGGTAGCCTTCTTCGTTGTCTTTAAGTCTTTGGCATCTTTTAGGTGGCACTGTTTTAGAAATGTCCCTAGCATATAAGGGACACAGCAGAGAGTACAGTAATCTGTCATCTGTATCCCTGTTAGTCCCCTTGCTTCTGAACCTCTGGATTCAAATCCTACTCTGGTGCTTTAACACAACAACCCAGGTTGAAGCACTCAGCTGAGATCAGGGAGGATGGTGCTGTCGGATTTGTCTTTTGGGTGAGATGGTAAGCTGATGTCCTGTTGTCTGTTCAGGTGGGTATGAAAATAAATTCCATAGCCCTATCGTAAGGAAGAGTAGTGAGTTACCTGTTGCTCCTTGGCCAATATTTATCCCTCAACCAATTTCACATAAACCGATTACCTGGTCATTACCACAGTTTTGTCCTTTTTTGTGGGAGCTTGCTGTTCTCGAAGTAGCTCCTGCCTTCCCGACACTACAAACACTTCAAAAAAGTGTTTCATTGAGGATAAAGTGTTTTGAAAGATCTTCTGATCATGAAATGCAAGTCTTTCTTTTTGGATGTAACCAGATACCCTAAGACTAGATATAGCACTTGGGGTGAATGGGATCAAGGGTTATGGGAAGAAAGCAGGATTAGGCTATTGGGTTGGACGATCAGCCATGATTATGAAGAATGATGGAGCAAGCTCAAAGGGCTGAATGGCCTCCTCTGGCTCCTATCTTCTACGTTTCTATATTTCTATCCCATTCAAATTTCGAACAATGCTAGCTGTGAATATATCTGAATGTTTCTGTTTGTTTTCTTCAATTGCTCTGCGGTACCAGTCGTGAATCTTCAGTAATTCATCTGATCTTCCTCTTGTCTCTGCCCTTGCATCACTCATTTGCAGCTGGAAGCCATCTTCATATCTGATAGGCCCATCACTTAGCAATCTCCGCAAACCTCAGCTCATCCACAATTCTGCAGCATGGATTCTAACCCATGGTGAGTCTTGCTCATTGCCCTGCAATTACTGACCTACTTTGTTCACCTGATCCCATATCTCAAATCCCTTCATGGCCCTGTCCCACCCTTGAACTTCATCCAACCTTATGACTCTCACCGATCGTTGTGTTCCTCTTATTCTGGCTTCTGGGGCATCCCTGACTTCCGTCACTATGCCTTGGGTGACCCGAAGAGCTGGAATTTCCTCCTGAACCCTTCAACAACTCCAAGTTTCACTCCTCTTTAAATCATTCGTTAACACCCACTTCTTTGACTATGTGGATTGGTTTCAAACATTGTCTGAGAACATTCATGTGTGAAGCAGCTTGGGAAGTTTTATTATGTCAGAGGTACTATACAAATGCAGATTATTGTCAACGATGGATGCTTTTAAATCAAAAAAAAACTAATTTCTATATCACACCAACAGAGAAACTGCAAATTAAAGTCACAGAGTAGTCACTTACAAAGGCAACATAGACAAATGAACAGACAGACAGACATCACTTACACACACACACATGCACCCACTCACACACTCACAATCACACTCTCTCACACACACACAAACACACAATCATACTCTCACACACATACTCAAACTCACACACACACTCACACTCTGTCTCACACACCCTCTCTCACACACATATACACTCACATACACACTCACTCACTCACACACACACATACATGCACATTCACACACACACTGACACACTCTCACACACACACTCTCACTCTCACACACTCTCTC